>NC_092126.1:107317478-107620508 GCF_043159975.1 Macaca nemestrina
AAAACATATGATTTTAAAATATCATTTCAAGTTGTTTGTTGCTGGTGCACAAAAACACAATTTTGGTATATTAACTTTGTATCCTGTAGCCTTACTAAATTCACTTCTTAAATAGTTACTTTACAGATTCCATAAATTTTCTACCTAAGAATCATGTTATGTGTAAATATAAACATTTCATTTCTTTGCCATATTTACACTTTTATTTCTTTTTTTGCTTTATGGCAATGGCTAGCATCACCAGTACAAGACTGAATAGAAGTGATGAAGGTAGGCATCCTTGCTTTATTCCCAGTCTTAGAAGGAAAAGGTTCAAAATGTCATCATTAAGCAGGATGTTAGCTATTAGTTGTTAATAGATTCACCTTACCAGATTGAGAAATATCTTTCTATTCCTAGGTTGCTGTGAGTTGTTATTATTAATAGATGTTAACTATTTCCAAATGCTTTATCTGTATCTACTCAGATGATCATATGGGTTTTTCCCATTTTTTTCCTTAATGTGGTAAATTATATTGATTGATATTTTTTAAATGTTAAACCAACCTTGCATTCCTCAGATAAACAATACGTTGTCATGATATATTATTATTTTAATACAATATTGGACCTAATTTGCTAATATTTTATTTAGGATATTTGTATCTATATTTATGAGGGATATTGATCTATAATTTTTTTTGTAATGTCTATGTCAGATTTTGGTATTAGGGTTGTATTAGCCTCATAAAATAAGTTGGACAGTATCACCTCCTTCCTTATTTTGTGAGTTTGTATAAAATTAGTATTATTTCTTACATGTTTAATAGAACTTACCAATAAAAACAGCTGAGCACAGAATTTTATGTGTCAGAGAGTTTTTTATGATTAATTAAATTTCTCCACGGTTATAGGACTATTCAGATTTTGTTTCATTTTGTGTTTATTTTGGTAACTTGTATTTGTCAAATAATTTGAAGGAATTTATCTGTTTCATTTAATTTATCAAATATGTTGGCATAAAATTATTTATATTATAATATTCTTTTGTTATACTTTCAATGTCTATGGGATCTGTAGCAATAGCCTTTCTTTCATTCCTGGTATTGGTAATCTGCATTTCTCCTTCTCTTCTATAGTTATAGAGCTCTCTAGCTGGTTGATCTTTGTAAATAATAAACTTTTGGCCTAGTTAATTTATGCCATTCTTTGTCAATTTCTATTTCACTATTTCTATTTCTGCTCTTTTAAATTTTAAAACGTACTACTTAATAGATTTCAGGAAGTAAAAGCTACCAGTATTCACTACCAACAACATGTGTAAGAGTACACAATTCTACCTTGCCCTCTTTAATTGATATTTATCAATATGTAACACTTAAAATTAATTGAATGGTTTAGACTGATATCTCATGGTTTTAATTTTCTTTTTTCTAATTTCTGTTGAGATTAAGCATTATGTCACATGTTTATTGGCCACATCTTTTCTGTAAACTGTCTATTCACATTATTTTTCATTTTTAATTGGGCTGTGTTGAGGGGGGCTGGAGTGTTAATTAGATATTCTCAACATTAATTCTTTGTTATATATGTTGCAAGTTGTTTCAGGTCAATAGCATGTGATTTAGTTTTCTTTCTCACATACCTTTATCATGCTGTAGTTTTTTAAGGTAGATTTTTTTTAGTATTTTGCATTTTGTGTCTTGCTTAAATTACTCTTGCCTAATTAACTCTTAAAGCTATAAACATACTAATTCATAGCTCCTTACTTGTCTAACAATTGCTCCTCAATTACCTGGAATATTTTCTACCTGGAATAAAATCTAACTTTGTTTCTCTCCAAATGGATAGCAAATTATCTTAACCGTGTTTACTAAGTAGTCCATACCTTTGTCACTGAATTAAATGTATCACTGATACATTTAATTTTCTTATACAAAATTCTAATTTATACCAATTTGTATCTGAACTCCCTTTTCTGATTCTATTACTTTGTTTATTCCTGGGCTAATACCACACTTTTAATTACAAAAGCTTTACAGTATGTTTTGGCATTTGGGATGCTTCATTGTTTTTCTTCTTCAAAGATATGTCTTGACTCTTCTTACTTATTTTCCATTCCAGATTAATTTTCAAATCAGTTTGTCATCTTCCAAGGCAAATTCTGTTGGGGTTTTGTTTGAATTTATATGAAGCTTATAGACTAATTCATAGAAAATAAACATCTCTATTACACTAGATCTTCCTATCTAATAACATAGTATGTCACTTTATTAATTCACATCTTTTAAATATTTCAGTGAAGTTTTATAAACTACATATAGATTTTATACATCTTTTGTTGGATTTATTTTGAATAATTTTATTGTTTATATTGTTATTATAACTGAGATTTTAAAAAATTTCACTCTTTATTATTGCTGGTGTAAAGGAATGCTACTGATATTTTTCTGTTATTCTATGTGGCAAATTTGCTGGACTCTCTCATTAACTTGAATAAATTTGAAAGAAGACAGTGTAAGCAAAATAACCAAAAAAATAACTTTCAATACACATAAATATAACCTTAACAGAAGGTAGTTTCTTGAAATGGAATCTACTCCTGCTGAAGATGCTGAGAATATTGTTGAAATGACAACAAAGGATTTAGAATATTACATAAAATTAGTTGATAAAGCAGCAGCAGGGTTTGAGAGGACTGACTCCAAGTTTGAAAGAAATTCTACAGTATCACATGCTACAGAGAAATCTTTTGCGAGAGGAAGAGTGAATTGACGTGGCAAACTTCATTGTTGTCTTATTTTAAGAAACTGCCACACCCACTACACCCTTCAGCAACCACCACCATGATCAGTCAGCAGCCATCAACACTGAGGTAAGACCCTCCACCAGCAAAAAGATGATGACTCACTGAAGGCTCAGATGGCTGTTAGCAATTTTTTTTTTTTTTAGCAATAAAGTGTTTTTAAATTAAGGTATGCACATTGTTTTTTAGACATAATATTATTGCACACATAATAATCTACATATAATGTAAACATAACTTTTATATGCACTGGGAAACCAAAAATTTGTGTGACCCACTTTATTGCAATATTTGCTTTATTGCAGTGATCTGGAACAAACCCACAATATCTCCAAGGTATGCCTGTATTAGTTTTTCTCTGCTGTGTAACAAATTGTCACAAACTTAGTGGTTTAAAACCACACAAATGTAACATCATCTCACAGTTTCTGTGGGTTAGGAGTCCAAGCATTGTTATGCTGGTTCCTTTGCTCAAGGTGTACAATCAAGGTGCAGGCCAGGGCTGCAGTCCCTCTGGAGCTTGGTGTCCTCTTCCAGTGTCATTCAGCTCATTGGCAGAACTCAGTTCCTTGCAGCAGCAGAACTCATAGTGGCTTCTGTTTTTGAGGTCAGAAGAAAAGTGTCTGCTTCAGCTTGAGTCAAGGAGACCTCTGCCTCTGACCTCTAGACCTAGATATGGTTAGTTCAAGCTCACCCAAGAGAATTCCCTTTTTGATAAACTCAGAGTCAACTGATTAGGGACCTTAATTACATCTTTGCTATACAGTGGAACCTATAGGATTGTGGGAATTTTATTCCATCATGTTTATAAGTCCTACTCACGCTCAAGGGGAGAGAATTATATGGGGTATTATACCAGGGGGTGGAAATAATATTCACTGTCCCTGTTCTGTCTCCTCATGTCCTCATTCTGGCTCTCTCTCCCTCCCCTTCCAAAGTTTCTCTGCCAAAGGTCACTTGAACTCCTAATAACCACATATTAGCATTCCTTTGACCAGGAGGGAAATATAGCTTTTGTCCCTATTCCTTCAAGTGTAGGTTTGTTTTTTGTCTCTTTGTTTTTATTTTGAATTTCACTCTTTTTCTGCTTCTCCCATACCCCCTTTTTTTTGGACAGAGTCTCACTCTCTCACCCAGACTGGAGTACAGTTATGTGATCTCAGCTCACTGCAACCTCCACCTCCCTGGTTCAAACGATTCTTGTCTCGAACTCCCAAATAGCTGGGATTACAGGTGTGCATCACCTCACCCAGCTAATTTTTGTATTTTTAGTAGAGAACAGGGTTTCACCATGTTGGCCAGGCTGGTCTCAAACTCCTGGGCTCAAGTGATCTGCCCGCCTCAGCCTCCCAAGGTGCTGGGATTAGTCGTGAGCTACCATGTGCCTGGCCTGCCCCACCTTTTTCTGTAAGTTTTGGATTGTTAATCTTATTCTAACTCTTTATTGTAACCTTTCCCAAGTCATTTTGTTTTAGGTGTATCTATTATAAACAATACATATCTAGTTTTGATTTTTTTAAGCCAATTAATTTTGAAATGGGTGACTTTCAGGTGAATTTAAGCCATTCACAATTGTTTTGATTACTGATATGTTTGCAGTTCATCTTATTTTTTATTTTCTCTACCATACATTTTTATTCTGTTTTCCTATTCTTTTATTGACTTGATTGCATTTTCTTTGTTCCATCTTTTCTCCTGCAATAATCTGGAAGAAAAAGACCCTGTTTTTCTAGTGAGTGTTCTTAAATCATAATACACAATTAAATTTGTATTTGTCTACCAATTGTTAGAAAGATTCACTGTCTGTATCCTCACTCTAAGAAGAAAATAATGTTGTCATGGTTTCATTTTGTGACCCTCATTCTCATCCCCTGGTTTACCTCCTCTATTGATACCACCTAGGAGACCAGCCCCAGCTAATTTTTTTTTTTTTTTTTTCAGATGGAGTCTTGCTGTGTCACCCAGGCTGGAGTGCACTGGCGCGATCCCAGCTCACTGCAATCTCTGCCTTCCGGGTTCAAGTTATTCTCCTGCCTCAGCCTCCCGAGTAGCTGGGACTACAGGCACCCACCATGACGCCTGGCTAATGTTTGTATTTTTAGTAGAGACGGGTTTCATCATGTTGGCCAGGCTGATCTCCAACTCCTGACATCAGAAGATCCACCCGCCTTGGCCTCCCAAAGTGTTGGGATTACAGGTGTGAATCACCGTGCCCGGCCGCCCCAGATAATTATTAATGTCTTTCTCTCCCTGGCTTTTTTTTTTTCCAACCAGTTGTTATTCATATCCAGTGATAATTTTTACTAGGGAATTTAGTCACCACTGCTTTTTGGATCCTATTTCTTTTCCTTTGATTTTTTTTTTCTTCATGTAAGAAAACAGCTTTCAGGAGTTTTTTCACAGAGCACCTGAGGCTGGTAAACTGCATCTCCAAAAATGTCATCATTTCAATCACACATTTACTTGAGAGTTTGGCAATCTATGTTTAAAACCTCCAAACCACACCACCTCACCCTGCTGGCTAAAATTCTGTGAGTTTAATTAATGTTACTCTTCACAGTGTGTTTCCTGAAAAGTGCTCCCATTCTCACATCAGTGTTGATCCCTTCAAAGGCTCTCAGAAAACACTTTTCATTTGAGTAGGAAATGGATTTTGAACATATGCAAAGAATGCTGACATCCTCCCACCCTTACTACCGCTACTTCCACCTGCACATCTTCAGGTCTGAAAAGGAAAAGGAGGAGCCATTTTTCAGTCTAAATGGGCTCCCATTTTTACAACCACATAACTCTACGTGCTTAAGACCAAGTTTTCACATCAAGCAAATTAGGGGTAATTTTTTTCTTTATAAAAGTTATTCTTTATTGTACAAAAGGATTCAATGCAATTTTATTTTTAATATGCAAGTTCTCTAATACATTTCAAATACGATTCCATTTCCAACAATTCGTTCGGCTTTTTTAAAAAAAGGAATACATCCATTGTATAACAACTGTAAAACAGGTATGCCTAAAATTTCCTCTTTATAGGTTTTTATGTCTTTGAAGCTCGAGGATGAAATCCTATAAATTCATACAAGATACTGGAGAACCTGCTTATGGTTTCTGGACATGGAATCTCCCACCGAGTTGTTCAGATGAAAGAGAGTGAAATAGAGGAAAATCAGAAGTTACCCTGAGACTTTATAATCTATATTCATTCTTTACTTTTGATAATGTCATTTTTGGGGACAGATATTGTCGTCATTACAGTTTTGCAAAACAATAGCTATGACAGATAATTTAACTTGAACTTCTGGAGCCAACTTCCTTCCTAAAGGTTTTCAGGTGAGTAATCCTCTTGTGCCCACTTAATAACCCAGGAAATCAAGGTCTCAAAGACTGAGGAGCTGCCCAGGGTGACAGATTCATCTAAGTGACCACTGTGGAACACACAGCCAAGGGCCTGTCATCTATTTGGTGCTCAATAAATAATTGTTAACCAAAGAAGCTGAGCCTTTTTTCCAGCCAGTTTTGTAGACTTTTCACTTTGTTGTACTGCCTCCCAGCTCATCAGGAAGTATTCATTAGAACAAACTACTAGTGAGGGACTAACTGCATGGCAGGTCGGAAGGTTGGCCTCCTGTTGATGTTATTTGTGCATAAAAATGCAACCCACACACACAACTTCTCAATGTGCTCAGGCTGGTCAGTTAACTTAAATGTCTTTCCCGGGAGTGGTATGGGGGTGACTTTTCACATATGACCAACAGGGCTGGCTTCATGACAGCATGCAACCTGTTTTGTTGTGCTCAGAGGGGCTTCGTGCTTCATTTGATGCTCTGCTTTCTCTGCTTTAAAATTCTTAATAAGTTTTAAACAAAGGGCTCTGCCTTTTTGTTTTGCCCTGGACCCCATACATGATGTAGCCAACCCTGTGGTTAGAGACCAATCTTGGAAAAAAGAAATTAAGCCATTTTATATAAGTGATACCTACATGGGTAAGATTTTCAAATGTCATCTGAAGAAAACTTTTATTACAAAATATGGAATATTCTCTGCAGCAAGAGAGGAGGATGAATATTTGTCACAGGGCAACATTCCAGAACCTTTTATCTTCCCACTTTGAATGTGAAAGATCCTTTGGAGTTCTCTAGTCCACCTGTTCTGATCATGGACAGCAGGCCTCCAGAAGTGGCCCAACAAGCCCATGCCCATGCAACCTGGCTAAGGGCGAATCCCAGGGCTCCTGTGTTCTCATGCTGCCCATATTGCATCACGCTCTCAGTATCAGAAAGCAGTAGGTCAAAGAATACAGTTTCTGTTCTTTTGATGGTGTAGGTATACAGATTTTAAGTTATTTTAATAATTGTATTTTATCTTTGCAATAGTACAGCAATAATATTAGTGAAAGCTAAAACTATCCAAACAGCCAAAGAAATCTGAAGAAAAAAAAGAAGTTAGTTTTCACTTAGCCCACATATTTGTGTTTGAGAAGGCAAGTTAATGGGACTGGCAAGGCCCACACAACCTTGCTAAGGGCAGATCCCGGGGCTCCTGGGTCTCAATGCTGCCCATATTGTATCATGGTCTCAGTATCAGAAAGCAGTAGGTCAAAGCATGTATCAGAATTTCATTGCTTTTTAAGACTGAATAATATTCAATCTATGTACATACTACATTTTGTTTATGCACTTTTCTGTTGATGGTCATTTGAGTCGTGAATAATGCTGCTATGAACACCCATGTACAAGTATGTGATTGTTTGAGTCCTTGCTTTCTTTTGAATATATGCTTAAAGGTGGAATTGCTGCTATTCACTGAGGGCAATATTGTCTTCAGTGACCACATAAGTTGGCAGATGAAGAGACGACACTTCCTGAGCAGAGCGTTGATATTCCTTGGCTATTTTTGTTCCTATCATCATATGGTGGCAAAAATATATATACCTTCTAATTGATGCAGCAGGAAACCTGAGTGAAATAGATTCAAGTTGCCAAAAGTAAACAAAAACAAAATTGGGATCAGGTAGGGATGGGGAAGGAACTCTTGACAGTGAGCCGTCATAAGCTGCATGGAAACACTTTAGTCATACAGGATAAATACTTCTAAAAAATCAAACCATAAGCTTTTTTTTGCATAACTTTTATTGTGATAAATATACATAACTTTTTTTTAACCATTTAACCACTGTTAACAGTGGTTAATAAGTATACTTAAGTACTTAAGTATACAGTTCAGTGGCATTACAACATTCACAGTGTTGTATAACTATCACCACTAACCATTTCTGGAAATATTTTTTATCATCCCAAACTGAAACTCTGTACACATTAATAAATAACCTCCATACCCTACTCTCTCCACTTGGTGGTAAACACTATTCTACTGCCTCTATGCATTTGTCTATTCTAGGTATTTTATATAGGTGGAAGCATACAATATTTGTCCTTTTGTGTCTGGCTCAATTCACTTAGCATAATGTTTTTAAGGTTCATCCATGTTGTAGCATATGTTAGAATTTCATCACTTTTTAAAAACTGAATAATGTTCAGTTTATATACATACTACATTTTGTTTATCCATTCTTCTGTTGATGGACATTTGAGTTGTGAATAATCCTGCTATGAACACAGAAATACAAGTATCTAATTGTTTGAGTCCTTGCTTTCAATTATTTTGAGCATATGCCTAGACGTGGAATTGCTGCATCATCTGGTAATTCTGTGTTTAATTTTTTTGAGGAACCACCACAGAGTATTGTTTTCCACAGCAGCTGCACCATTTTACGTTCCCACCAGCGATGCACAAGGGTTCCAGTTTCTCTACATCTTTGCCACCACTTATTATTTTTCTGTTTTTGGTTGTTATTGTTGTTTTTGATAATAGCCATTTTAATGGGTGTGAAGTGGTATCTCATTGCGATTTTGATTTGTATTTCCTTAATGACTAATGTTGTTGAGCACCTTTTTGTTTGCTTATTGGCCATCTGTATAACTTCTTTAGTAAAATGTCTATCCAAGCCCTTTGCCTATTTTTTAATTGTATATATTTATGGGGTACAAAGTGTTGTTATGATATAGGTATACAATGTGGAATGATTAAATCAAGCAAATTAACATGTCTATCACCTCAAATACCTAATTTTTTGTGGTATGAACATTTGAAATTTACTGTTAGCAACTTTGAAATATACATAATTATTAACTATAGTCACCATGTTATGCAATGGATCTCAAAAAACTTACACCCCCATCTAACTAAAACTTTGTACCATTTGACCAACATCTCCCAATTCCCCTCACCCTTCACCCTCTGGTAACCTCCATTCTACTCTCTGCTTCTATGAGTTTGATTATTTTAGATTCCACATATAAGTGAGAAAATGTGGTTTTGTCCTTCTGTGCCTGGCTTATTTCACTTAGCGTAATGCCTTTCAGGTTCATCGTGTTGTCATAAATGACAGAATATCCTTTTCTTTAAAGGGTGAATATTATTCCATCGTGAATATACATCACATTTTCTTTATCCGTTCATCCATTGATAGATACTTAGATTTACTCCATATCTTAGCTATTGTGAATATTGTGGCTGAAATGAACATGAGAGTGAAGATATCTCTTTGACATACTGATTTCAAATCCTTTGGATACATACCTAGAAGTGGGACTGCTGGATCATATGGTAATTCTATTTTTAGATCTTCAAGAAAACTCCATACAGTTTTTCATAACAGCTGTACTAATTTACATTCCCACCAACAGTGTACAAGGGTACCTTTTCTCCACCTTCTCAACACTTATCCTCAGTTTTTTTTTATAGTAACTGTTCTGACAGGTTTGCGATGATATCTCATTGTGGTTTTAATTTGCATTTTCCTAATGACTGGTGATATTAAACATATTTTCATATATATGATGGCCATTTGTATATCTTCTTTTGAGAAATGTCTATTCATATCCTTTGCCTATTTTTAAAATCAAGTTATTTGTTTTCTTGCTATTGAGTTCCTGATTTATTTTGAATATGAACCTCTTAATAGACATATGGCTTCCAAATATTTTCTCCCAATCCATAGGTGTCTCCTCATACTGTTGTTTCTGTTGCTATGCAGAAGCTTTCTGGTTTGATGTAATCCTATTTGTTTATTTTTGCTGTGTTGCCTGTTCTATGTCAAACCTAAAAAATCATTGCCTAGACTAATGTTGTCTAGCTTTCCCACTATGTACTCTTATAGTAACTTTGTAGTTTCAGATCTTAAGTTTTAATCAATTTTGAGTTAACCTGTGTCTATGGTGTGAGATAAGAGTCCTGTTTTATTCTTCCGCATGTGGATATCCAGTTTCCTCAACACCATTATTGAAGAGACATCCTTGCCCCATTGTGTGTTTTTGGCACCTTTGTTGAAAACCAACTGATCATATTGACTATAGTCACTCTGTTGTGCTATCAAATAGTAGTCTTATTCATTCCTTCTATTTATTTGTACCCATTAACCATGCCCACCTCCCCTCCAGCCCTCCATTACCGTTCCCAGCCTCTGGTAACCATCCTTCTACTCTCTATGTCCATGAGTTCAACTGTTTTGATTTTTAGATCCCACAAACAAGTAAGAACATGTGATGTTTGTCTTTCTGTTCCTGGTTTATTTCACTTAACATAATGATCTCTAGTTCCATTCATGCTGTTGCAAATGACTGGATCTCATTCTTTTTATGGCTGAATAGTACTCCATCGTGTATATGTACCACATTTTCTTTATCCATTCATCTGTTGATGGACACTTAGGTTGCTTCCAAACCTTAGCTATTGTAAACAGAGCTGCAACAAATGTAGGAGTGCAGGTATCTCTTAGATATACTGATTTCCTTTATTTTGGGTATATACTCAGCAGTGGGGTTGTGTGATCATATGGCTCTACCATACATGCATGAGTTCATTTCTGACTTTCTATTTTATTCCATTGGTCAATGTGTCTATTTTTATGCCAGTATCTTTTTATTTTAATTACTATAGCTTTGTAGTATAGTTTGAAACCAGGCAGTATGATGCCTCCAGTTTCATTCTTTTTGTTCGAGATTGTTTTGGCTATTCAGGGATTTTTTGTATGGTTCTATATTAATTTTAGGATTTGTTTTCTATTCTTGTGAAAAAATGACACTGGAATTTTAATATGGATTGCCTTGAATCTGTAGATTGCTTTGGGTAGTATGGACATTTTAACAATATTAATTCTCCCAATCCATGAACATGGAGTTTATTTCCATTTATTTGTGTCTTATTCCATTTATTTCATCAGAGTTTAATAGTTTTCAGTGTACAGATCTTTCACCTACTTGGTTAGAATTCTTCCTAAGTATTTTTTGTAGCTATTATAAATGAATTCTTTTCTTCTTTTTCAGATAATTCATTGTTAATGTATAGATGCACTGCTGATTTTGTGTATTGATTTTGTATCCTGTGACTTTATTCATTTATTAGTTCTCACAGTTGTTTAGTTGAGTCTGTATATAAGATAAAGTTGTCAGTAAACAGAGACAGTTTGACTTCATCCTTTCCTATTTGGTGGTATGCTTTGAATCCTTTTTATGTTTTGTGCATGTACTACAGATTTTTACTTTGGTTTACATGGAGCTTTCAAAAAAACATCTTTAACAGGCAATTTTTCAAGCTGATAGCAATTTAATGTTGATTTCAACAACTCTACACTTCTATTCACCCACCCATTTTGTGTTTTTCCGTTTGTTTTTTACTTTTAGGTTCAGGGGTACATGCATTGGTTTGTTATATAGGTAAACTTGTATCATGGAGGTTTGAGATACAGATTATTTCATCACCCAGTTACTAAACCAGTATCCGATAGTTATTTTTTTTCTGCTCCTCTCCCTCCTCTCACCTTCCCCGCTCTTCCACTAGTAAGCCCCAGTGTCTGTTGTTTCCCTCTGTGTCCACATGTTCTCATCATTTAGCTCCCACTTATAACTGAGAATATGCAGTATTTGGTTTTCTGTTCCTCATTTTATGTTTTTCATGTCAAAATTTACATCATTTTACAATTTGTGTCCCTTAACAATTTATTTTAACTATAGTTGTTTTTAATGGTTTTGTCTTTTAACCTTCACACTGAAAATAAAATTGCTCTATACACCATCATTGCAATATTATTCTGAACATGACTCTGTACTACTTATGTCATTGAGTTTTGTGGTTTCATATGCTTTATATTATTAATTAGCAGCCTTTCCTATCAGATTAAAAAACTCCCTTCAGCAATTCCTATAAGACAGGTCTGGTGATGATAAATTCTCATAGCCTTTGTTTGTCTAGGGAAGTTTTTATTTCTTCCTCATTTTTGAAGGACAGATTTGCTGGGCACAGTATTATTGGTTGACAGGTTGTTCTGTTTTCGCTTCAGCACTTTGTATGTATCATCCCACTCTCTCCTACCCTACAAGATTTCTGCTGAGAAGCCCATTGTATTGTTACTCACTTGTATGTAGTAAGTTTTTAAAAATCTTTTGCTTCTCTTAGAATTTTTTCTGTCTTTGATTTTTGACAGTTTAATAATGTGTCTTGATGAATTCTTCTTTAGCTGAATTTGATTGGTGACCTCTGCACTTCTGGTACCTGGAGGCTGTCATTTCCCCGGATTTGGGAAGTTTTCAAGCATTATTTCTTTAAATATGCTTTCTGGACCTTTTCCTCTCTCATTTCATTCTTTATTCCTATTACGTAAATGTTATTTCTCTGGATGGTGTCTCAGAATTCCCATAGGATTTCTTTATCCCCTTTCATTTTTTTTCCCTTTTTCTCCTTTGACGTATAATTTCAAATGTTCTCTCTCCAAGCTCACCAATTCTTTCTTCTGCTTAATTCAGTCTGCTGCTGAAGCTTTCTATTTATTTCTTTGGTTCAGTCACTGTATTCTTCATCCCTAGGATTTCTATTTGTTTAATGTTTCTATTTCTTTGTCAAAGTTCTCTATTTGTTCACATATTGCTGTCAAAATTTCATTTAATTTCCTATCTATATATTCTTACAGTTTGCTGAACTTCCTTAAAAATGATTATTCTGAATTGTCAGTCATTTCATAGATCTTCATTAGTTCACGGCCCATTATTGGAACGTTATTAGTTTCTTTTGACAGTAGTATGATTCTCTGATTCTTTGTAATTTGTGTCCTTACACTGGCATATGTGCATTTGAGGAAACAGCCACCGCTTTTGGCCTTTATAGGTGTTCTCTGGCAAGGACAGACTTCTTTTATTTAGTCTAGCCTGGAATTCTGGAAGGGCTAGCTGATAACAACCCAGGCAGGCAGAGTTTGCTGCCAAGTTCTCCAGTTGGCCGGGCTACTATGTTTGCTCTGAGGTTGAGTAGAGCTGAGTAGAGGCTGGGCTCTGCTGCTCAGCAAGGCCACTGCCTTGGCTCTGCAAGCAGGCAGAGTTACTTGCTGAGCTCTGTGATCACTTCTGATTGGGCACAGTCATGGGGTGTATTTTCCAGCTGGGTGGTGCCACTGTTGGAGCTCTGTAGTTGGACAAGGGTATAGGCTGTGCTCAAAGATTAGGTGAAGTCACAGCTCTAGATAGATGGGTCCGGAGGCTATGCTCCATAGAAATGGATAGTGTGGCAGGTGTCTCCCCGCCTGGGAAGTACCCTGGGCTGAGGCTGAGCAGAGCTACTGTTTGTACTATCAGGTTGAACAGGACTAGCTCCTTTACTCTGCAGAAATCCACTGTGGGTGGCATCTTTCTGCCTGGGCCAGGCTTTGGGATGTCTGCCTACTTTAAATTGTATTGTTTTTGTTGTTGTTATTGTTGAATTTTAAAAGCTATTTTTATAGTCTGGCTATTAATTCCTTATCTCATATATTATTGACAAATGTATTCTCCTATTCGTTGGATTGCCTTTTTATTCTCTTAATAGTATCCTATGATGCACAAAAGTTTTTAATTTCAATACAGTCCAATTCTTTTGTTACCTATACTTTCAGTATTATAGTCAAGAAATCATTGCCAAATCCAATGTCATGGAACCATAAACTTTTTATTGAACAAAATGAATTTTAGAATTTCATCAATTGCCAGCAAAAAAAAAAAAACCTTAAAATATTCATGAATGTCCAAATTCTACAATATAGGTAGATTGAAATTAAAGGGATGGAAAAAGACATACCATTCAAATATTAATTTTAAAAAGCATAAGTGCTTTTTAAAGCCAATGCCAGGTAAAATAGAGTTCAGAGCAAAAAAATTTATTAGAGACAAGGATGGACATTATAAATGGTAAAAAGATCAACCTACTAAAAAGACGTAACAATCTGAAATGTGTAAGCACCAAACCACAGAGCCTCCAACTATACAAAGGAAAACCTGATGAACTGAAAGGAGAAATAGACAACTCTACAATTATAGTTGGAAATTTCAATACTCCCTCTTAGCAACTAATAGAACTACTACACAGAAAATTGTTAAGGACATAGATGAACTCAACAAAATCATTAACCAACAGAAGCTAATTGACACAGGTGGGACACTCCACCCAATAACAGCAGAATATACATTTTTCTCAAGAGCCCATGGAACATAGACCATATCTTGGCTCATTAGAAAAAAAAAAAACTCAGCAAACTTAACTGATTCATACAGAGTGTATTCTCTCACCACAATAGAATAAAACTAGAAATCAACAGAAGAAAGATAACAGAAAAAAATCTCCAAACATTTGGAATGTAAACAACACACTTCTAAATAAATCAGGGGTCAAAGAGAAAGTCTCAGAAAAAAATTTAAATGTAATAAAGCTGAATGAAAGTTAAAACACATGTCACAATTTGTGAGACACAGTTAAAGCAGTGCCAGGAGGGCAATTTATAGCACTAGATGCTTACATTAGAAAAGAAGAAAAGTCTCAAACCAGTAACGTAAATTCCTATTTAAAGAAGCTAGAAATGTACAGCAAAATAAATGCAAAGCAACAAGAGGAAGATAAAAAATAAAGAGAACAAAAATCAAAAATCAACTAAATTGAAAATAAGAATAGAGAAAAATCAATGAAACAAAAAGCTGGTTCTTCAACAAAATCAATAAAATGGATAAATCCCTAGCAAGACTGACAAAAATAAGGCCAAGTGTGGTGGCTCGTGCCTATCTCAGCACTTTGGGAGGCAGAGGCAGGAGGATCACTTGAGCCCAGGAGTTCAAGAGCAGTCCGGGCAAAATAGGGAGACCCTGTCTCTATGAAAATTAGCAAGCCATGGTGGTGCATTCCTGTAGTCCCAGCTACTTGGGAGGCTGAAGTGAGCCCAGGAAGTTAAGGCTGCAATGTGCTAAGATTGTGCCACTGCATTCTAGCCTGGGCAAGAGAGGGAGACCCTGTCTCAAAAAATAAAAAACAAAAACAACAAAAACAAAAACAAAAACTGATGACAAAGAATTCAGAATAATCATTTTTAAGGAAGTTCAGCAAACTGTAAGAATATATAGATAGGAAATTAAATGAAACTGGTGTATCCCCACAGGTCCTACAGTCATTATAAGGGAAATCTACAGACAGCTTCATGTTCAACCCATTAGAAGAAATTTAAAAACTTAGAAAATTGAACCAATTTCTTGAAAACCATAAATTACCAAAACTCAACCAAGACGTAATAGATAATCTGAACAGTCCAATAATTATTACAGAAATTAAATTTGTGATTTATAACCTCATTAAAAAATGTCCAAGGTCAAATTATTTTATTAAAGCATTCTACCAAACATTTAAATAATTAATAGCAATTTTACACAATCTCTTCCATAAAATAAAAGAGGAGGGAACACTTCCCAATTCATTTTATAAGGCCCTGATACTGAAATCACAGTAAAAAAGAAACTAGTAAAGTTCATGTCAGTATCCCTTATGAACTTAAATACAAAAATCCTTAACAAAGTAGAATCCAAGTATGTATAATAAAGAATTCTATATCATAACCAAGTGGGATTTGTTCCAGGTGGGCAAGGCTGGCTCAACATTTGAAAATCAATCAGTGATATCAATTCACCATATCATAGGATCATGTCATTTGATGCAGAAAAAACATCTGACAAAATCTTACACACATTTATTATAAAAACTCAAAGCAAGTTAGGAATAGAAATTACCTTAATTAATTTTTTTTTAATCTACAAAAACCCTGCAGCTAATATACTTAAAGGTGAAAGACTGATTATTTTTCCCCTAAGATCAGGAATAAGACAAATATATCTGCTCTCACCACTCATCCAACATGGTTTTGAAAGTTCTAGCCACTTTGAAATAAGACAAGAAAAAAAAAAAAGACAGACATACAGATTGGAAAGGAAGAAATAAAACTGCCACTATTTGCAGATAACATGATTGTTTACTCAGAACATACCTAGAAGTGATAAGTAAAATCATCATGGTTGAAGTATACAAGATCAACACTAAAATAGACCCACACAAATATGCCTGTTGATATTTTAAAAAATAAATTTGCCAAAGCAATTCACTGCAGGAAAAATAACCTTTCCAATAAATGATGCTATAACAGTTGGGTATCCACAGGCAAAAACTGTACCTCAACCTAAACTTCACATGTCAGAGACAAATGAACTGAAAATGGATCACAGATACAATGTAAAATGTAAAACTAAACTTACTCTTAAAATTAAAGAAAGTCTTCCAGATTTAGGGCTGGGCAAAAGTTCTTAAACTTGACACCAAAAGCAAGATTCAAAAACGAAAGATTGGTAAATTGAGTCCCCTCAAAATTGGAAAGTTTTGCTCTGCAAAAGCCCATGTGAAGAGAATGAAAAGACAAGCTGGAGACTGGAACAAAATATTTGCAAACCATGTATCTCACGAAGGACTTTTCCTAGAATATATAAAGAACTCTTCGAAATGCCACAGTAAAAAATAAAAACAAACCTCTAATTAGAATATGGGCAAAACATGTGAACAGACATTCCACGAAAAAAGAAATAAAAAGAAAAGTGTATACAGATGGCAAATCAGCACATAAAAAAGATTACCTTTGCCACCAGGAAAATGCAATTTAAAACCACAATGAAATATTACTTACCTATCCAAATGACTAAAATAAAAAAATAGTGACACCACCAAATGCTGCCAAGTATGAAGAAAAAAATTGATCACACCTACATTGCTGCTGGGATTGTAAAATGGCACAGGCAATCTGGAAAAGAGTATGGCAGTTCTTACAAAACTAAACGTGTGCTTAACATACAACCCAGCAATTGCCCTCTTGGGCGTTCATCCCAGAGAAAACTTATGTTCCCACAAAAACCTGTACATGAATGTTCATGGCAGCTTTATTTGCAACAGCCAAAATCTGGAAATAACCCTGCAGCAAGTCCTTCAATGAGAGAATGGTTAAACAATCTACTGTTGTGGTACCTCCATCCCATGAACACTACCTACTAATAAAAAAGAATGATTTATTAATAATACATAATAATTGGATACATTTCAGGGGAATTATGCTAAGTCAACAAAGACAATCCAAAAATACTACATTATTGTATAACTTCATTAATACAACATTCTTGAAACGACGAAATTGGAAAAAATTGAAGGTAGATTAGTAGTAGTTGGGGATTGCCACTTACCCTCCAGGTAGGTGTGATTATAAAAGGCAAAAAGAGGGATCCTGTAGTAAGTTTGGTTCTGCATCTTGACTGTGGTGGTAGTTGAATTTACACATGTGATAAAATTGTATAGAATTATTACACACACAGAGGATGCAGAAGAGAGAAATGAGTACAAGTAACACGGGAAATCTGAGTAAGATGGGTGGGGTTGTATCAATGCTAGTACCCTGGTTGTGATATTGCACCACAGTATTGGGAATTGTTACTACTGGGGGAAACTGGGTAAAGGGTGGGTGCCCAAGATCTCTGTGTATTATTATTTACAACTGCACGTGAATCTATGACAATCTCAAAACACTTAAATATATATTTTTGAATGTGTGAATGCTACTGGGCTATATATTTTAAAAAAAAAAAAAAAGAAAAAAAAAAAGAAGTACAATCCTCTTACGAACGCAAAGGCCAAGGGGCACAAGGCCATTTCTTAAATTTTAAGAAATCACCTAGTTCACAAGTGCCACCTCCTCACTTTGCTGTCAGCGACGTGATATGCTCTGCAGTGCCGGAATTGAGAGTTTGAGAGAGAGATACCGGTCCTGCCCTCTCGGTGTTCAGGTGTGTGTATAGGTGGGCGTTGGTGTGAGAATGAGACAGAGAAAGCGGGAGGGAGAGCGAGAGCTATGCCTCCCTTACTGTCAGGAAGGGTGGCCGGCTGATGAAGGTGCTGTGCAGAAAGCCGGGGAAGGGCTTAAAGAGGGTGCTAGCGCCTCGGGAACGCCCTCCCGTTGCACCCTACAGGAGGTCGTGGGCGGTGGCTGAACAGCCCTGGTGCAGTGCTTGAACTCCACCTTCCAGAAGGAAAGGTGAGTAGGGGACCCAGGCGGGAGGTGAGGCCTCCCGGCAGCGGCCCTCAGGCGTGCTGGGCAGTACCGCTAGCAGAGGCGGCGCCTGGTCTTGGATGCTGCAGCGGAGACGCCAAGAAGACTGAATGCAGGCAGCGAGGCGTAGCGGCCGCGGAGGGTGGGGCCGCCCGGAAATCCAGGCGGCGCCAGCCTTGTAGCATCTGCAGGCCGGGGGCGCGCACACGAGGGGCACGTGGGTGTGGAGGAACCCGCACCGCAGGGCCTCCTTCCTGCAGCGCCGCGGCGGTCGAGTGCCGGCGCTGGAGGAACGGCTAGTGGGGTGCCTGCCCCGTGCAGGCGGTACCCGCAGCTCCGCACACAGCAGGCACAGCCAGGGACGGGTACCGTGGCCCAGCGCCTGGAGGAGCTCTCCACGCGCGTCTCTTTCCCGATGCCGGGGTGGGAAGCCAAGTGGCTTTGTCCGGAAATGCCAGGGGATGTGGGCAGGGGACGGAGACTTCCCAACTGGCCAAACCCTGGCTTGGGGGAAAGACTGAGGTGGTCATTGACCCGTGGGAGCGCCCTGGGGCTTCGAGGGAACGGCGCCCGCAGCCGAGCCCGGGAGACTCGTGTTGGGCACCCGCGGTGGCCGGCGGGTTCCACGTGGGTGGACCCCGAGCTGAGGGCAGCGGTAGGGTCGCGGATCGCGGACGTGTGTGCACCCTACTCCCGCACAAGGACACCTGCACATGGACCCGGGCTTCCACCCGCTCCTGGCTGGGTTGGCGCCGGGAGCGCGCAGGGGAGGGACGGCGGCGGATTGCGGGGTTTGGCGGGTGAGGTGTGGCCGCGGGGGAGGGGGCGAAGGCACTAGAAGGCTGCGGCCGTGCTGTCGCTGCTGTTCCCACCGTCGGCGCGGGGCGCGGAGGGGGCGGAGATGGGTCTGCCAGTCGCACTGCGGTCCCTTGCCGGCGTTAACCTGCCCTAGGGGTGAAAGGAAAAGGGTTCATGTAAAGGAGAAAGGGCAGGCAGAGACTCTTGCTGGTTCCAGCAGGCGCGGAGGGATGTGGCCGCGGGGACCTGGAGTTTGCAGGGCAACGCTGGGTGTCATAATGCCGGAGCTGACCCCGGGCGCAGCGGCGCTTCCACTTGGGTAGAGCTGCAGAGAACGTGGCCCGAGAAGGGGAGCTTCCTTAAATTGGACATATCGTGTGTTGCCCTAAACCTAGCATTTACCCCCTCCCACCCCGCTCCCCCAACCTCCAGGGTCCTAGCGGAGTCTTAAGCGCGCAGTACCACCAGCTTCATTTTAGGTAAAAAGACCAATTCTGCACTATTAACCTCCTCGTCCCCAAGTCACCACGGGGCAGCTTTTCACAGCCCTAAGGCGTGGTCACTCCAAGCCCACAGCGAGTTGCTTGTGTCCTCGGCTTCTACTCCGCAAATCTCGGACGATGCCACGGGAGGACGCTGAAGGCAAAGGCTGGTGGGGCCAGGCGCCGGCGAGACTGCCGCGCTAGCACAGCTTCCGCGGGAGCCGAATGCGGACGGGCCTCGCGACCGCCTCCCGAGGGCAAACGGCTCGGCCCTGCGGGGACACTTGGTCAGTGTCACTCTCTCCCTACCGGGTGTCGCGCATTTTCTCCACAGAACGTGACCCCGTAGACGGACGAACTCGGAATCGGGAAACCCCGCCTGCCCTTGTCTAGTTTCTCTGCCCGCCACACCTCTGCCCTTCACTGCGCACTGCGCCGTGTAGGCTCCGGGACCGCCCCTGCACCTTCGCCCACAGCTCCCCATTCCCAAGGCAGCCGGAGGAGGATCTTTCCGAGTTACCTGTCTCACGTCAGCAGCCACACCGAGGCGGTCCCCCTCGCACCGCTCCCCAAGGGTAGAGCCCCTGAAAGTCCAAGGCTCCTGTGCCACGCACCCTCCCCCTTGCGGGGCGACCCCGCTTGTGCGTGTGTGTGTCACGCGTTTAATCGCACAGAGTAACTCCCAGACGTGCAAGACAAAGCATTTCAAGCAAAGATGGTCCAGAGTTCAAGTTGGAAAGCACATCTCGAGGCGCTGAGTCTGTTCTCGCCGTCTGCCTCGGTCTCTGGGGCGTCGCATCCAGGAGAAGGGTTTTTAACTCAATCCCTGCCAGATCCGCTCGGAATTAGCTCTTCTGGCGGTGCAGCAACAAGTGGCCCCGCCGCCTCCCTTGTGCACCCGGAGGGACTACACCCTCCTCCTCTCCCAGCCCCTAGTCCTAACAGGAGTAGGTAATGGCGGGGAAAGGGGGAGGGGACGAGAGAGGGGAGAAGGAAGTACATATTTTTCAATTGTGAAATTGTCTGCGTGCTGTGCTCAGGGATTCTCTTGTCTCAATCGACTTCAATTTTAACGTGGCCGTAACGTTAAGATTAAGACCTAGAAATGAAAACGTTCCCACCTTCCTTATTACAAAGGTCGTTTGT
Organism: Macaca nemestrina; assembly: GCF_043159975.1. Classification (NCBI taxonomy): domain Eukaryota; kingdom Metazoa; phylum Chordata; class Mammalia; order Primates; family Cercopithecidae; genus Macaca; species Macaca nemestrina. The sequence continues at coordinate 107,338,162 of NC_092126.1, forward strand.
TGTTGTTTGTTTTTTAAGAACACCAAGTATCCCCCCTACGGACTTACACTTTGTTTATGAGATTTCTCCAACCTTGGTGGTTTGGAGAAATGAGGTGGGGGAGGGGAGGACCAAGGGCAGCAAGACGTCCACCAGGAAAATAAGATACTTACTAATTTAACAGGGCCGTTCCTTTTTACATAAGATGCTCCCCCACCCCCCAACAATTTACAACAGGTAAACTTTGAGTTTCCTCAAAGTTTAGCGTTTATGCCTGTAGCTTTACGAATAAACTCCCTTTCCAGGTAAACCTGCTCATCCCTTGTCCTATGCCCAGCGAAGCCCAGGTACGATGGGTCAGGGACCCCCGGTTTCCACATTGTCTGAGTCACGTTCCAGTTGGAAAGGCCATCTTGGGCGAGGGACGTGTTGCCCGACTGGTCTAAATAAGGAAATAAAGTGGAGTACCAAAGAATCAAGGGCCTCTGTTTCTCCCCATCCCGCCACCACCACCACCGGTCCCCGGGCTCTGCTGAGCGCTGCGGCTGTCTTGGCTGGAAACTGCGTCCCCGCCCAAATCGAGCGCAAAACTCCCTTGGACAGAAGTTTGAAAGAATCCAGCGTAGAAACAGACTTATCCGTCCAATTTGGTTTTAATCAGTAATCATATAAGTAATCATATACCCACATAACCACCTAAGTGGAGAGCAGACGCCCAGATTCATGGTCCCCACGTGTTGCTGGAGTTGGCGCAGACGCGTGTGCGGGCATAGCGGCGGACGTGACACCGCATTTTCTCCGAATTCCTGCCATCTAGGGTGGTGTCGCCCCGAGAGGGGGCCGTGGGGAGGTGGGGAAATAGGCTGCGGAATCCACTTGCTCTGGGGGAGCACTTAAGGTTCAGAGCAGAGCGCAACTCCGGGGTGCTCTTGCACAGCCCCATTCTCCCACACCAGAAAAGCAATGCTCGTTATGGATGATTAATAGCCAGGCTTCTCCTGACCATGCGGCGCGTTCCTGCCGGCACCACTTAGTTGTTTTAATTTGACCTTTATTAGCCACGTGCTCCCAGAGGCTGCGAATTGGATTCGCACCACGATAACCGCCCTCTCCCCTTCCACCCGGTCGGCTTCCTGAGGAGGATCGGGGACTGCAGCTTCCGCGACGCCTCCTCCTTCTGCGTAAGGAGCAGGCCTGAGTTCCTCCACGTAATGACCTGGGAGCCCTCAGGCATCCCGGGGCCTGGTCGGAGTGTCTTCGGGCCCTGGAGCTGGGCGGTGTCTGCAGTGCACTGCCGTGAGTTTCTCTCGGGTACAATGTGCTGGTGTGCAGAGAGGAGGAAAGGAAAAAAAAAAAAAAAAAAAACACACTACTCTTAAGTGGCACTGGCATCTATGAAGTGGCGGTGGTCTACACTGAGCGTGCCCTTGCCTGGAGGTGTAGGGGGCGGTTACTGCAGCCGAGGGGAGGGTACTGCGGCCAAGGGCAGGGCGGGAGGACAGTCAAGGCCGGCTGGCCGCGTGGGAGCCTTTCCTCTCCGGGTTCAGCGGCCGGCATCACCAGCACTGCGGCTAAAGGGGCTGGTAGGCTCTCCTGCACCCCGCGTGCTCCTCCGCCTTCTCTGTGTCCCCCGGCTTTTCCAGGAGGAAGATGGGGTGCCCATCGTGAATGGGGCGCGCTGGGCCGCCTGGCCGGGCGGTCACGTGTCCCCCCTCCCCCGCCACTGCGGCGGGAGTTCCAATCAGAGCTCGCCAGGGGGCTCCTCCCGGGCAGGAACCACCCGGCTCGGCGGCGGAGGGTGGGCCGCCGTCACCTGACCGCCCGCCCCCGCCCCCCGCGAGTAAGGGGCGGTGGTAGCGTCTGCTCGGTTACAAATGGCCCCTCCCGCCCGGCTCGCCCGCTCGCTCGGGCTCGGCGCGGACCCGCCTGGGCGTGCTCCTCCCGCCGGCTCCAGGCGTCCCACCGCCCTGCCCGGCGCCAGCCCGCGGTCCCAGCCACTCCTGAGGGTGCGCCGGGCACCCAGCGCGTAGGCTCACCCTTGGTGGTCGCCACGGAAGTCTGGACCGCCGAGGCGTGTGGCTTGTCTACCGGCAGGTGAGCGTGCACCGCGGGCGTGGGATGCTGTGGGTACAGTGCGGGGGACGTGTGGGGTCCTCGGATGCGAACGCGAATCCGTGCTATGCCCAGGTCAAGTTTGCGGAGAGAGTCCGAGGTGTCTGTCTCCTCGGCCTCCTCTTGATGCTCCCGCGGGTTGGGGGCTCGGACCAAAGCTTCGATTTGGGGGAAGGGCTTCAGGATGTTCTTGCCTTGAGATACTTGACAAAGGTTGAAAAGACACATCAGGTGGGAGCTGGTAGCTGCTGCTGACGGGGTGAGACAGGTGCAGTCGAGTGCGCATGCATATGTGTGGCTCCTGGTTAAGGGTCAGCTTGAGATGGGGAGAAGCCACTGCGACGGGTCATTCTGTCCTCAAGAGCCACTTAGATGCTGGAGAGTGAAATTGAGTGGCTCTGAGGTGGTCACTAGATGTTATGGCAGCAAACCAGTGACCCCCAGTGTTTCTGATATGACCCTGTAGTAACAGGAGTGCAGATGGTTCAGTACAGAGTGTGAGGTTTTAAGGCACCCAGAAAAGATTCCTTTTACCTTCTAACTTCTTGGCAGAAATTAGTATTAAAAGTGCTGAATCATGCAAAAAGATGAGGAAAATAATTTACTTCATGTTTTGGTAAAGTTTTCCAAAGCTAATAATATCTGCATTTTTGGATCAATGCTTTAAATTTAAGATGTAGGCACTAGGTATTTCTGTGCCCTTGGCTTTATGACTATCGGTTGCTTTTTTTCCCTTTATGATGAGTTGTATCCATTCATTACTTCTTACCACTTTCACTACCCTCAAAACAAACAAAACCCCAGAAAACAAGACATGGGATTTTTATTTTTATTTTATTTATTTTTGGTGTGTTCATGATTGTAAAGGGAGTGGAGGTATCAGTCCTAGGAAATAAAACATTCGTCCTCTGATGAATGCAGTGATGGGCAATTTGATCAATTTGATTTGTCATATGCCACTGAAGGGAATGTCAAGCTGATAACATGCAGACTGGAGAGAAAATGAAACAGGAGTTTCCCAATGAGGAAGACATAAGCCCTTATCCAGTTGCACTCAGTGAAGGAGCTGGAGGGTAGTCCTTCCACATTGGAACCTGAGTCCTTGTTGGTGGAGGTGCAGTTTTTGATGCAAGTTCTGGGGGTCAGACACCATGTAACATAAAGATGAATTTTTAAAAAATCAGAGTCAGGATTAGTAAAATGGGTGTGTCCAGCGACAGCCTTTGCCCATTTACTCTGGGCTGCACTGTCTGAAATGCTCAGTGGCCTGCTGACTCATACGGAGAACAAGCATGGCTTAGCAAGATTGGATTTTACTTGTAGACTCTAAAGAACTGTACTTGTTAAAAAAAAAAAAAAAAAGATTTTTGAAAAGCATCATCGGAGACATCCATAATAGAGAAGCTAGTCTTTCTCACATCTCTTCTTCCAGGAGGTTTCTCCCTGATTCCTTGACTTGTCACCTTTATTTCAATACCTGTCATCCATGCTTGTGCACAGTACATTTGGTTTGACACAAAGGTTTTAATCTGAATCTTAACATGAGAAACAGTGGTACTCTTAGCAACATGATTATTTCAAAGGTATTTTTGAAGGATACTGAAAAACTGGAATATGAACGATTAATTGAGTTTTCTTTACAGCACAGACTCCCTTAACATTGCATGCAAGACCAGGGAGCCCCACCCTGTTTCTGAGCATCTGCATGAAAGACCAGGAAAGGAATTCGACAATTGCAGTGGTGCAGGGAGAGGCAGCTTCTAGGCTTGGGCATTACCTTTATTTAAATAATTACTAACAATTTTGGAGGGTAGGCGTTAATCCATAGGCAGGTCTTGAAAAGCACAGTGTTACTTCTTTTCACCTGTCAGCTTGTTAAAATGTCCATTTAACTTTGATAGGTTGATTTTGATAGAAAAGGGATACCGATCGAGAGCTTCCAAATTTTAAGATCCTAGGGCTAAAAGGCATGATTGATTGGAAGGACACATATTAAAGCATACAGTGAAGCCAAAAAGAGTTATTTTTGCTTTGATATTCTTAATAAATTTTTTTTATAAAACTAAGTTTTTTAGAAAGAGGGGGCTCCTTTTTAGGCAATGCATAGAATAAATCAGCTTGTGTGACAGACCAGCACCTGGCATCTCAGTTTGAACAGAGATGCATAATTGGAGCAAGAAACAGATGAATGAGCTTACCTTTTACTGCTCGGTCCTTCAAACAGAACCCAGTCATTTCACATCAGATTAGAGGAAGGCCATTTCTACAACAAGACAAGGAGATTTCAAATCTTGTTTCAAATCTATGGGAAAGAAAATGTTTTGAGCTGCTCTGAAGAAAGGCATTATAAATTTACAGTTCATTATTATAGTTATGCTTATCCGCATCGTCTACTGCAGATAGCGGGTCTGACCAAGAAGAAAAGATATAAAAGACTTTTTTTCTTTCCTTTTTTTAAGTCAAAATTTTCAAAAGGATCCCTACTTGGTTACCTTCCATTTTTTAAGGTAAATATATCATTTACAGAAGAGAAAATGATACCTTTTGCCTTGATGGCTAGAGTGAATTAATGCATTTTCAGACCTGAATGTTGTGACCAGTTAGCAGTATCTCAACAGTTCCTCCAGTATAACGTGATACTCTAGGTGAAAATCGCAGTTTCTGTTCTGAACTCATAATCTTAAGCTGCCGAAACTACCTTCTGCTTTTTTCCTGTTTTTTTTTTTCTTTTTCTTGTATTATCTTTCCCCTCTTTTAAATCCACAAACTACACCTACAAATCCTAGCACCTAGAAGGCTTTGAGAGTCATCAGGAACACACAATCAGGTAAATTGCCTGTGATTGCGGGTCATTCTAAAATCAAAATAGATTTCAGCAGCGGCTTCAATCTATTGAATCTATTGGTAGGACGTCTCTGGTGCTTTGCTCAGATGCCAGCGCCCTAGCAGCCTGCTTTCAAAGAGGGTCTTTTCCTAAGATATGCAGTGATTATTTTGTGGAAATTAGCTCTACCCACTTGCACAGTTAATTGCAATGTGAGAAGGTTCCAGAACAGTACCTCCTTGAGTTCGACAGTAAATGTGCACACATCATTGTATGACGAGCATTCCAGAACACCCACCTCCCAGCGAAGTAAATGTGCTGGCTAAATAAACACCTGGGCTGCTTTAGCCCACAAATGCCAACAAGTCTCATGTTTTACCACAAATGTACACTGAGCCTTTTTAGGACACTGCAGAGCCTTGTAACATGGAAAGGGGCATCTGATGTCTGATTTCTTTTAGAGTTGGCCTCCAAGAATCTCTTTTTCCATTTGAGGATGTCAGGTTATGAGTGTTTTGCGAGGAATTTGAAGAAAATTGTTTCTCATCCACTTATTACAAGGAATTGTAGAGTTAGTAATATCTTTGGCTTTAAGGATTTAAAAATTAATGATATTTTTGGGTGTGTGAGTGTTGGATTGAGGCAATAGAGAGTATCCTTTAGAAAACCATTTGGAAATTGCTTCTCCTTTAAAATTATGTGACATTAAACACTTGTACATACATCTCTGCAAAATTCAAGAAATGTGCTTTGGTGTGCACATTGTGCCACATACACATGCATCCTACACAAACTGGAATTGCTATTTAGGACTGTTTAACTCTTCATTTTGAGGAGACTTAATTTGGGTAGTTGTGAGGGTTTTTATTTGTTTCTTCCCTAGTAGAAGTGGGCTCTGAATCTGTTGTGCTTAGGTATCTTAGTAGGTAGCACCATCAAGAAAAGACAGTGAATGAATAGTTCCTATACGTAGATAAAGTACTTTTTTTTTTTTTTTTTTTTTTTTTTGCAGTGTGTCATCATTTAGGTTGCTAATTTAAAAGTATTTCAGCTCTGGATTTTAGAACTAAAAATATCATGAGAAATAGTTTTCGTTCAGATGTAGCTCAAGATGCATCTCTCCGTTGTTCAAATTACTATGCATCCTCTTTGCTTCTCATGGAATTTGGAAACTATCCCAACTGCTAATAATCTAAACATTTTGGTCTTACAGGTGTTCTTTTGATCACAATGGATAGTGACTCTTCTCTTCTGCCTGAGAGTGGTTCAAAATGTAAGTTCAGTAAACTAAATAATTAAATATTAATAATTCTGAACATCTATGCAGAGCAGTTCTTCCCATTTTTCATTCCTTCTGCCTAAGGACTCTAGCTTCATAAATAAGAATCCAGAAGGAAGTGCTATACCCTTGAGTAGGGAGTGGGGGGAGCCTAACCTAGATGAACATCTATTCACTACCCAGCAGTGTAACTTTATATGACTGCAATCACAGCCATTGATTCCTGTGCACCCCCACTGCCCCCATGTTATTTTCATGGTAATAGAATACGAACCTTTGGTGCCTGGGTAATGCTGAATTGACACTTCCCCAGATGTCATATGTTTCTGTGTGGCCCTGCCTGTTCTAATCTTCTCTTGGTTCAAGCAGATGGCTTCTGATATGTAGAAACATCCAGGCCCAGAAACAGAGGGTTTTTTTGTTTGTTTTTGTTTTTGGTTTTGTTTTGTTTTGTTTTGGGGGGGGTGGCCAGATGAAATCCTATGGCTACTGTCAAGCTACCTTGCTTACCGAATATACATTAATCAAAATGCTATAGCCCAGCTGATGACGTTTATGCTGTTAGGATCTGGTACACATAAATTATAAAATGGAAAGTGTTAAAGTGTACAGGAAGCCATTGCTGTTTCACGCAGAGTTTGAATGGTGAGGGATTTTACAGATTTCCCAGGGCTGGATGCACCTTTTCCGTTTGAAGGATATCAAGTACTTCCAAGTATGGCTGTTTAAATAGTGAACTCTCAGTCTCTGAAAGGAACCTAGTGCTGATTTGGACCCCTCCCTGCCTCTTTAGAGATCTCAACACATGATTTAAGATATTTTTGAAAACTTCTTAGGCATTTGATGCATTTTATCAGTGGTCAGACTCTAGAAAGCTGATTTTTATTAGGAAAAATATCTCTTCTACCTTCTCTTATCCCTTGCTTTTCTGCCTTCCTGTCTGTGCTCCCTTGCCCAAAACGTAGATTTTCATGTAATTCAGTTCACTAAATATCACTTCCATTTTTGCTTCTCTGCAGAGTTTATTGCTAGAGCTGCTAATAGACTTTCAGTGCAAATAGTATATTGATCACTTGAAATCTCATTTGAGCTTGACTGAATATACATAACGGGGTGTCAATCAGGGAAAAATCTCATAATAAATGGCAGGTGACTTATATTCATGAGGGAAAAAAGTCTTGGGCAGCACACAAAATACCATGTTTATTGTAGCATGACAGACTGATTTTGCTCGTCTCCATCACATTCATCTGGTGGGTGTTTAATAGCAAAGGCAAGGTTAGAATACCAAGATCCTGGAACCTTTCTTTCTTTGTTTATGTGGCAAGCATTTTTGTACACTCTATACAGTATAAGCATCTTCTAGAACTACAGCCAGCAAGAAAGATCTTTTCTACCTGAGAAATTCAGAAATTGCAAACAAATCTGTTTAAGTTGGTGTGTATTTAAAATCAGCTACTGATTTATGCAGTCCATATTTTTTAAATTTTTACCATGTGTGTATCAGTGCATACACTCACTGTATGCAAATATCATTTTCAGTGTGTATATGGGAGAGCACAGTATATTTAGAGAAAAGTCTGCTTTACATAAATTATTTTTAAGAACAACTGAGCAGAGGAGTAGCCATGCGTTAGGAAAGCCAAATCTTTTTTTTTTTTTTTTTGTTTCCCATTGAATGATAAGTGAAGGAATTTCTCTTTTAAAGTTTTATATGTAATTCTTTAAAATCAATTTTCCTGATAGAGCAGTCATTATGGTGGTAGATATGTCTGGGAAAGTGATATTTTGGGTTGCTTTATACAGCTGACTTGATAGCTGACTTTATTGTGGCTGATTGTCTGGAAACATGGGGGTATCTATCATATTACCTGTAACCCTGCTTCATGCCAGTACAGTGTGGGGTACATCATGTTTTTCCCAGTCTTCTAGGTGGAGTGCAACTCAGCTTCCATCAGGAATTCTTCATCTTCTGTAAATGAATGAAATCAACTGGCTTTTTGCTAACAAGGTTCTAATTTGCTTTTTTTTTTACAGTCAAAAAAATTAATAATAATCGTACCCTGGACAAACGTCTCCTTCAGTCCTTGTGCAATATCTCAAGATTTTAAAAAGTGTATTATGTCAGAGTTTTCACCTTTTTAGCCTCAGGTCATATATGATAGCCAGAGGAATCTGCTTACCGCGAAGAGTATGCAAAATAGGACAAGTGAGATTATTAAGATATAAAAGACATGACATCAAGCCCTGATGATACATACTGTTTTTCCATAGCAAGATTTTTTGCCGTTTTCATCTATGTTACTGAAATGCTTCTGATTTGTTTTTTAAGGTTTTTGATTAGCAGTAAGAGAGAATGTAAATATGCTGAGAAATGGAATTATCTGAGAACTAACCAGTTGCAAAGGTTTAACAATATATAATTACACGAGTGCTACGTATTTTAGTAATAGCTTCTACAAGTAAAATCTTATATCCACATATTTCCTTATATATGTACCAATAGTTCTGTACCAATTAGAAACTATTTGTAGTATGTGGCTTTTTGCACAAAGAGGCAATCAAATTTGATAGCTTAAGCTTGGGAAATTATGCTTTTGAGATTTAAGCAGAACCTAGGTGATACAAGAACTTTAAACTCAGGAATTAGCTGTTTGAATATGCTTCATTAATTTTAACCTACAGAGAAATGTATGTCTGCAAATGTTAAAACTGGGAGTAACTGGATGTCACCAATAAATGGGAAAAATTAAATCCCAAGGAAAAGAAAATCAGAAAGAAAAAAATTTCCAGAGAAATTTGAAACCTGCATTTATAGGCCTTGCTGCTGTCTTAAATTTTAGACAGTTTTACTAATTTATTTTGATTAACTGAAAGGAGAAAGAGTAATATGAACTAAGAAGTTGCATGAACTATTTTCTGTTGAAAAGATATTAACATCTTTTGGAAATACCATATCCAGCTTGGTAATAGAAATACTCAGTTTTAATAGATTGCCTCCTCACCAATCCTTAACATTTTACAGTGAGAATTTTTTTTTTTTTTTTTTTTTTTTTTTTTTTTCCGGAGACAGAGTCTCGTTCTGTTGCCCAGGATGGAGTTCAATGGTGTGATCTTGGCTCACTGCAAACTCCACCTCCTGGGTTCAAGCAATTCTCATGCCTCAGCCTCCTGAGTAGCTGGGACTACAGGCGTGTGCCACCAGGCCAGCAAATTTTTGTGTTTTTAGTAGAGATGGGGTTTTGCCATGTTGGGCAGGCTGGGCTCGAATTTCTGGCCTTGAACTCCTGGCCTCAAGCGATCTACCCGCCTTGGCTGGGATTACAGGCATGAGCCACTATGCCCAGCCCTTACAGTGAGAATATTTAAAGACAAATAAAACAAAGTACATATCTTTTATATATATATCTTATCAGTGGAATTAAAAACAACATCCATATACTCGCCACGTTCTTGGTAAGACTTCTAAATCATTTAAAAAATATTAAGCATAAATTTGGAAAATGGAGTTGAGTTTATAGCAATTTCACAGAAATGGACATTATATTAAATAATTCCTAGGGTTTGATTTTTATATATGCCAAAGCAAGACTAGGAAATGACTGGAGCTCCTGTATTTTTGGGTTTTTTGCAACTGCTGTCATTTTCAGAAACCAAAGAGAGCTCTCTTCCACTAGATGCGGCGTATTTAAGTTATGTTCATGTAATACAAGCACAACAGTGGGACTACTTTTTCTTCCAACAGTGATTTAAATAAGAGCTAGGCCGATGTCATGGATTAAGGATAATAGGCTTTTTAAAAAATTGTGTTGTTTTTCACTTTAATGAAAAACATCTGGGTAAAGAAAAATTGCAATGAACTAATTCAGTTATTAGCAAAGTAGTAATTTGGTATATATTACTTTTAATAGTTTAGGTTTATATTTAATACAAAGTTTATATTCAGGTTTAATTGCTTGCTAAGACAAAATCAACAAGATGGTTTGCTTACGCCCTGTTTTATGTAAGTTAGTTTCACTAAGGAAAATATTATAACTCGGAAAAAACCTTTAGTGCACCTCCATGTACTTTTTAAGAATATATATCCCCTAAAAGAGGAGAATAACTTAGGGGTGGTAGCCAGCCAGATAACTTATTAGATTATGTTTATTGATTATATTAATATATATTACACATATGCATATATAACATACGTATCCCAAGTATATTGTAATGTTATATTTAACTGTATTTAAATGTATATGCCATTTCAAATGAGCCTAAACCATTCTTGTTTCACCAGAAACCCAATACTTAGACGTGATCTCCTGCCCTATGACATTAAAGAAGACAGGCTTATTTCCCCTGCTTAGTTTTTATTTGACATACATGCTGTGGCAAAAGTTATTTTCTTAATGATAGGCAGATCCGCCATGATTGTGTAGGAATTTAGTGGAAAAGTAATGGGTGATAGTTTTTTGTTGGTTTTGGTTTTGGGGTGTGCATGTGAGTACATTTGAAGGAGTGAAATTCTAATTTTTAAAAATCAGAAAATCCAGTGCAAATAGTTGATCCTGCTTTCCAGTTCAGTTTCTTTCTCCACCTTGCCACCTTCAGATTTTCTTTGGTCACACTGACATGTGACAAGTGGACATGCAAACCCAGTGTCTGATGGACCTGATTTTGTTTCATCCAAGCACAGGGGGTGCCCATTTTATGAATTCTGTCCCCAAGGATTTGAATAGCCAGTGTTATTTTCCATTAAGGTAGCTACACTCTCTTCATAATTACCGTTTTGTTGGTATGCTCTTGTTATACCACTGCAGATGCCTATGCTTTTTCACAAGTTCTTCAAAACCATTTCTCTCTTATTAAAAACAAACGATTGCAGAATTCAAAGTAAGACTGAAAAATATGAAACCTACTACAGACCAACGTTGTCAGACTCTCTCACTCTAATATAACCCCTGAAAATAATTTTTGGGAGCATGAAATTTAAGCCCAGCAGAAGCTCTAGCTACATCACGAAGGCTCTAGCCTTCATTAATCCCCTCAGGAGATGTTCTTAGCCCAGTATTTATAGAGCTGGGATGTTGGGCTGCTGTTTCTTTTCTTTTGGAGATGGTAGTAAATGCAGGAAAATCTGTTACATTCAAGTTTGCTTTCTTTCTCTTTCTTTCTTTCTGTCTTTTTCTTTTCTTCTTCCTCTTCCTCCTCCTCCTTCCTCCTCCTCCTTCACTTCTTTTCTTTTTTTTTTTTTTTTTTTGGTAATAGCCCAGGGATGCCACTAATGGTGGCCACAATTACTAAATATTCTTAATTTTTCTAGATCTAAACATGAGACTGACAAGGCTCCTTATAGAGCCTGTATCTTGAACAGCATTGTCCAATGGAGGTTTGCACAATGGAATTTTCTTCACCTTCTTCAGTGAAGAAACCATTTTATATCTCTGTTCTCCAATGAGTGCCTCTAGCCACTTTTAGCAGCTGAGCACTTGAAATGCGGCCAGAGTGACTGGGAAACTGAATGTCTTTATCTTATTTAATTTTAATTAAAATTTAAACTTAAAAAGTCACACGTATCCAGTGGCTCTATGGTGTTGGACAGGGTAGCCTTAGAAAATCAGGGAAATGAGTCACTTTGCTATGAAGTCCTCCTTGTGGACTGTGTAAGCCATGGCAGCACATACTCCAGAAATTGGAGACTGGTCAGTGCTGACCATGGTGTGCTCTCATCATAGGCACTGCACAGCTGCCCTGCAAATCATGGTGGTTCTTGTTGGATTTTTGCATTTACATTTTTTTTGTTTTTGATATGGAATCTTGCTCTGTCGCCCAGGTTGGAGTGCAATGGTACAATCTCGGCTCGCTGCAACCTCTGCCTCCTGGGTTCAAGCGATTCTCCTGCCTCAGCCTCCTGAGTAGCCGGGACTGCAGGCGTGTGCCGCCACACCCGGCTAATTTTTGTATTTTTAGTAGAGACGGGGTTTCAGCATGTTGGCCAAGATGGTCTCGATTTCTTGACCTCGTGATCCACCCGCCTCAGCCTCCCAAAGTACTGGGATTACAGGCGTGAGCCACCACGCCCAGCCACATTTTTAAATAGAACTGAATCCTCCTAGTCTGGACACAATGCAATTATGCAAGCACAATTGCTGTTGCTCTCAGTCTCAGTCCCCAGTTGGACAGTCTCAGTTGTCCCAGAGCCTCTCCAGGTCTTGACTAGTTTGTCTGGCTTTGAGGGCACATCCAAAGTGCTTGTAGAGTTCTGGCTTTGGGAGAAGGGGTTTAGGGACAAAAGTCTGGATTCACCCTTCCAGAGAAGTACCCACTACTGTTTCATCTTCTCTTTGTCACCACATACCTTGGTGTCACACATAGTGAAACTTTGCCATCTGACTTGCATTTCGACCCCTGTGTTTGAAAGAAATTTACCTTGAGTGTGTTTAAAAAGCAAGTGCTACTAACCTCAGTCAAGCAAGACCAGTTAAGAAGTTGTGACAATTCATTCACCCACAGACATAGATCTCTCACTCAAACTAGGTAAACCTTTCCTCATAAATTATAGTGAGTCTTCCAACTTCAAATTGACCAGGAAGCTTTCAGAGCCTGTTGAGGAACACAAGAGTCCCCAGGTGAGTGGACTTACTCATGGGGGAGCTTGGTTTCTTCTGCTCGCACCATTGTAGGACCTTAAAAATGGGTGTGTGGGGAGGGGAAGAGGGTGAAGGATGCAGCTGTGACCATTCCCTTTGTCCTGCCCAGGGTGACCCCATGCTGCTTGACACACACAGGAGCCTGAGACCTGTGTGGGGAGAGACAGACGCTGAACTGGGGGACTGAGGAGGGTAAGGCAGGTCACGTCCTCCAGAGGCCCACAGTCTACACCCCACCTTTCTCCACTAGAACCAGGATCCTCCAAACTAGTCATGCCTCAGAATCACCCAGGAGATACTTTAGGGGGAAAAAAAAAGTATTATTAAACAAATTCCTGTCCCTACCTCTATTTGTATAATTAAAACATTAACATTTATCTCAGTCCTCTGAAATCTGTCTTTACGGTTATGATGATCTTTGGGCTTCTCCATCATGCTGATGTCAGGGTACCACCCCAGACTGACTCAGTCTCAGGGAAGGAACTAAACACTGAAGGATGCTGAAGTCCCCTAGGTGTCTTTTTTGTTTGTTTTTTCGTTTTGTTTTGTTTTTGAGACATGGTCTCGGCCTGTCACCCAGGCTGCAATATAGTTGTGAGATCACAGATCACTGCAGCCTTGACCTCCCAGGCTCAGACGACCCTCCCTCACCCTCCCAAGTAGTTGGGACTACAGGCATGTGTCAACACGTCTGGCTGATTTTTTTAATATTTTGTAGAAATGGGGACCCACTGTGTTGCCCAGGCTGGTCTTGAACTCCTGGGCTCAAGTGATCCTCCCTCCTCGGCCTCCCAAAGTGTTGGGATTACAGGTATGAGCAACCATGCCCAGCCCCCCAGGTACTTCTGATGCAGCCTGCATCTGGCTATATCAACAAAGGGGTTTTAAGGTATGCAATAAGTGTTTGGCTGGGATGTCCACTGCCCCACCCTCCTCACTTGTATGCATTTGCTGTGTAACCGCTATGCATCAGGCCCTCCTGGGCATGGTGCTGTGTTTCATTCCCTCGCTGGTCCCATGCTTCTTCCTTGCCTCCTTTGCAGCGTCACCGCTTCTGCTCTGCTCCCTGGGCAAATGACCCTGAGGTCTGTGTCTAGCAGTGACGCCTCCAGACCCAGCTCTGCAGTTCCCACTGGGCATTTCCGTCAGCACGGGTGAACCTGAGTCAGTCCCCCTGCCACGCTTCTCCCTGTGAGTTGGGGTACAAATCTCAGTGTTCCTCTGCTATTCTTCCTCCCACAGTCCAGCTTGGTCCTGAGTCCTGCCACCTCCACCCCTGTGGTCCCCTGCGTGCCTGGCTTCTCTGGTCACTGACGCTGGCCTCATTCAGGACTGCACTGTCTCGTACATGAGCTGTTTCACAATGCTCTCAGTTGGTTTCTGCCTCCTCAGATTGTGTCTTTGTCCAGTCATCCTTCCCCAGCTGCTGAAGCATAGGTTGGCTCGCAGAACGTGTGCCACTGAAAACGTGGGAGGGCTTCTTGGCGAAGACAGGACAGTGCACATCTCCCCCATCTGCCCACACCTGCCTTCCCAGCCGCCACGTCCCTCCTGCCACACCGGGCCTGCTCGCTGGGCCCTCTGCACTCTGTATCCTGGGCCTTACCGTGTGGTCCGGCTGCCCATCTGCCTTCCTCCTCTGGTTTGCTGATCTGTCTCTCCCTTCGGTTCTGGTTTATAGATCACCCTACAAGCTTCCTCTAATGGCTTTGGCCAAACCTCTCATTCCCCACCTTCTGCACCTCTAGTCTTTGGCCCTCTTTTCTCATCTTTCCTGGCTCATGTGTGGGTGCTCACAGGGGCGGCTCCCACTCCAGTTCCCCTGCAGGCCGGAATCACAGTCGGCCCATCACCTGTGCTGGCCTTTGCACAAGCTCTCTGGGCACCACATGCTCTCGCAGAGGCTGCCTGTGGCATGTTTTTTGGGTGCTCCTGACCAGATGCTCTGGACGGTGCCAGAGGCCTTTGGATTTTCTGAGTGTTGGTGAGTGGAGCCTTCCTCTTGGGCCCCTGGCCTACTGCTGCTGCTCCTCTCACTGGCCCTGCCCAACACCCACACACATGCACACCTGCATCGTCCTCCCCGGTGAGCTTGTCCTTCCTGCTGCCACCTCTTCCCTCTCTCCCTCACACCTGCATTCTCAGAGCAGCTTCCCAATGCTTTGGTGGTACTTTTGGAAAACAATTTCCTCCTCCGCCTCCTTCTTCTATGGGGGAATGATAACTTTGAGACACAGCTGGTAAGTATCAGTACGGGAGGGGGAAAGGATGCCAGTAACTACTCTCCATCATCTCCCCATCTCCGCTGTCTCCAGCGCAGCTGACCTGCCTGGACGCCTCATGAAGCGCAATGCAGCTAATCTAGCGTCTCCAGTTTCAACTGTCCTGGGTGTACCCTGTGAGCCCCCTTCTTGGGCTGCTGCTTTGAGGGTGGCCTCTAACAGCTAAACCACACCCTCAAAGCCATCCCCGTCTTCCCGGGAGATCTCTCAGGGAATATGGGAGGACCAGGACCCTGCTGTAGACAAGTATGGGGAGACAGAGGCCATGGCCTCTGCTCTCCTGTTTCCTTGGGGAGAAAGGATGGGTGCCAGTTGGCAGAAGGGCCTTTGAGGAAGTTGACCCAGAGTGCTGAGGGCCGGGATGGAGCAGCTTCCAGAGCTTGATCTTGGTGATGGAGGAGGAGGAAGGCATTAGAGACTGAGAGACCCCTATGTGGATGTGTGCAGAGGTCTGAGGGAGGGTGCGAAGGCAGGGCTTATTCAAGGAACTGCAAGAATGTCAAGCATTTTAGTGTGGGGTAGAAATGGAGAGAAGGCAGGCAGAGACCAGAGTGCCAGTGCTTGGGCCTGCCTTGCCCTGCACAGACTCTTCAACTCTATCCTTAGTGCTGCAGTCCCCAGCTGGGCTGCCTTCAGCTGCCATCCTCATTCTGCCTCTGTCTGGGAACTTTCTTCACTTGGTGTCCCTACACACACGCTCCAGGCTGGCTGGGCCAGCCATGGCTTTCATTGGCAGCCTGTGCTGCAGGTCCTGAAGTCAGGTGTGGGGACTGCTGAGGCTCATCCCTGCAGGGCTGGCACACTGACAGGCTTTCCCATCATCCCTCAGCCTCAAGTGAGAAGGGAGAACTAATCCCATAGGGAAACAACAGCAAAGCCCCAATGGACTGTGACCATGAAGATGAGCAGTAGCTTGTCCAAACTTGTACCTCGGCCAAGAGACCCTTTGGCAGCTTTGGGAGGAAGAGCATGGCTGGTCTCCCTCCCCTAGGAGGCTTCCTCCCTGCCGCAGCCCCTTGTGGTGCCAGGAGTACACCGGGCCCTGGACTGAACAAACCGCCTTCCCAGGCCCTGTTTCTTGGCAGCCCCGCGGGCCCCAAAGCCTGACAGGAGGCGGGTGACTCTGGGTGGCCCCCCGTGAGCACCTCCTCACAAACATGGCCGGCACCTCCCGGAAGAACAACTCTTCTCCGCTTTGCTCTCAGTTTCTGGGCTGACAATTAGGCTACTGAAAAAGGACAATTCACAACAGGCCCACACAGAGAAGGCCTTTCATGTGCAAGAATGGCCCCGTCGT
This sequence comes from Macaca nemestrina, assembly GCF_043159975.1. Lineage (NCBI taxonomy): Eukaryota > Metazoa > Chordata > Mammalia > Primates > Cercopithecidae > Macaca > Macaca nemestrina. The sequence goes on from NC_092126.1 coordinate 107,354,570, forward strand.
CCACATTAGCACCATTATGTCTTTATTTATAGGAGGTACTGTACTTGAGAATGGTCAGGCAGCATTGCTTTAGGAAGGGTGTTTGGTCATTCGATTTGAAGCACACTGAGAGGATTCATTGTCCCCAAGCCGCACAGGCCCGGCCCAGCAGCCTGGGGTTCAGTCCAAGTGTGCTGAGTGGGTGGTGGCGCTGACAGGGCCTGCAGGGTTGCTCTGGCTGGCAGAGCCTTCGTAGTTGAGTCCGTGGGTGGCGGGGGGTAGGCGAGGAAGCTGTCTCATGGTGGCAGGCCTGTGACAGGCCCAGCCCAGCCTGAGATCCCTTTACAGAATGACACAGCAGTCCGTGCGGGCAGTGGGGAGCCGTTCTCACTGACTCACGCAAATCCAAGAGAAACCTGCATTCATTAATGATTTAAGGTTTTATAGTATTGGAAATGGCAGCCCCACATGGGAAGGACCCTGAGTTTTTGTAACCCTGGCTGTTGGCATGAATGCTCCATCAACCCGGGAGGACTTCCCACAAACACTCTCTGAACTTCTTACACAGACACCTTGACCTGAAGAAATTGTCTTCAGAGAGACCGGGTGCGGTTTTGGAGAGAGTGCCACCTGCAGCAGGAGCCTTTGTTCATGTGGTCCCATCTACCCTCAAGCTCGCCCTGCTCCACCACCTTGGGTCACTTCTTCCGGCCTCCTTGGTCTGCAGTCCCTGCTGTGTTCCAAGGCACCAGGAGGCATGCAGAGGATGGTCAGAGTCTGGGGTCCCCTTCAGTTGAGAATCACACCCTGCAGCTGGCTCAGGCTCTAGGGATATCATTTGGATTGGGAATGCCCAAGTGTGGGCTCTCCATTCCTCCCACTGGCTGATGGAGCGCTCAAGCCCACATTCAAGTTACAGAAAACCATCATCCTTCCCATGTGGGGCTCTTGTTTCTAATACTGTAACCTTAAATCATTAATGAACCCAAGCTTTTCTTGGATTTGTGTGAGTTGGTGAGAACGGCTTCCCACTGCCCAGATGGGCTGCTGTGTCATTCTGCAAAGGGTTTTCAGTCTAGGATGGGGCTGTCACAGACCTGGTTTCTAAGCATCATGATCTAGGACATAAAGAGGACTGTTGGCCTTTCCACCCCTACTATTTGTTATTACTGCTGCTATTAACTATCACTTTGTTGCATTTCCCGAGCTCAGCACTTGACTTGGATGTTTTCATTTTATCTTCATAACCACCTATGCAGTAGGTACTGTTATCACCATTTTGTAGATTAAGAAACTGGCTCAGAGAGGGCAAGCCAACGGCTCAAGGTCATACAGCTAGAAAGAGGTAGAGCCAGGCCATGTTGCCTCAGAGGCCCGGACTCCAGGCTGCCTCAGCCCAGGCATCTCAGTCCTTCTCATTGCCTCTTTCAGGTGTTTCTGAGTCATGAGCCATGGAAGAAGAAAAAGAAGGAAAAAGCACAGGCTTGGGTATACTCCAGGGGCCTCATTTTCTAACTGCCTCCTCCCAGCTGGGCCTCCAGGCTTCCGTAATTCTGTAATATGGCTCCCTAGGGCCCACTTTCCTTTGCCTCCCTAAATATCAGTAAGTCATTTCCTCAACTTTTTTTTTCCTTAGGGTTTTTATCCCTATTAGAAAAAAAGTTTCCTTCACAGTGATTTATGTCTGCCTCTGCAGATCATTTAAAAAAGTGTTTCAGAGACTTTCAGAATTATTTTTGTTGGAATATTAGACTTCTATCTCTGCAAAATGTATAACCATATGCTGTCAACTGTGGATATTGGCTTTGGTAGAGTAGCCACCCTTAATTTTTTAACCTAGATATTAATCAAGCATTCTGTCTCAGGACAACACAAACCTTAACTGGAGAAATGCTGAGAGAATAGGGAACAGGTTTAGGCTCAGGAATACACAATATCTGTCATCCCAGTTACCTCCATAAACCCACGTTAATAAGAAGTGAAACCAAGGTAGATGGGCACAGGCTTCAGGGGAGGAAGAGAAGGGAGGCAGGACAAGTGACTGAAACCTTCAACACAGGGCTGAACTCTCAGGCCTATTTATGAGACTGGTGGAGCGCAGGCTTGGAAGCAGATGGTCTGGGTTCAGATCCTGGCTGTGCCACCTGCTCACTGCTGTGTACCTTTGAGTAAGTAAGTTGACCTCTCTGTGCATCAGTTTTTGAATCTGTAAAGTAACAGTACTATCTTACAGGCTAGTTTCGAGGACCGAATGAGTGGATGTATACAGTACCCTGAGAAAAGTGCCTGGCACATGGTAGGTGCTCAGTGTTGCTGGAGACAAGAGACTTGTTTCAGAACAAATGACTGGGGCTGTTTTTCATTTAGCGAATAACAATAGTAATCCCTCTGTTTTATATAGGCAGAGAGGGTTGACAGGTCTGGTGAGGTGCCCACCTAAAATCAGAAAAGGTCCTTTCCAGCCACATCACAGGATTCAGGGAGATTATGTGATTTATTGTTTATTTAATTTATTTATGCCATGCTGAGTTCCACGCAGGGTCTGAGCTGTCTTCCGTCTGCTTTCTCTCTATGTTCTGTTGCTTCTTGGTGAATGAGATTAGGGCAGGAATTGGCCCCAGTTCTGGAAGCTGGACTGGTCCTATCAGAGCGATCCCATTCTTTGTGTGTTTGCCTGTACTTGATGCATTGCTGTTGCCTTTGATTCCCTCTGCCTGGCGGGGGTGAAGGGTGGGGGGAGGGATTTGTCCACCTGCCATTGTGTATATCCATGTCTTTTTGAAAGGCACCTGCTAACATGACTCTTTTTTTCTTTTAAGAAAGCCTCTCTTGTGCTGAAAAACTAAGGCCTTATCCAGTGGCAAAGTCCTCTGTAGGCCAGCCCGGTAGTGACAGCCGAGTCAGGTTATTACAGGCATTTCTGCCACATCTAAATTCCACAAAGAAGACATCAGATGGTGGCCTGAGGGTTCGTGTCATTATGTACAACAAGGGATGTGGTTTAAGGACCTCATCCACCCCTCCCTGCCCCAGTTGCTCCCTTGTGGGACATTCTTATCCTCATGGTGGCCCGGATGTGGGTACATTTCAGGGGACTGAAAATCCCTCCTGAGGTTGCCAGGCACCAGGAACCCCAGGCAGCCAGTGTGTAAGCCCAACCCTGCTGTCATCCCTGGCTCCTTCATCTCCCTCCCGCCCACATCCAGTCTTTCTCCAGAGTCACCATCCAAGCACAAGATGATCCCATGCCAATATTAGCTGGTCATTCAGCGCTCCGGACTCCTGAGGGAGAACACCCTGAAATCGGTAGACATCATGTTGGACTGGGACAGTAACTTGCTGGGTCACCTCCTTCCTTCACTTTGCCTCTTCTACAAAATAGAGCTGCCACCCACCATCCTCACTGTAGTGCCACAAATGTCAAGTTTATGTAAATGCAGACTGCATTCAGGTCTGTTCTGTTTTCCTTTCAAACACAGATACTTTAACGGCTTAAACCACTCTGACCCTGTAACTCTACAGGGTAGCGTTAGTTTTTTATAATTATCATCTTGTGACTGCTCCTGAGAGACTCACAAAGCACTTGTGGTCCAACTGGACTGCCTCCATAACATGAGAATCACACACAGTCAGTAATGATTAGTGCCAAGGCCAAGAAAATGAGCATCCAGTGACATCTGGACCAGGAGGAAAGCGCAGGGCACTAGGCTGGAAGATGAGCTGTCCCAAGTGGTCCACTCCACCTGAGGGATGCCCTCCAGTTGACAGTCCCAGGCCTCCCCCCGTATAGTTGATTGCTGTTGCTCTCCATCCCAAAGTCCCTGCCCAGGTTCATCATAAAGTGAATGGACCGACTCCTCTGCAGGCTGGAGTGATTCTGCCTTAGTCTCTTTGTTTTAAGAGTGTGGAACAGTGCTCCAGGAACTTCATATCTTGTACTGTTGGGTGAAAAATAAAGAGGGGAACTCTAGCTCAGAGGCCATTAGCCAGTGTCAAGAAGGAAAATGGAGCTTGTCCTGCTGTCAGGTGAACAAGACAGTGATTTTGGTCTGAGTAGAGCCACATGCAGTTGAGACGAAAAGCTCAAAATGTTTAAACAGCTGTAAATCCTATGAGCAGTGGAAATGTCCCCAACATCCTAGGAGGTTTGTTTTTGTTGTTGTTTAAACTGTAATCACTACAATAAACATCTTTCTATAGAGGATGAAAAATCTAAATTTGAACACTGTTGTCTGTATTCTGTGTAATGGCTATGAGAATGGTGAGGTTTTTGTTTTCCCTCAGGAATGGGAAATTCATCTATATTCCCCTTAAATTTTAAAAAATATATTCAAGAGGAAATTGTTTATGTGTTCTTCCAGTGAATAGTAACTTAATAGAAAATATTTTTCCTATTAAAAAGTTATTAATGTGCGATGTGGTGAGGTGTTTTCTTTTTTCCCTCCCACCAAGATGAACTTTTCCATATCTAAAATGGCATCTCAAGACAGTTGGGGAGTGGTTTTTATACTGGAAATAAGGGATGACCCCATAGTCCTACCTGGTTCAATTTATACCCTCTTCAAAATTCTGTTATTTCTTCTAATACTTTGTTCTGTGGAATACTTGCTGTGCTCCTATAGTGCCTAATAGGAAGCTTGATATATACTTTTAGCAAACCCACATTAGTTACTTTCTAAATGAATTTGAGCCCCTTCCCTTGAATGTAGATGCTTCAATATGGATGCAAATGTTTCGTGATAGAAATTTGATGAATATATTACAAATTCCAGTCATACTTAAAGGGAAGCAGTTTGGTTGGATGTTGAACACAGGAGTAAAATTCCACAGCTTCCCAAGCTCCAAGTTAGAATGTTAGTTGCCCCCAAAAGAGGGATTTTTTTAAAAAGGAAAATTCATTTTTAAAAATCAGCAAGCTAATCAACCACGGCAGATTTTGAATCCCAGTCCTGACCGAGAAGCAGGAAAAATAATTCTCAAATGTACTATTAAGAGGTGGCTGTATATGTGGAGAATACAAATTGATTTTAACGTTAGAATAAACACAGCATAATTTGAAATGCCAACCGAAAATACATATATTGTCTCCCCCAACCTATTTGTTGGGTGAACCTTGTCATTGCGCCTTTTGAAGGCAGTGGTGGCGTGTGTGCCTCGCCCACACATTTACAACAGATCCTCGCTGGCTGCCATGTTCATTTGTGAGAAATAAAGGAATCTGAAGGTGATTCGTCCCATCGTGGGCCTGATAAATTAAAAATTTGCATATGTGTGACAGTAGTTTTGCAGTTCTAGGAAAGCAAATAAGAAAGTGGAAAGCATTTAAATTAAGTGTTGCCTCTAACAAAGCTTTTAGAAATGGACAAATATAAATGATATTGATCGATTTCAATTGATTTTTTAAAAAATGTTTTATTCTGTGGAGTTTGGGAAGTGACCCAAAGCTTTGGGGGAGCTTATGAGCGGCCAGAGTGCTGGTGGCTTTCTGTTTTTATAAAAGCTCTAGTAAATTAGAGCGTAAATGCTTCTTGAACATTTTCTGTTTTCAGGAGACCCGCATGAGAAAACAGCACCCGTAAGTGGGAACAATGAAGCAATCTGCTTTGTCTGCTTATAGGGACTTTAAATGGACGCTCCAGCTATAAAATACCAACAATCTCAGCAGGCCTCCTCTCCTCATTTCACAAAATTAATTTTTAGGACGGTGTCTTCTAGGGACTCAATCATTGTGTGTTCTCTGCACCACAGATCTGCTCTTCTTGCCTAATTTTCTTAAGCTGACCGATACATTCCTGGAAACGATTGAGGAAAATGGTGTGGTCCTGGGTATTCATGACACTGCCCACAAGGGCTCACTGGCCTGTAGGCTCCATGCCAGCCACCAGCCCATCATTTCTCAGTGAAAAGAACCTTTCAGCTCGGTTACCTCCTGGAGAGAGCTGATTTTCCAGCAGTCAGGCTTGATCTGGGTAAATAATTAGAGAGCTGGAGAGCGAAGACATCACCCTGGTGCTGTCTGTGATTCTGCTAATGTAGCCAGACCCTGTGATTCCGTCGCTGCTGCAATCTTAAGGCAGCCTTTCTCTAAAGCACGGAGGGAGGGCGGGAGAGAGAGAGAGAAACAGCAACAAAGCCAGTTGCTTGCATTTGTCTTGAAAGAACTAATGACATTTTTCATTCTTTTGGTAAAACCAAGAAAACAGCTGCAGCTCTTTATCTGCATATAAGAAGGTGAATTGCAATATGCCTTCCTCTCCCACCACCCTCACCTACCAAGACATGCATGCCCCAATGCAATTACTTTGGCATATTGATTTATTTTTAAACCTGTATTGCCTCTAGTTTACTGGAATTTGCAGAGCTCTGGATTGTACAGGCAGATCACATTTCTCATAAAGCAGACCCTGAAGTGGTTAATAGCTTGTTCTTGAACTTTTGCAGCTGCTCATTAAAAGCCAATTAAAAAGAAAAAGCATACTGGCTGTTGTAAAGTATATGTGTCTCTCTATAAATATCCATTATTCTAAAACTTTATCACATTTTATCCCATCCTTTTGCATGGTGCCCACGGACAAAGAAGAGCAAGAGTAAAGTATTGGACAAACTATTCTGAGGTTCTAGTGAAATTCCCAATTTTTCTCTCATTTGTGTTTTCAGTTGTAACACCTATAGATAAAATGCCATTAATTCTTACTGATTGAGAATCATGATAAGAAGTTCCATCTGATTTATTGAAAAACAGCAATTGTACAAATAGTGTTTCATTACTTTGGAAAAGCATATATAATTTCGAATAAATAAGAAATAGAAAAAGGTAATTAATTAAAATAATTAAGATTCACAACAGGCATGTTTAGCATGATTATATATTAACTGCAAAGTTCCCTTAACAAATAATTCCTGGACCTAGAATTGGAAGACATATTGAAGAAACAAAGACCATTAACTTAGGGGGCCTTCCCAGAGAAATGTGGAAGACCCTGATTATCAGGAAAGCTGGAAGTCAACTCTTCCCCCACCTAGGCTGGCCTACATAGGTTTATTCATCACAGACTCAAAATCAGTGAGTTCTTAATACAGAGTTGAATGAATACACACTTTTCCAGCAAATATTAGTTGAATCTTCCATAGATGTGTGATGGGGGATGCTTCAGTCACCAACATATCAGGACTCGCTGGACATCAGTGTAGGACAAACCTAGATGGTCTGGGCCCATCTAGGGTTAAATGACCCTTGAGCCAAGGCTTACGGCACAGTCTCACACTTTGTATTTCTCCCGCTAAGAGTGTACTCAGACTGTATGTCCAAACTCTTTTTTTTTTTTTAACTTTTTACCCATTTCATAAAACAGTTTGTCTTCGAACTAAAAGCCGTGATAGTTGATTGATGCTAAACATGACACCTCTGAATGGACTGAAGGGAGTCCTTTCCTCCCTCTCTTTCCCTCCCTCCCTCTCTCCTTCCCTCCTTCCTTCCCCCCTTCCTTCCCCTATTCATTCCCCCTTTCCTCCTTTCTCCCTCCTTCCTTCCCTAAACCCAAGGGGCTTTTAAAGGCTGTTCTGTGGCTGGGCTGAGGAAGGTCTTTGGGGACTAGCCGCCAGGAGGGTGCATGTGTCAAGAAAGATCATGGGGTGTCAGGTATCGGGGGGCCCAGGAGACTGCCAGGCACATTCTGGTCTGGCACAGGAGGATTGGGAATTTTTTTTTTTGGAGAATCATGGGGCATGACTGTCACCCTGTCATGGGACAGTGTCAGGACTGTGGTATTTTAGGTGTCATAAAAGGAACCTTGGGAGAAAAACAACATGTAGGAACCCTTCCTCGAAATGCCACTTGCAGGTTACAGCTTTCAAAGCAAAGCCAGACTCCGGCCCTGCCCGGGGTAGGAAGTCTTTGTCTGCCTGCGCGCCCGAGCGCTCCCGGCTTGGGATTGATTTTTGGCCCCCGCTGCAGCAAGTTGGGGGCTGGTGAGGAGTGTGGCGGTGACTGGGGGCGGAGTGCGGACTCGCATCCGCTGTACCAGGAGCCCACTGCCACCTCGGAATTTTTTTTTTTTTTTCAACTTGGAATTTCCATATGACAAAAAAGAAAGAGGTTTCTCCTCAATCTAACGGAGCCATTAACATCTATTAATAACGCCGACAGGGTAAGTAAAAGAGTCGCGCTCCTCGGGGTGGTCACCGGGCTGCGTTGTCCTCGGCCGGCCTCCGGCATCCACTGCCCCTGTGCGCTCCGGGCCGGATGCGCACGGCGGCGCAGGGACCAAGCCTGGCTGCCTGGCTGCTGGCCGCCTGCTCCTCCCCTTCCCTAAGGTAAGGGGTCGTCTTTACACTCACCAGAGCTCCTGCAGGCTGAGCTTGCCCCCTCCCCCGACTTCTTTGCGGGGCATTTTCTCTTGCCGGTGTATTACGTGTCATTTCTCACGGGGCTTTCCTGCAACTGTCCTTTCGGATTTGGTGATCTGGTCCCGGCACAGAGGCTCTCCTAGGAGGTGGTGCCCATGCATATTCATTCTGTCTAGTAACCGGCTGGCCGTCTTGCCATTGCAGGCTGATTTATTGATTTATGTAGGAAGTGTATTTTATTTTAGTAATTAGGGAACCCTGAATTCATGGGAACCGTCTGCACTTTGCAGGCATGTTCATTGCTGGGTGTGAAAGACAAAGGTTGTCGTGCATCCCGCTTCATTTTCTAGCTAGTGACCATTGACTTTGTTGTTTTGTGGAAGGCTAATTAGGAATGGAATATTTTTTCCCAGAGGAATCGCTGAAATAAATATTAGTGTTTTTAAAGCACATAGCTTTTTTTTTTTTTTAAATAACATTTGACAGGTAACTGTTACTGAGGTGTATTGTAAAGATTGGATAGTGTGGTGTGTTGTTTCAGTTTAGGGATGATTCTGGGGTTGATGTTATGTCTGTGGGACAGTCACTGGCATGCTCCCATCAAGGTACATGAGAATAAACGCTGCCTTTTCATTACAAAGGATACCACAGTGAACAGGGAGACATCACTTCAACTGTATTTTCTGTATTCTTATTTTATTCATCAACTTTGGTTTTCTTCTTCCAATCCCTCTATCCATCCATACACAACCCCATCATTATAAAAAAAATCATCTCCACAGACTCTGCTATTTTTCGGGAAGTCTATTATGCCTATAAACTTGACCTGGATTGTGTTACTAATTTGGTAGGTTATTTTGTCATACAGGAAATCACAGCCTATGGGTCGATATGTGCATATGAACCCCTCAGCTAAATTATCTAAATTGTTTTTAAAAGATATTTTTAGGCCAGTGAACACTTAGCAAAAATATCTTTACAGATCTCGATGAACCTATTTTTAGTGTCAGTACTTTAAAAGCTTGCTCAACCCAACCGGTTCTAATCGATGTAAAATGTGCTTCTAACAAAAGATGTTTATATTGTTGATGATTGAATTATTCTAAATTTCCTTTATGGAAATAATTGGTCTAACAACAATATAAATTTTACTGTGAAAAATACTACTCTGATTTTTAACTCTGGAAAATGTATGCATATATTATATTTTTGGAGGAAGGAGCCATGTAAGAATAGGTAACTAAAGTACAGTAACATTTGTTCTGGGTTCATGTTTTCTGTAAACTTGCATATTCTACTTGATATACTTCTATCACTTTTAACAAATCCACTTAATTTTTAATATACTGCGAATTTATATTATATATTAAATAGATGAATATAATATGCATATATACTCATATGATTTAATCTATACATAGAAATGACAGCCATTAGGATGAGAATAATGAAGCATCTGCGTCTATGAGAAAGAACACAAGAGAGAAACCACCCCAGATAGATAACTTATAAGTAACCAGCATGAAAAGGGGCCAAAAAGCTTTTCTTTTCCTTCAGTTCTTAAATAAGCTTTTCCTGGTGGCATCATATTCATGTTGGAGTGATTAAGTAAAAACAAGAAGACAGAACATTTACTAGGCAATATGTTGTTTTTATTTTGTATATTTACTATAAAAATTTTTGAAATGCCTTTATTGTCTGCTGAAAAGTAATCATAGAATTGATATTTTGCAGATGGTGTGAGAATAGATTTTTAAGAGTAATGGTAGTAGATATGAGTTGGAATGTAATTGTTAAGCTTAAGGAAAAAAATCTAGCATGTAGATACGGAGTGTGTTTGGTGTCTTTGTGCCTGTTTTATAGAAGGCACGTTACCTTTGTCTTCAAACCACAGCATTGATGTATCACACATGGAAGGAATGTGTAACGACTTAACACAGCAATAATATATTTAGCCTAGAAGCAGTACATAGATCTTTCTGAGGTCTTGAGGATAGTAGAAACTTACCACAGAGAATGTAAGGAATGAAAGAATTAAAGTGATGCTGGGCTGACTGCATCCTGAGCAAAGAGATATTATGCTTTGAAGTGTGAATTTTTGAGTGAGCAGGCTGTACACACTCCCCTGCCCCACCTTTAGTGGCACTGTGTCTGCGTGGCCTTTTGTTTACTGTAGGTAAGAGTTGGCACTAAATCCCTGGGGAGGATTATGGTGAATATATACAGTCTTTTACTGATGGCCTGAATTCTTTTGTGGTCCTATGAAATACATACACACAAACACATTCATTAAATAGTAACCCAGGAGAGCATGTATTCATGAAGTCCTTTTTAAATTCATTTAAAAGACTATAATGGAATTTTAAAAACACCACTACAAACCATTACCCTTCAGATCACTAGCTGAGACTTTTTTAACCTAGAGAGTGACCTTTTCTCTACCAGAAACTCTTGACCATTAAAAAGCATTTTTGTTTGTTTGTTTAGGCTTCTGTTCTGAGAAAGAATAGCCATGTGGACTATCTCTCAGTATCAGAAACATTTGAGACAAACCTTCTATTTGAGGTTTGGCTTTGAGGTCAAACTGTTGGTTCAAGGATTCGCTAACAAAAATACTTTCCTCACTTTGATGAATAATTAAAAGGGAACTGTTTAATAGAAAAGCCTATACTCGGGCAATGGTATTGTTTTCATGGTCTGTTATGGTTGAATCAAGAAGCAGGGGAAAGTCCCTTCCACTTTGTAGATGGTGGTGATCATCCCTTGTATATCAAGGGTGAGGTTGGGAATGAAATTACTGGCGAGTATTAGAAATTATATGTGTAGGTATTTACTGATACACAAATCTATGCATTATATTTTTAAATGTGGCCAAAAGTAAGATGGAATTCTTCCAGTGGCTGTCTGTGGGCCTGGAACAATCTTGTTACCTCACTAGGATGTCTTGAATTTTCCCTGAGAAATTAGATGGAATGAAAAGACCTGCCCACGCTGGTAGAATGGACCTCCATTTGTAGCCAGTATTTGACATTTAGTGATCTTTTAGTCAAAGCTGTCTCTGGCCTCACTTTAACATTGTTATTTTGGAAACAGGATGATTTTCTCCCCAAAAGAACTATGTCTTCTATGTACTTGAAAAGGGCCTGATTTTGGTAGTGTTTCGCAAAACTCAGTTCCAGAGAGACCATAAAATACCTTAGTGGTTTCTTCTTTATGTAGTTTACATATTTTAAGCACTTTATTTCAGGTCAGTGGCCTATTTTGCTACTCTAGATGATTGACCAATGTTAACAAACGCGACGTATCTTGGAAAGAATAAATTAAGAATGGCTTCAGGAAGCCCCAAAGGCCCTCAGTAACTAGTTTCTAACAGATTCAAGGAAAAATCGTCTTACCTTTTCTTCAAATTTTATCCCAAATACAGTGCTCTACTGGTTGATGATCAATAATGACTCATGAGGGACTTGACTTGCAATGAGGTTTCATTGTCTCTCCCCTACACAGGATTTCTCCCTGACAGTCTCCAGGCGACTGAGGAGTAAAACAAATGCTTTTCCTCTGTGCTTCAACGATTACAACATGAAAATCAAAGTGTACAATAGCATCAAGGTATTATTTAATTATTAGACAGCTTATGGTTTTTGAAATTAAGTGGTAGTAGTAGCATCATGGAATATCTAAATATGCATGGCAGATACTGGATACTAGATATGGTTACACAGCCCAAAGATAAACTTTTGTGATATATTATTATTCATATATTATAGCATAACCTTCACACCATTGCAGAACTGTCATAGGCACCTAAGTAAAATGTGGATGGGGAGGAAAATAAGAATGTGTGCCAGTCTGGTCTGAGTGCTAAATTAGGCTTGGAAATTGACCAGTCTGCCTTTTACTTAACTCCAGAATCCTTAAGACAGGGACCTGATGGGGAAGTTATATGGAACAGATTCACTGACTACATACTGTAGTCATCTCTTTTGCAGATCCCCTTCTCCTGTCCTCAAGAATTTCCCTGCTTCCAAGCAAGCTAGAGGTAGTAGGAGAAACAAGAGCAAGGGAGGCAAGCAGTGTTGCTGAGGTCCTTCCTCCACTGTATCGCGTCTGAGCATGTAACCTGGTGTTGCCAGGGGCGTAGAAGGGGAGTTCGCTATGTGTTGGCACAGCATGAGTAACCCAGCAGCCAGGAAAGCGGTGGAAGGGAAACAGTAACCGAGAAATCATTTGCTGTGGGCTGTGGGAGTTAAAGGGCCATGTGAGACCCCTCCTGTTATACCTCCACCACCAGCTACCTGGAGGGTTGGATTTCTCTTCCTAGTTCAGTAGACATGCTACCTGGCTCCTTCCTGGAAGATACCATTATGGTTGCAGGCCCAACATTCTTAAGATGTTGCTCTTGGTCACAATGGCAGTCCGATAGAACTGGAATCAGGTTGACCTGTATGAAATTGCCAGTGAGTTGAGGCATTTCTGACCTATAAAAATGAGAGTTATTCATCTCCCTATTTCTAATCTTGCTCTACTTCTTTGCACAACAACCAGATCATGTAATTCCCCTGCCTAAAAATTCCCACTGGCTTCTCAGTGCACTCAGAATAAAATCCAGGCTCTTTACTTTGGCTTCCTCGGAGGTCCTCCAGGAGCTGGCCCCTGCCTGCCCTTCTTCTCCATCTCCCTGCTCTCCTTCAAGACACTGTTCCTCCCAGGCTGGTTTCCCAGCTGTTCCTAGAACTTACCAGCCATTTTGTGCCTCGAGATCTTTGCATTTGCCCCTTGCACTCCACAGCTGGCTCATTCTCACAATTTAAGCCTCCATTCAAACTTGATCTGCTCAGAGAGGTTGTTCCTGGTCCTCATATCTAAAGGAAGCCTTCCACATAATCCCATTAGCCCATGTTATTTTCTTCCAAGTACCTTATTCCTATCTAAGATACCCTGTTTTTGTTTTTGTATAGACGAGGTCTCGCCATGTTGCTCAGGCTGGCCTGTCTCGAACTCCTGGCCTCAAGCAATCCTCCCTCCTCACCTTCCCCAGTAGCTGGGATTACGGGTGGATGCGAGCCACTGTGCCCAGTTGAAATTCCCTTTTTTATCGGCTTACTTCTTAATGGTTATTTCTTTTGTGACAGTGGAGGAAGGAGCCAGTACGTTGCCTGTCTTGTTCTCTGCTGTGTCCCCGCCGACCTGGAGCACAGCAGGTGCTTAGTAAGCATTTATTGAGTGAACATATTGGACACCTTCTTGCACCACTGCAGCCTCTCAGCTTGTAGCCATTGCAGAACCTAGTTATAAGCAGCTTCCGGCAGCTTCTGGCAGCTTCCCTCAGGCATAATCAGAGGTGCCCTCCCAGGAGGAATTCCTGCCTCTCACTTCCTGCCCTGTGCTAGCCATCACCCTGGAGTAGGCCGTCTCCAGTGAGGGCTGGCAGAGATCTACTTTCCCCATTCGTCCTCTGCTGATAGTTCTGAAACCCATTTGTTTAGGTTCCCCGGATTGTCCTTGTAAGATCCAGTCCAGTCACCTGCAGTGGCAGCCAACCCAGTGATGCCTCCTGTACTTCCGTGACCTCCTCCCCTATTCCATTCTCCTGTCCCCACTCCTGCTAAACTATCTGCCTACCAGCCATTGTTGTAGGCAATGCTCTTGGGGGAACCCAGACTAATGAATGGGATGAGCACCATTGCAGAGGCAAAGAAGGTACAATAGGTTTCATGACCTTTTTCTTAAAATATTTCATTCAATAAATTGCTATACTATCCAGTCTGTCTGGTAACAGCTAAAAGTTAGTAAGAACTTGCAGTTGTAAGTCAAAACATTTAATCCTCATGGCAACCCCATGAAGTCTCATTCCCATTGAATAGATGAGGAAACCGAGGCACAGTGACATTGAGTAACTGGCTCAAGGTCCCACAGCAGTCAGGGGCAGAGCTAAGTGCAGGCCAGCTAAGTGCAGGCGAGCCATGACTACTGACTCTCTTAACCTCCTTATATGACCACACTCTCCTGGCTGTTGTTACCCACAGCCTCAGTCCCTCCTTCTGAGTCCCTCTGTCTCTGCTGTTTTTCTTTGCCTGAATCCTTAAGTCTCTCAAAGTGGCATGCACACCAAGATGCCAGGAGACCACGATCTAGTACTAATAATTCATTTTTCCCCATTGACTACAAGAGTTAACTTGTGACAGGACAAGCAGGAGCCCACACAAAGCTGACCCCAGCATTCAGACCAGCTGCGTGGTCCCTCTTTCACCCTAAGGATTCCAGTTCTGTGGTTCAGCACAGTAGTGAGGGCTTTGGTGATAGGGTATCTGCACTGTCCTGTCCAGCCTTGGGAGCTGGGACAAGCCCCTTCACCATTCCTTCAGCCCCATTTTCTCTTCTTTCCTCACAGTACCCACCTCACAGCATTCTAGGGATTGAACATGACAAGGTTTGTGAAGTGCTGAAGACACCCGGCTGCTGGCAAGCACTCAGTAGACGGTGGCTGAGATTGTTCTTTTTGTAGTAGTTATGGGGTGAAGGCAGGACTTGAGGTGGGCTGCATCCAGGGGAGGGGCCTGTCTTCTCTATTGTACTTTTGAAAACACTATCTGGTTTCTCCCTGCCTCTAAGCCAGAGAAGATGGAAGTGCTAGATGGAATGAGACAAGGAGACATCTTTACTTTCCTCCCCTCCGTAAACTTCCTGCTACTCTGTCTAGACCTGCCATGGGTTCTGCTTTTTGTTCTAGGCATCTGGAACCCTAGGCATGAGCCCATGTCTTCTCACAGCCTATGGCATGTCTGCGGGACAGGTGGTCTTGCAGGGGGAAGCGTAGGAGCAGTCTGTCTGTGAGGTCCTGGTGCCTGCTTGGGCAGCCCCCATGGGACTGGCCTCTGTGAGGAGACTGGTTGAGGTCTGCACATCATCTCACACTGTTGGAGGCAGAGTCTTCAGAGGCACTTCCAGGGCAGATGCCAGGCTATGAGGCCAAAGGCAGAGGGAAGCTGGTGCCTGACTGGCACTCTCCGGGCCATCTGATTCCTCTGTAGGGACCCTGTTACCCGCTGTGAGTAGGCTTCCCAGCCAGAGTCAGGCTCACGTCCCCCATCTATGAGGGGGTGAAATCAGCACAAACTGGTGACAAATGCACTTGAATATTTCCTTCCCAGTCCATGCACATGCAGGTAGATGTGCTTTCTGCACTTTCTGATTAGAGGTGATGTAGTGTACTACATGTGTACTACATGCATACTACATAGTGTACTATACTACATGTAGTATTACAGTTTTTGACTGGTTTTTATATTGAGGGTGTTACCCACCCAGGGACATGGGAACTGGAGGGTGTGCATTAGCTTTGAGCAGAACTGAAGTGGCTTCTCCTGCCACTTGGCCACTGAGTAGCAGGTGAGCCACCTGGAGGCCAGTGGTTATAATAGATTGGCACACATCAGACTTCGTTTCAGCATTCATTTATGAGAACTGCCAATCTCCTTCAATGCATGGGACTCTTCACTTGACAGATATTCACTGTCCAGACACAGGGCCCGGATGCATCAGAGAAGGAGCATTTCAGGGTAGCTTTAAATGATATCCTGTTGATGCTGTTTATAAAATCAAGGAATAACACATCAGGCAAAACTGACTGATACTGAAAATAAAATATCTTTTCTTGCCAGTCCCTTCCTATGGAAAAGGTAGGACCTTTCAATAGGCAATGGATAGATGGTTTTGGTATCTCTTTATTACTTTGGATTTCTAATGTAAAACCAAGTCATACTTTGAGAAACTAATTTTCCAACTTTGTGCTCAACTCTAATGGAAGGTAGTAGGGTCATTATTGAGCAAAAGTGACCAGAACAACCATTTTCTTCTTCTATGTCTTCTATTATCATGCCCAGAAAAGAGTACTCTAAAATAACATTGTTTTTCCATTTGAGTCTCTTTAAATCCTATTGATTCAAATAGCCCATTACCCATTATTGTAAAGGACTCTGTTGACTACCTTCGCAGGGTGTTTCCTTTAATATCATCTTTAAATCTTGCTTATGATTTTTTTGTTCTCTTACTCACCAGCAGGTCAAGTCAGGTGTCCGCAAAGCAAGGCTTTTATCTTTCTCCTTCTGCGGCGGCATGTCCATCATTGTACAGGGCTGTATGTGTTTCTGCCGACAGCTAGAGGACAAAGCCAGCAACATCTTTTGAGTGAAAATCTGCATGTAGTCTAAAGATTTTTTGTAGATCAGCCTTTATAGTTCCTTTTCTAGGCTTCATAGTTCCAGTTTATTTGTAACTCCATCTTCGTCTTGAGGAAATGTCACTGTGTTTTCAAGCCCACAGGAGAACTAGGTCAAGGGTTTTAGATCTTTTGCTTTGTTTGTTTTTTCTTTTAATCGTATTTTCATGTTTCTAAAAACTTAAAAGTGAAAAGGAAAAGCAGGAATATGGAAAAGTAAAACCGTTAATTGGTCATCAGATTAGAAGTGCAAAATTACCAATAACATAACATATCTGTGTAAATATAGAGAACTGGGACTGCCATACATAATTTATTCAAATGCTTTCTTCATTATTCCCTGTTCACTTTCAAAAGAAGGAAGTGAATTGGCCTTCTGCACTGTTGAGAGTCACTTTGCATATGAAATGGTTGACTTTCTCACCCCTCTTCCATTTGATTCTTTGTCCACTTACAGTACCATTCTGAAATCTATCAATTCCTCTTGGTCATCATTTAAAAATTCATATTGATATCAGTATAATGTGAATGAAATGCTTTACAAATTTGCATTACGATGGGAAGACACAAAGTAGGCTGGCTTAGGTTACCCTATGCAGACTCCATGACTACCTCTGCTGGCTTGATTCCCAGGATTGTGGTTTAAATCTGGCCCAGGAAGAGTTACCAGATGAGGAGTTTATGGCCAATCAAGAAACACTTCACTGGGAGATGATGGATAAATGAGAGACAGTGGAGGAGAGTGTCATATGGAGCTTCCAGTGCTGTGATCACCCAGAGATCCAGGAGTTCCTAAGTGGAAGTGAGGTACATTGGAGACCACCTGGGAATGGTATTTTAAAAATTTTGAGACAGGGTCCCACTCTCTTGCCCAGGCTGCAGTGCAGTGGTGCAATCATGGCTAAGTGCAGCCTCAACCTCCCCAAGCTCAGGTGATCCTCCCACCTTAGCCTCCCAAGTAGCTGAGACTACGAGACAGGCTTTGCCATGTTGCCCAGGCTGGTCTTGAACTCCTGGGCTCAAGTGATACTCCCGCTTCAGTCTCCCAAAATGCTAGGATTACAGGCATGAGCCACTGTGTCCACCCAGGGCTGATTATACGTTCACATCCCCAGGCCACCCCTTCACAAACCCAAGGTTCTCATTCGGTAGATCTGAAGGTGGGCTTGGTGTTCTGTATTCTAATCACTCTGGTGATTGACGAGCAGCCTATGTGGTTTCTTAGCTTCAGTTTCCACATCCCTAAAAAGAGGGTAATAACATCTATTTCACAGAGTTGTTGGCAGGAACTGAAAGAATGTGTGGGAAAGGGCCCTGGGAACCGTGAAGTGAGACAGACTAGGACGTGCTGAATTAGTGGGTTTAATTCTCAGCCTCCGTCTAAAGGAGTCTCTACCCTCCACCCCAGATTGAGACCCAGGCCCTGCCATGGGTCTCAGGATGCTGAAAAATATTTTGTTCCCAGTAGGATCCCGTTTTCAATCTTCCTCTTCCTACACCAAAATGCGAGGAGAGACCTTCTAGCTCCCTAACTCTGTTCTCATTCTTAGATCTCGGCGCAAAAGGCGCTTCTTCAAGGGAACCTTCTTTATGTCCTTGTTTAAAGCAGTCCAGTGAGAAAGACAAAGTTCCCTACGGCCAAGAGGTTGTCTGTTCTCTTTTGTGTCCCCAAAACCCTAGCTGTGCCTGGCACACAGAAATATGTGCATGATCAATATAGGGAGGAGGGAGGAAGGAAGAAATCAAGGAATCAGGTACTCTAAATAGGACTCAGCTTTGTGCCTTTTTTTGTAACTTGTCAATCAACCCAAAATAAGGAGCCAGGGAAGTTCATCCACGTATTCCCACTGCCACCACCTCCCTGAAGCTTTAGCCATTCTACTGTTGAGCTCATTATCTTTTCCCTAGGTCCATTCCTGCATCCCCATCTCTGTTAACAGCACAGCCGGCCATCAGGCCGTCCAAGTCACAGATCTTGGCATCATCCTTGAGTTTTCCCTCTCCCCCACTGCCCGAGGCCCGTCTATTCTGCTTCTATCACTTCTCTGGTTCCATGTGTAGACTGTACAAGTTTGGGTTCAGAACTGCATGGTGATGGGGCCATTTATACCCGGTAGTTCAGACGATCACTCTCAGGCCATTCCCACAGGCCTTGCCTGTTCAGCCTTTGTCATCCCATTCCAGGTATCAACTTCCCACGGGGTCTCCCTGCCTGCAGCCACAGATGTGATGATCTCCACCTTGCATTCTTCTAACACAGTTCTCAAAGATGGGGTGAAGGTGGAAACCTAGTCCTTGAGAGCTGTAGGTGACCCAGGGACAGGGGCTGGGTAGTTTTAATGTAGAGTTTTTAATATTGTCATTTTATATTTGGAATTGGGAAAAGAACACAGGCAAGCTAGTGGGCTTGTGCAGCATAAACCAAAGGACATTACCCCAACTCCCCCGGTGCACGCACGCGTGTGTGTGTGTGTGGTAGGGGCGCATTTCAGAATCTCTCAGGGGAGGGGGTGTGATTTTTTGGGTTACTTTTTTAGTAAGGGAGCATGGATTTAAAATGGCCGAACAGTACTGCATTAATGGCTCTCAGTTGCTCCAGCAAGAGTTTGCCATTTCTAGGGGAAAGGAAAAGGCATGCTGCACAGCCCCAAAATCTGCCTCCCAGCCCACCTCAGCTGCACCCTATATGCAGGGTGCTACCACTGAGCATGTATCTCAGATCTGAAAGCTGAGTCTCCAGTGGGCAGTGAGAAAGAACTGGTGCACCCCCATGTTCCTGGCATGGTTGCCCAGCACTGCAGCTGGCATTCCTAGGCCAGTCCAAGTGGGCACCCCCACTCATCCTGCCTTTGCTGCAGAACCTCCCTCCACTCACACAGCCATTCAGTCACTCCAGAGTACTCACCTCTTTTAAAGAGGGTCTTCAGCTGGATTTTGCCAGGGGTGGGAGGCAGGCTGCCAAGACATGAAATCTGCTGGCCTTCCCCAGTCCACACCTCTGGCCAAGATTCCCAGATCCCCATTAGTATTGTGACTTCTTCCTCTCCAATATCACCAAGGCCTGTAATTCTTTATCATAGGATGTTGCAGGTCTCATGATACAGGTAATTTCTGTTATTCATGCCTGTCTTCCTCACTCAAATCTGATCTCCTTAAGGACAGGAATCTTGGCAAATCCAGTTTTGTGTCTTTAGCACCCAGCACAGTGAGTGGTACACTAAATAAAGACTAGGTGGATGGGTGGGTGGTTGGGTGGGTGGATGGATGGATGAGTCGATGGATGGATGGATAGGAAAGGAAGGAAAGAAGCATTCCTGGTATTCATAAGATGAATAATGACAGCATTTGCAGTTTTCATGAGAGACAGGGGCCAGGCATACTTCTCTCCTGAAAAGCTCCTTTTGAATATAAATGTAACCACCACAGCCCAGATTGTAAATTGTGAAAAGATCAAAAGCTTTGAAGCCCCCCCTTTTTTTTTTCTTTTTTTCTTTTTTTTTTTTTTTTTTTTTTTTTGTGTGTGTGTGTGACAGAGCCTTGCTCTGTCGCCCAGGCTGGAGTGCAATGGTGCAATCTCGGCTCACTGCAACCTCTACCTCCCGAGTTCAAGCCATTCTCGTGCCTCAGCTTCACTAGTAGCTGTGATTACAGGTATGTACCACCATGCCCGGCTCATTTTTGTTTTGTTTTGCTTTGTTTTGTTTCTGAGATGGAGTCTCACTCTGTTGCGCAGGCTGGAGTGCAGTGGCTCGACCTCAGCTCACTGTATCCTCTGCCTCCTGGGTTCAAGCAATTCTCCCACCTCAGACTCTCGAGTAGCTGGGATTATAGGCGCCCACCATTACACCTGGCTAATTTTTGTGTTTTTAGTAAAGACCAGGTTTCACCATGTTGGCCAGGCTGGCCTTGAATGAAGACCTGCACATTTGCTGTCTGTGGGAAATCAGCTCACGTAACTGGACCTTTTCATCAGTGTGCCTTTCCTGTCTTGTCCCTAGAATTGTGAGGTGTCCCCCTTGTCTGGTTGTCCTTGCTTTCCCACCCTTTTCTTGAGATTGCTGCCCTTTTTCTAGGGGTGTATGAAGTCGGCTCCCCCAAGCCCATGGCGGCTCCTGGGTGGGGTCAGTTCTCAGCCTGACCTGATGTCTGAGCAAGGGTGAGGCCAGCACAATAAACAGACACAGTGTGGCTGTGGTCTGTAGGGTGCACCTTGTTTGGTGGGTGTAGGAGGCTTTTAGGGTACAGGCTTTCAGTCACTCTGCCTCAATAATTAAATAGTCCCTCCTCCCCCAGTGTCTCTTGGTGAGGTTGCAGGGATAAGAGGGAATTCACTTTTTGGCCTTCTTTAATATTATCCCTTTAAGGAACCTTAGACTTTATGATAGGAAAACCAAAAATCAAAGATGACATTCTATTTCAGATCTTTTTTAAAAGAGGGAAGGTATGAGGATAAAATCCCACTCAGTAAATATACTCGTAGCTACAGGGATTTAATATTCTTTTTATTTGAAGGTAAACTTCAATTTCTCATTATTTAAATTCAGAAATCTTAGGCTGTTGCCCACATTTCAAACAATTTACTGTTTTACAAAATAATATTAATGATAATAAGACAACAGTAAGGTGATCCTGAATGATTCTTTAACTGTATGTTACATAAAAAGTAATTGTTTAGAGGCTGGGCATGGTGGCTTATACCTGTAATCCCAGCACTTTGGGAGGCTAAGGCAGGCTGAGCCCAGGAGTTTGAGACATGCCTGAGCAACATGGTGAAACCCCATCTCTACAAAAAATACAAAAAAATTAGCCGGGAGTAGTGGTGCACAACTGTAGTTCCAGCTACTCAGGAGGTTGAGGTGGGAGGATTGCTTGAGCCCAGGAGGTCAAGGCTGCATTGAACCATGATCACGCCACTGCACTCCAGTCTGGGTGACAGAGCAAGACCCTGCCTCAAATAATAATAATAATAGTAATAATAGTTTAGAAACAAGTTTTTTTTTTTCATGGAGAAACTTCTCTTGTGAAATTCTAAAATAATTCTGAAGGCTTTTCTGTCATTCATTTTCCAATCAGATTGCAGAGGCCATTCCCTTTAGGCTTTTAGTCAGCAGTTTTGATATTCTTCAAATCCAGTATCCAGCTTTTGTGTCTTGGGGTTGGAGTCAAAGGCTCTGTTGTGAAGTTTTTCTGTTCTACAGCAACCACCATGCCCTTTGGAGAGTACAGTGCCTTAGTGAATGCCTCATTTCTGTAACATCACCACTTTTACAAGAGCTATATGGCACACATTCATTTTTTACTTTGTGTTTTTCTCTGATTCTAAAAGGAATATATGTTCATTTTAGACAATTTGGAAAATACAGAAAACTGTGAAGGAAAAAGAAACACCAACCATAATCATACCCCTTAGGGATATGACTGATAATCCCTTCACCTAAGTCCCCTAGTCTTGGTCTGTAGAGATATGAGCCATAAATTCGAGGTCAGCCCTACACACAGATTTATACCCTGTTTTCTTCCCACTTTTCCTTTTATTTTGAGCATGCTCTCATATTAAACATCCTCTCTGAACACAATATGTTAATAGATAAATAATATTCTACCATGTGGAGCTACCTGAATTTATTTAATTGTTCACCTACTGCTGGATGTTTAAGTTGTTTCTATTTATCACGAGAATGAATAGTGGTTGTTCATTGTTAGTAAATCTTCATGCATGTCTCTAGCCATGTGCATCTGCTCCTATAACTTTTTTAATTGAGGTCTATTGTGCAAGCAATAAAACACACAGACCGTTAGTGTACATACTTACATATGCATACACCTATGTGATATGCCACATCGAAGGCTCCTTTTACATTTCCCTGTACATTAATTTCGCATTCGTTTATGGGTATTCAGATACAAGCCATTGCCAGGGACTTTTTATGTATGATCTCATTTTATGCTTGTGGGCACCCTCTTATGGAGATATAGCTGTCCCACCTTTCCTGTTGAGAACTTTAAGACTCTCAGCACCTGAATAGGTTGCCCAAGGTCATACAGCAAGTCAGGCTGAAATCAGAATTGGATTCAAGTTTTGCCTGCACCCAGAACTTTAATTCTGTATATTTTCTCTTAGATAATTAAAAGTAAAAGCTGCCAATATCCTTTGATAGGACAGGAAACCATTGGATTTCTTTTTGTTTGTTTTTCCCTTTACAACTACACTTGGGGATCAGTAACTGACCACACTCCTTCTCCTGTTTGTAGCTTATATTTAAAATCGGCAGAGAACTGGCATTGCTGCTTTCTGGTTTTGGTCATGCATTTTGCTCAGGGCTGGAAGGCACCGTTGGCTGTCATCAAGTTACAAGCCCTCACCTACCCACTCACACCCCTCCTACAGACTCAGGCTTTCCCCAGTTCTGTTACCAGAGAGGAGCACTTCTGAGCACAGAAGCTGATGACAGCCACTTAGCAAGTTGTCTTGGGCTCTGTTGCTGAAGCACAGGGAGAGACAACCTCAGTTAAGGTGCACAATTTAGATTGGAGGCATGGGAGAAACTTCTGGTCCATTTTTCCAGCCTGCCCAATTTACAAAGATGACACTGAGCCCAGTTGTCTGCCTGGGGAGACAGGCCATTAAGAGCAGGCCTGAGACTGGAACCCAAGGATGTCTGCCTCCCAGCATCTCATCGGGTCAGTGGACACACGCTTAGGGTAGACGACCCGGCCCTATCAGATGTCACCACTGCCTCTTGAGGACACAACCTGATTAAAGGCAGTCAAGTTGAATGGCATCCCAAGTGCATTCCCACTGATGGGAAATTTAACAAGATGGAAAATATTGTCTTACCCAGAACTCCTCAGTGTATGTGGTTAGCAGGACTTCTAGGGCAAGGCATTTGGGGTAGGATGGAGTGAGGACTCACCAGCCCCTCAAGGAGCAGGCTAGATTAGGTAATCCATGAACTGGCATCCAAGGTGTGTGAGGCCAATTAACCCCAGGGCTCTGGTTCACTGTATGGGTTGTGCAAGTTCGGGGCCAGCACTGCATGGCGATAGGGCCATCTGCACCCAGTAATTCAGACAGGGCAGCGGGGTTTGAGGCCTGGTTTAAGTATGAGCAAGTTGCCCTCCTTCTAAACTAGCCCCCTCATTCCAGCCCAGAGCCTGTGTTTGCCCAGGAGGATGTGTTTTCTTCAGGTCCTTTCGTCCTCTCGGGGAAGTAGAGCCAGGTGTTAGGAGGCTGGTCACCGAACCACCCGTGCCTCTCAGTTAGTTCCTTTCTTCTTAGTGGGGCTGAAGGGAATGATGATAATACCACCTTGGGGAAGTGGAGAGAATTAAATGTGTTAGTGGCTACAGAGCATGTACAGTGGTGCCCAGCCCAGTAAATGGTAACTATTGGCTTTTAGTTTCTTCCCGACTGTTTCTGACCCTTAATTCTTCTACATCCCATTTTTTCCTTGTTTCTCTCTGATGCCTTTCACACTATTAGACTTCTCTGCCAGTGTTTCTGATAGAAGACTTAAACCATGATGCTCTGTGAAATTTGTATTATTTTACTTAGAGTTAAACTTTCTCCCATTTTTTTCATGTTTTTCCATAATATTTTGCATTTTTCTGTTATAGGACTTAAAGCCTTGATTTAAGAGTTGCAATCTCTCACTAGACAATGCTCCTATAAGGCAGGAACTGCTGGATCCCCAGTGCTTAGCCAAGATTCTGGCCTAGAGCAAGTGCTAGCAAATGCTTATTGAGTCAATAATTTTCCTTACAAATAACATTTAGAAAGACAAGGTCACTGATGGCTGGTGGATGTCCTCAGGTCATCCACGGAGACACTTCTTTGCAGCATCATGTTATCACTGTCAGTGGCCACTTCCTTCTTTCCCTTGGACTGGCTTACTGCTGAAGTCCTTTACTTTTCTTTCTTTCTTTTTTTTTTTCTGAGACCGGGTCTCATTCTGTCACCTAGGCTGGAGTGATGTGGCACAAACATGGCTCACTGCGGCCTCGACCTCCCCTGGCATATTTTATCCTCCCAGCTCAGCCTCCTGAGTAGCCGGGTCTATAGGCATGTGCCACCGTGCCCTGCTAATTTTTGTATTTTTGGTAGATATGGGGTTTCACCATGTTGCCCAGGCTGGTCTTGAACTCTTGACTTCAAGAAATACACCTGCCTTGGCCTCCCAAAGTGTTGGGATTATAGGCGTGAGCCACTGCGCCTGGCCTGAAGTCCTTTTCTTAGCATAAGTGACTTTCCTCTGCTGCAGATTAAAAAAAAAAAAAAAAATGTTCTTCTTCCATCTCTTCTATTCGTTTGCTGTAAAGGCAAAGAGAGGAGAAGATGCCAGGAGCAAAACCTGCACTAAAGACGTCTTTTTTCTCTTTCTAGCCTGGGACTTGGAGGTAGTAGGAAACCAGCCTACGTTTTTTTCGCCTTCTGGTTTGTAGCATCTCTGAGAAGTGGATAGAAAGTCAGCATTCCTTATTTGTTGAACTGGCTGCTAGAATAAAGGATCAGGGGCACCATGGGGTCACTGGAACTTGCCTACCTCAGCACCTTAGAGCTTATGATGGCTCATCTTCTCTCGCCCTTCTGGTGTGGGTCAATCATCTGGGAAATTCTGATTTCGTAGCTGGGCTGATGGTAGAATTGACTGCTGTCACAGATTAAAGAAGAAGGTGTTAGTCATCTCAATTAATGTATGAAAAGCTTTTGATAGCAATTTGACACCTAGTCCCAATTTTTAAAAAAGTTATTTCCAATGTGATGAGAGGGCCTAATAAAGGGCATCTACCAAAAACATACAGCGTACATCCTGAATAGTGAAACATGCAGAAATAAGGCAAAGGTGCCCAACTTCACCACTTCTTTTTGGCATTGTGTACTGGGAGTCCCAACCACTACGACTCAACAGGGAAAAGAAATAAGGAGCATAAAGATTAGAAAGGGAAGAAATTTCATGTTTTTCAAACCATCTGGTAGTCTACTTAGAAAACACAATATAATCTAAATGATTAGAACTATTCTGTCAATTCAGACAGTTTAATGGATACCAGTTTGATAGCACTGCTTAGTGCTTGCAACTTCTTAGTAGAAAGTGAAATGTAAAAGATTTTATTCTAAAAACTAAGAAACTCAAAAATAAATCTAATAACAAGTATGAGATGTATATAGAGATAACTTTCAAATGTTTTGAAAGCCTAGACAGAATGACTAAATAAATGGCAATATAAATGAATACTGTAAAAACGGCAAGTTTCCCCAGATTAATATGTTAATTCAGTACAATTTCAGCAAAAGCTTCAAAAAAGGTTTTCACAGGATTTAACAAGCTAATCCTAAGGTTCTTGTAGAATACTAAAGAGCCAAGAAAAACCAATCCAAAGAATAAAGAAGATAGTCTTGCCCAATGAAATAAGATTTTTTTTTCCATGAAGGTATTTTTAAAATATGGTATTTTTCAGAGATCAACATGTCATATTTGGTTTCTCTAGTCTGACCCTCTGGCCTAGGGCACATCAGCATTATATTTCAGAGGTGGCATTGTCAATCAATGGGAGAAGGGAGCCAAGTAAATTTACTATGCTAGGATGACTGATTTTTTATATAGGGAAATAGAAAAGTAGATAGCTTTCTCATATCTCACAACAAAAATAAATTCCAGATGGATCTAAGACCTAAATGTGAAAGACAAAGTTTTAAAATGTTTACAAGAAAAACAGGCAAATATTTTTATGACCTCGGGGAGGGAAAGCTTTCTTGCACAAGACACACAAAAAGCACAAAGATAAAAGGAAAAGATTAATAATTTTCATGACATAAAAGTTAATATTTATGAATGACAGTAGAAACCATTTTTAAGAGGTGGAAATACAAGACCTTCACTGGGAGAAGATATTTGCAGCATGTAACAAAAAACTAATTCAGGCTTTAGTAAGCCTAATCCAGGATTCAGTAAGAAAATCACTAACAAACAGTCCAGGCGCGGTGGCTCATGCCTGTAATCCCAGCACTTTGGGAGGCCAAGGCGGGTGGATCACCTGAGGTCAGGAGTTCAAGACCAGCCTGGCCAACATGGTGAAACCCCGTCTCTATTAAAAATTACCAAAAATTGGCTGGGCGTGATGGCGGGTGCCTGTAATCCCAACTACTTGGGAGGCTGAGACAGGAGAATTGCTTGAATCTGGGAGGCGGAGGTTGCAGTGAGCCGAGATCGCACCATTGCACTCCAGCCTGGGAAACAGGAGCGAAACTCTGTCTCAAAAAAAAAAAGAAGAAAGAAAGAAAAGAAAATCACTAACAAACCAGTAGCGAGATGGCCAAAGTGTAGACAAAAGCTCTTTGCAGAAAAGGGAAACTGACTAATCCATAAACATGAAAAGATGCTCAATTAGTAATCAGGAAAATGCACATTAAAGCCTCTAAAAGCAACCATTTCACAGCCAACAGTTAACATGTTGACATCTGACAAAACTGAGAGGAAGCACTGAAGTAGAACTTCATACCTGGATGGCAGGCTTTTAAATTCAGACAGAGCTGCAACATCTAGCAAATCTGAAGACCACCCACTACCCAGCAATTCCATTTTGGTTTTCTACTCTGGAGAAACTCCTCTATTTGCACAAGAAGATGCACCAAGATGTCAGTCACAGCAACTGTGATAGGAAAAAAAAAGGAAAACAACCTGAATATCCATCTATAAGAGATGAAGACACACTTTATGGCACCTCTAATCAATGCAATTCAGACTGTCTGTTAAAATGATAGGGATCAATATGGGTAAACCCCAAAATTGTAGTGATGACTGCAAGATGCCGTTTATAAAAGAAACTTTTGTATTATATGAGGTTTAACTATATGTAATACATGTGTAGGTAAAATATGTAGGTAAAAAGGTGGATATTGGTCATTTCCTATAGTTCAACCTAATACATATGTGATATAAATATTAAAAGGGAAGGGAAGGTTACCTTCTAACTTCATAATAGTGATTGCTTTTGGAGAGGGAGGGAGAGGAATGAAGTCAGTGAAAACATACAAAAGGAGTTTCAAATGTGTCTGTAAAGTTTGATTTAGCACAGAAGACTGGAACATGTGGCGAAACATAAACATTTGTGGAAGCTGAGTTGTGGGTACTTGGGTATTTTTTACTTTATTCTTTACCTTTCTCTGTGTTTAAAATATGTCATAAGTCACAAGGAAAATAAAAGGGATTCATTGGCACGGAAGGTCAGTGACAGAGTGCTTGCAGATGTGGTTTCATGTAAGTTCTTGTTCTCCTTTTGTGCTTCATTCTCAGACAAAAGGCAAGGTCGGTGCAGTCATTGCTGGCCTGAACACTGAATGCAATAACAGCCAAAGAAGGAGGGGAGCTTCTGTTATCTCGTGGAAGAATGAGGGACCATGTTTCCCAGAATCCTCTAGAAAACTTCTGCTGTAGTCCCATTGATCCAGAGTAGGTTACATGTCCAATCCTAAACCTAACCATGGGGCCAGGAGAATGCCAGCAGTGATGGCTGAGGCCTGTATTCCCAAGCCAATCATGCACAAGGGGATAGGATTATTCTTAGACCTGATAGGTCCTTGGGAGAAGCTGTAGGTGAAGATCAGGTGAGTTGTGTAGGGGGTGGGGATGGATACATAAGAAAGCTAGCTTTCTGTTAGAAAGAGGAGAGGGGAAATGGATACTGAGTAGGAAACCAACCCTACCGTGTCTACCAAAGGGAAGACTGTCAGAGGTGAGATCCAAGTGTAAGGAAGTGTGTGCTTTAAGTTAAAACTTACGTCATCAGATTGCTTTCTTAAGCAATTGAATGAATTTACATTCCCACCAGTGATGTTGAGCCATACCCAGCCTGACCCACCAGCAGTGGGATTTCTCACCTATCAGATTGGTAAAAATTAAAAAGAGTGACAGCGATAGCATATCGTTGCTGTGATTTGCGTTTCCCTGACAACCCCTAAGGTTGGGCATCCTTCCTTGTGTTTGTTGGCCATTTGAATGTGCTCTTCTGTGGACTATCAATTCATGAATCTTGCCAAAATAAGAATTCTTGTCAAGCTTTTAGACTGCATAGGATTTGAATATGTTTTAAAGGCGTTCTCTGAGCTGGGAGGTGAAAAGTGATTATCCATATCTGGAAACAGCTTGGTGTGTTGGTAATAAGAATTATTCAACTACCAAGATACCCAAGATTCTTATCCTCGGTACTCTGCTCTGGTCACTTGTCACATTAGGGAACTGAGGCCCAAAGAAGGAAGGCAACCTGCCTATATGTAAAATGAAAGGGCTGCACTGTTATTTGTAAGGGACTTTCCAGCTGTGGCACTTCGTGCTACTGCTTTGGACAGGATTGAAGAACTCTGTCTGGTCTTGACTTTCTGGAAGTTCAAGTCTTCCTCTCCTACCTTGTAGTGATCCCTCACTGAAGAAGGTGATCTCTGTGACTAGAACCCACCATCCTGGGCAAATTGGAGTCCTTGACACAACCTGTAGTGCTCAACTGGGTTTGTGTTCCATCTTGGATTTCTCAGTAAGGAAAAAACACTTTTGTTCATTTCAGCCTTCTCTCCTTGCTCCAAGCTGTTCCATGTAGGGTACTGATGGGAGATTCTGGTTCTGGAGGTAGAAGAGAACTTTATTTATATTTTCAAAGCAACCCTATAAAAGCAAAGCCTGACTTTAGGGCCAGTGTTTGATGTCAAAGCAGCAAGGCAACAAACTTTCATTAAGTTACCTCCAATGTTTACTTACGAATTTTGGAAGAAGCCTGTCAGTATTTGAAGATTGTGAAAATCCACTTGGCATCATCTTCATTGACATCTGGACAGGCAAAATGCAGGTTATGAAAGTCATCTGGCTGGCACGTGCAGGGGGAGTGTTTGGGGGTGGATATGATGAGGGGATTTCCCTGGGTTGGGAAGCTAACTCCAGTGCTCCTGAGTACCTAGAAGCGGGTAATAGAGAGCAGAGCACCAACTGTCCTCTTCTCCCCACATGGCTATGCGTCCAGGGCACATTAAATGATGGGCCAGTCCTACCAAGGGTAACTCCTACCTTCTTGCCTCCCATAGCCCCTAGACACAACCCTGCTTTTGGTATAGGGACTTCATGGAGTTGAGCCCTTTGTGCAACTTGGAGAAAACCTTCAAAGTTCCTACCTGTTACCTTCCTGCAGACTAGAACCTGCAGAGAATTCCAGTAATTCCCAACCCGTAAACCTCACCACTCTGTAGCCAACATGCAAACCTCCCTTCTTAGTGTCACCGAAGCATGCCACTCAGAATGGCAGATGGCAGGTCTTTCCAACCAACAGGCGTGGGTTTCTGGGCCAGACTATTCTCTGAGGAACATGCTGCCTTTTCCTTAATGGCTATAAGGACGGGAAACCAGAGAAGTCATTTTTGTCGTATTTCATGAACATGCACGGTGCTCTTATTTTCCTGGTTTTAACACAATTAGACTTGTTGCTTTATGTTTTCATATATTCTTCTTGAGAAATCAGAGTCATTATTTGTATACAGTGGTTTCCATTGAAACATCATCCAGCACACATTTCTAGACATCTGTAGTCAGTTTCTCAAGGCAGGGTTCAGTTATGATACCCATAAAAAGTGAGACCCCTTTAACTTGGTTCTCTCCAAAGCTTAAACTCATATTGTTCACTATAACAGATGTCCACAGAGTGTGCACCATGTCCAGATAGCTGTGCTCAGCATTGGATTGATTCTGATCAATCAAAAGGTGATTCTGCCCCATTATTAATGATTTAGAATTTGATATCTTAATATAGAAGAACAAAGATTATATTTTAACCTGTCTTAGCAGATACATTATTTTTGGGTATTTTCTGTTTTCACATTGGTAGAGTTATCTTTTTTTCTTTTCAAATCCGGTCATGCTGTAAAAAAGGAAGGAAGGAGGCCAAGCACAGTGGCTTATGTCTGTAATCCCAGCACTTTGGGAGGCCAAGGCAGGTGGATCACCAGGTCAGGAGATCAAGACCATCGTGGCTAACACGGTGAAACCCCGTCTCTACTGAAACCCCATCTCTACTAAAAATACAAAAAATTAGCTGGGCGTGGTGGCGGGTACTTGTAGTCCCAGCTGCTCTGGAGGCTGAGGCAGGAGAATGGCGTGAATCCAGGAGGTGGAGCTTGCAGTGAGCCGAGATCATGCCACTGCACTCCAGCCTAGGCAACAGAGCAAGACTCTGTCTCAAAAACAAAAAACAAAACCAAAAAAAAAACAAAAAAAAAAAAAAGCAAGGAAGGAGACTGTGTCCTACTTAAAACCAACTCTAGTTTCCTCACTGCCTGCAGGATAGAATAAAAATGCCTTGGCCTGCGTGGTGCTTCCCAGGCAGGCAACCTCTTCCTTTGGGCCTAAGCACTTTGGACTTATCACCCTTCCCAGTCACACTGTGCTTCTGTGCACCCCATGAGCTGATTGCTGTGCTGGGAATGTCCCTCCAGCCCCAGCTACACAGGCTGACCAGTTCCTCCACCCATCACTACCTGGCCCCAAGGGCCTGGCCCCAAGGGCCAGCCCCCCACCGAAACCTTTCTGCACCCATATTAAGCGTTCCTCCACAACCTCCTGCAACGTGTTCAGACCTCATGAGAGCACCCTAGGTTGATGTTCTCTGCTCACCTTCTTTTTTTCTCACTGGTCTGTGAGCTCTTTGAAATTAGAAGCCATCATTACTTTCATCTGTCTTTCCAGCAGCTAGTAAAAAAAAAAAAAAAAAAAAAAAAGCCTCTAAAACAAATCACTAGAACGTACAGACTTATGTCTGTACCTCAACGATGAACTTCAGACTATGAAGTGATCATTCATTCATTCATTTGTTCAATCATTCTTCAGCAGAGGGACCGTGTTCTTGCTTTCTGCTAGCACTGGATGTTAGATGATGTGCTGGGAACCCCAGACACTCTTAGAGCCTCTACTTGGCAAAGACGGAATTGAAGGTTAACAGACATTTTATGAGACTTGGTTTTGGAGTCACTTTAGTTTAGGGTTGATTATTTTTTAAACTTCTAATCTCCCCAGAATTGAACTTACTGAGCTATCTCCCATCACTCAAAACTTGTTTGGAGGAACTAGAAAACCATGCAGAGTCTCAGCATTTTTTATTCGAGATTTTAAAGGCAAATCTGGATGTGGCGTTACACCAAGGTGTTTTTAGCTTTCCTGAATGTCCTAATTGACATCAGATTTTTATGAAAACATTCCAAAACCTATGATTATTATTACTCTGACCACTGTCTATATTTATAGAGTGCTGAGCAGAAAAAGAAGAATCACCAAAGCTTTTCTATTTAGTCATCTTCTGGACAAACCATATGAAAAAATAGGGAAGTGCTTCATTCGCAGAGGTTCCTTGGCCCTCAGCCAACTGTGAAGTCCCCAGGCACAGCCACCCTGAGCCTCTCTGTGGGAAGGGACTTTCAGCCCAGGAAAGAATGAGTTCCTGCTGGTGACCTGCCAGGTGCAGGTGGTTGAGTCCACTCTACACATCTGGCTGGGGGTTTCCAGGGTGCTGACTGGTGGAGCCCTTATGCATGTGAGTGGGTGAATGGTGGAGATTTCTGGACCCCTGCCCAGGAAGCCTCCCAGGTAGCAAATTAGCATCAGCCATATTATGCTGGCCACTTTTTTCTCTCTGGTGTTTAAACTCTAGATCTCCAAAGTGAGGCACACACAAGATAACCCAGTGTGGTACAGGAAAAATACAGATCATTCGACTACAACAGTTCTATTCTCATACATTTGATAATGGACTTAACATGTAAGTATACACGCACCCACTTTATGAATAAATATGCATAAGTCTGTGTTATGATTACAGTCTCTCTTTTACCATTGAGGTCATGTGCTCAAACAAGTTTAGAGACTCCTTTGTTAGCCAGTCGCCATTAATATAGAACAGAGAAGATCAGTTTTTGGTGGAATGGATGAAAATGTTAAGAGTCTTCAAACTATCAATTTTATAATCAAGTATGATAATCTTCCTCGCAGCATTGTATGGTATATTGGTGTGAACTTGGTAGGCCTTGGGTTATTTCCTGCAGAAGTCTAAGGATGTGAGATGTCATATTTTCCATATATTGTTAGCCTCTGTATGTGCATAATAGAATGAAGAACTTTCTAAAGGGAGCACAACACAGCTAGTTTTATCATTCTATATGATATAAAAATGGCAGAGGGAGAGGGTCAAGGGGACCACCATTAATATTTTGCTGTTTCAGTATTCTTTCTATAAGTATTTGCTTACATTTTTGGTTTACTAAATTATGATTATGTTGAACAATGTTTTATAACCTAGTTTTTTTCACTGTATATTTTTCCTTGTCAAAGGGTAAGAATAAGACAATAGGTTCATGATTGTGCAGGTCATTTTTGGTGGTTTGACCTCTTAGTTCTGAGACTCAGCCCTTGGAAAGTCTGCCCTTGTTGCTTGCACTTGTTTGTAAATCCAAAAATTCAACTGCTTTGCAGGCAGAACTACAGCCTCTACATGCACCATGATTCAGGTAGACCAGGAGTGCCTTCTCCTTTCAGTACTAAAAACACCTGAGAAAACCATGTTGAGAAGAGAAGGCTTTGAAAAATGCATAGACTTGACCTGAACCTGGAAGTCCTCCCAGCCAGGCAGGACCTTAGGATCCCCAGACTGAGCTGTAGCCAGCTGTGCCAAGCAATGACCTACTTCTTCCAGTTCCAAATTCTCCATCAAAAGAATTCTGGACTGCTTCAGAGAAAATTCTTGTCCCTTTACCCCCACCCCGGGCATAGGCACTAGGTAATATTGTCACATGAAATAAACTTCCATGGGTATCCTTTGATTCCAACGAAACTAAGAACAAACTTCTTGGACATGAAAATAAAGCATGAAGGTACTTAGTAACTGCCACCTATTAATAGGACACAATTAATGGGAACCACTAAGGGCCATGGCATAGACAAAGTAGACTGCCCACCATGAGCAGTTCCCTGGCAGTCACCGAAATTCACCCCCTTTCCCACTCCAGCAGGCTCATCGGAATGCAAGGGATGTGATTATATGGATAGACTTGGCAATGATATTTTTAGAAGCCAGTCTTATTCTTAAAATTTTAACACTTTATTAACTCTTATTAGTTTCAAGTTACTGTGTGATACAGCTCTGTGCCTAAAAAATCTGGCTGTGAATGATATCTTCTGATTACTGGTGTCCACTGCTGATTCTCTGTAACCAGTGAAACCTGCTCCATCTCCACAGGGGAGGGCTTATGACCTGGACAAACCTTGTTAGATTTCTGCAACCTAGCTGGGGTCCAAAAGGATTGTTAGCATCCACATTTTTTATATACCATTCAGTTAACAGCAGGGACGTGTTTGTGGAAAGCTTCAGATGCCCATCCCTCTGTTAAGCATCAGGTTCCCCAGATCAAAGGGATAGGAGGGTCTTATGCAGTGTTCAGAATGATCTCTGGGTTCCACCTTTATTAACCAAGGGAGGCTTGTGGCGGTGGTTGACAGGTGAGCCAGCCCCACCACACAAGCAGTTTTATACCCTGTGTTGTGACTTCCTTAGTTATCTGTGGAATGCAGTTTAGCAGGAAGGTTCTGACTTGCAAATAATTCAAGTTTTATCAGTCCTCTCTAGTGGCCAGTCCCTCCATTTTAATCACTTTAGAGCAACCCAAGAGGTCTTTGTTGAATGGTCATTTCAGTTCTTTGTAAATACTTCTGAATTGGAACATTTCTCTATGAACAGCCCAGATAAACAAAGGGCCCAGTGTATTGGGTTTTGTTGATATTTTTACCAAGTTCGTTGAGCCAGCCTTCTTCATACCAGTCCATTCTTGGAATTCTAAACATAACTAATGGCAGACATCTGAATGCTACCTATAAGCACAAAGCTTTTGTAATCCACTTCCTTTAGCAGTGACCCTAGGCTTATGGTCCAAAAGCTGTTGATGAGGATATTGCTTTCTGGGTTTGGCCTGGGGGATTTTCCTTGTCACAGTAGGGTGTGCAGGAGTGAGTTGCTGCCTGAGATCAGTGTTAGGAGGTTTGAGGTTGCATCTGATTGATTAGTAATGTCTTCCATGGGCATAGGTGGGAGTAATGACCTGCTGTCAATCTGTCACCCCAGAGCCAACCTACCAATATAAGGTCTTACCCCACCAACACTTGAAACCAGCCACTGGGGACTTCACAGCACCTTGGTGAGGGGTCCTATTAGTGAGGGGCTTACTTGAGGTTACCAAAAATGAGCCTCTGACCTCTGAGCAATGTCTGATCAAAGCATTTCTTCTTTCCCAAATGGAAGATGCCTTTTCTACCTTGGAGTCTGTTTGCCTCAGTTTTCAAGGTCATTTCAGTAGTACAAAAACTCTGCAGTTCTGTGAAATGTCTTCCAGATCCAAGCACTGAGTTGATTGGTGTTCTGTAGGCAGAACTGTCGGGTTTGATCAGGGCTTCCCCCACAAACCTTTCTCTATCAAAGATAAGAACTTTAATACAGATTAAACCCCACAGCAGCAAATTCCAGGAGACTCTCTAGGTTCATCACTTATATTAGAATATGATGGCATCGAAGTATTGACCAGGGCTTAGAGATGTTAAACAGAGATCTTCTGGTAATAGTTTTTATAAGAGGATTTGATTTGGGGATAAAATTGATGATTTTGGCCAACTTGTGTCTTTGCACTAACTTCTTTAAAACTAGAGTAAATAAGTAGATAGTTTTATTTTATTCCCTTGTAGTGAATATTTTTATATATCATTATATAAAGTCCCTTTTGGCTCTTGTCAGAGAGATTTTTCCTGCTTTTAAAGGAATTTTATCTTTAATTTCATTCAATGTTATTTTTCAGTCTTCACACTTTAAGGATGACTTAACTCTCACAGGTTGGAATGCTTAATCCAATTTCAAATATCAACTTTAGTCCACTCAGAAATCAACACATCATTAAACCACCGAGATTCACACGTGAAAATGCAAGGGCCAGTGGTGGAAGGGTGTCCGTCTACACGTGCGCTCTGTGGACCACGCTAAGTGGAGATTACCAGAGTGTAGAGAAGAGAGCATTTGGTGGGGACATTGGAACCCTCTGGGCATTTTTACATTTCTGTCACCAAGGGACAGTCAGTCAGCGCGAGGTGCTGAGAACAGGCCATCCTGAGCAGAAAGCCAAAGTGGGCCCATTTGTTTCTTGGGACTCTCAAAGGGCACAGCCCCCACCTTTAGAAGTAAGTCGTTTGACTTACTGGAACAATGGTGTGCAAAGAACTTTGCTGTTCAATCGGTGCAGTGCGATGCCAGGGGCTCAGCTGACTTAAGCACTGTTGAGCTGCAGCCCTGACACCACTGTCTGTCTTCTGTCCCTCTCTGCCGGCCTCTCCCCAAGCTGAGCACAGTGTCCTGCATCTGGTGAGGCCTCAATACATTTTTGTTGGATTGAAATGGGTCCTTCATTACTGGTCCTTATATCCCTGCCCCAGGGGTGGGACCATCACAAAGAGCCTTCCATGGCGCCATTGACGGCTGTGAATCAGTCATTAACACATCCTCAGACATCTCCAGTATTGATGTGGCTGCTCACTCCACCCCTCGCCAGTCAGCACATCTGCACTGTCACTGGTACAAAGGACAGAGCCAAGGAGGCCCTGGTGGGAGCCTGATATAATTCCCCAACAAACCCTTCACTGTCTGCACAATGCTGCTGATGCAACAAGCTCCATGCATCTGCGGCTGTGGAAATGTGTTTCATCTTGAGCTTTAGGTCAATGTTAATACATTTTTATTAATAAGCCGCTGCAGGGTGTGGGATATGAAATCAGCTTTAGAACTGTATGGTATCTTATGGAGTTGCCTGGCTGATTCCCACCTTCACTTTACAGAGAAGCAAATGGAGGCATGATCCAAAATGAAATTTGATTTTTTTAAAGGGGTGAAGACTGTGTCTTTTCTGAATTTCAGAGAAACAAGCAAATACAAACTGGACTCCGATGATAACACATTTAAAATCAGTTGTTGAGCTCTTCTTTGCTCCAGGGAATAAGAGGAGGATCAGGAAGATTCAGGTTTGTGGGTGATGCCAGCCCATGTCAAGGGTCAGAGAAGCTGCATGTCTTAGGTCTCAGCACAGATTGAAGAAGAGGCCAGGAGAGGAGGAGGGGCAGGAGCTGGAGAGAGGCCCATCAAGGAAAATGGCACAGTCTCCCTTTCCCCAGGACTTAGCTCTGAGTTTCACTGATGGGAACCCTTAGGTTAATTTATCAGTGGGTTCCTAATCCCTCCCTACCCCAAGACAGCAAAGGAAATGGTGACCACAGAACACCCACAGAGGGAGAAACTGGAGACCTCTGTTTATCCAAATGAGTTTAGTCTGCAGTTAAATGTTTTCAGGCCAAAACTTCTGCCTTGTGGTTCAGGGTAACTGGGGCCCAGTGGGAGCTCCCTGTTGAAGATGGGCTTCAAGCAGCCACCATTCCTCCACTATCCCTTGGACCTGCATCACACATCCAGAGCGATATCTGCCCAGCAAGGAGCCAATTCTCTATGTCCAGGTGCTCTAGAGACAGACAAGAAGTGTAGAGAGCAACTGCCTTGCAGCCCCACCAACCTGGCGAAAAACTAAGAACACATTTCCTTTTTTACCATCTACCTATCCCACTTTAATCAGTTCCCCAGCCACAAAGCCCTCCGCCATGCTGGGGGACATTTAGGTGTTTTGCAGACCCATCCTGCCTGGGTCCCATGCCAGTTCTCTGCCTTGACCCCCACCTGCCTGAGGGGCCCTGCTGGTCCCTGGCTCATCCCCTGCAAGGCCAAGACCACCAGCCTCTCTGGCACTGGTGCTGCTGCCACTGTGTGGCCTGGGGGAAGGGAGAGGTTGTGCGTTCTTTGAGTCAGACCACACTCCTCTAGCACAGCCAAGATCAGCCTGGCACATTTAAACCCAGATCAGCAGTGCAGCTGTTAAAAACAAGGGACTAGTAAGAGATAAATGGAGGAGACACCAGATACAGATCGTGCCCCTCCACAGACACCACCCACTAAGCACCTCTGCCCACTGCTGCCCTCCCAACAGGTGGAGGATGCCTGTCTTCTTTTCTTCCCCAGCTGGAGGAATGACCAGCCTCTGAGACACTAGCTTCCCCCAGCCCAGAAGCCTGCCCTTCAAGTACTCACTTTCTGCACCAGCTCTGGCAGTATGAAGTTATATGCCCTCCAAGAAATACCCCACTCCAGATATGAGGGCTGGCCTTGTCCTCATTCCCTTACAAGCACAGCACCACCAGCATACAGCACGTTGCTGTATGAAGGACCTTTTGGCACAAGAACTCTCCATCAATCTCACTGACTGTCACTTTCCAATTTCCCCCTTTTAAGGTTGACTTAGCTCTCAGGTGGCCAGTGTATTCCCCAAGTCTGAGTCGTTTGACGGAATAGCGTACGCATGCGTGCGGTATCCAGAGTCCAGGCCTCCTGTAAGGAACTTCAGCCAGTGCAGGGCTTGGTTTGCCACCCTTCTCAGGGTCCTCAGCGTTTCCACTCTTAACTGTATGGCCAGTTGCCTCAATGAGGAAATACACCTGTCCATGCACACAGCTGAATCCCTGCAGTACAGCCAGCAATAGTGATCTACAGCATAGCCCCAGCCACGTTCCTATAAAGGAAACAAATGCAACTCACAGCCCAGATAAGATCTTAAAGTAATAAAATGGCACCTGCTGTCATATGCTGGGTTTGTTAATCACATAGATTAAAATATTCCTAATTCCAGCAGCCTTTTCTTTAAGGGTGTTGACCTGATTCTAGAGCCTGACCCCAGGCTCTTCTTCATCCTGGCTGCACTAGAGGTGAACTTTCTTCTGTCTGATGAGAAACGCTCTCAGAGAGGCCATGCCCCTTATTACACAGTGTATAGGAGGCAAAGTCAGGATTGAATGCAGGACACTGATTTTCTTCCACAGTTGGGCAGATGTTTTTCAAAATAAGGAACTTATTTGCCCCAAAGATCCTTCCACTGACATCCAACCTTGGAGCCACTTGGAAGCTGAGAGGTGACCTGATGAAGTGTCTGACAAGAGAAGCTTGAAGTCCAGCCAAGCTTGGTTTGAAGCCTGACTCCAGGTTTTACCAGTTGTGGGACTACTGGCAAGTTTTTAAACTTTTCTAGCCCATATTCTGCTTTGTGCCTTATCTGTACAAATGAGACAGATCTGTACAAATGATCCTTCTCTTGGGGATCATGGTAATTAGAGGTAGTAAAGATAAGGCACCCGGCAGTGCATGGCACGTGGTAGGTGCTCTCAGTGGTAGCCACCTCTCCCACTCCTGTGTTCTAATATTTGGATCTGGACTTAGAATATTTTAATTCAATGTAATGCTTTTGTGTG
Source organism: Macaca nemestrina (assembly GCF_043159975.1). Classification (NCBI taxonomy): domain Eukaryota; kingdom Metazoa; phylum Chordata; class Mammalia; order Primates; family Cercopithecidae; genus Macaca; species Macaca nemestrina. Next base: position 107,393,507 of record NC_092126.1, read on the forward strand.
AGTGAAAGTACAAGTTAATAAGTCAAGGCTAAGGGAATCTAAGCCAAAATTGGGTGTCCAGACACAAGACTCGCCTCACATAGAAGCTGACCTGTTCTAACTCTCCTGACTGAGGGATTCACGTCCTTGCACCACCACTACCTTCACCTGCAGAACAACCCCAGAACGCTGTTTGTTTATTTTTCCACCTCCTTGGAATAAGCTCACATTTGCTCCATGACACTCACCTGCAAGAATTTCATTGTGTTTTTCTCAGTTAAACACATGAGCATTTGTTTCTTATTAAATAATATAATAAAGAGGACCTTCGATGAGAGGACTCACAAAACATTATGACTGGGCCAAGTAAAAAAAATACGTGTGACTTCATGCCCCTGCTGACATGTCATCTTGAGAGGATGACATCCACCTTGATGAGACTGTGCAAGTCCTGGAGGGCAGACCAGAACCTCATGGTCACTGCAGGGTTGCGTACCATCTCAAGGTGATAATCCAATGACGTACACAGCATCTCTGGTTGCCATGCTGTGTCTCCCTGCCTGGTCAGGCCCCAGGACCTGCCTACTAGCTCCTGTGGCAACGGTCTATATAATTCAGTCTCCAGCTCCCCAGAGCTTCTCCAGGAGTGCCAGGGAGCAGAGCCCAAGCCTCCTCCAATTACAGATCCCTTCTCCCAGGCTCCACTTTGCCTGTCCAAGCCTTTAAGATGCCGCCTCCCTTACCTAGCTAGCTCTTTCCCTGTTGGATTGGAAAACATAACAAATAGAAGCCTCTTAACCTGTCTCTGGATGCCAAGAAGTCCCTGACCTTCTGCTTCCCAGCTCAAATTCAGGAGAGGGGAACAAGAAACCCCTCTCATGCTTTCATGATCTTCCTGCTGGCCAAGAGAAGGCAGCCGAATTAATACTTTAATTCAGGCATCCTGCCACATGGGTTTGCTGCATCTGCCTCGTGAGATTATAAGTCTCCAGAGGGCAGGAACAAGGTCTTATTTTCTTTTCTTCATATCAACTCATCACATTTTATCAGGGGTTTCACAAGCCTCATTGACCGGTAGCCCCTGTGTCTGTATCTGCCCATGCACAGGAACCTTCACGTTGTGTCCCTGTAAGAATCACTCCCGTTTTCCCAGGGAAGCCTCACATCCCTGGGAGAAGGGTATACAGTAGGCAGCAGAGAGCAGATTTAGATGTGACAGTGGCCCAGTGTCCAGCTCGGAGCCATCTGACCCCACCAAACCCTAGAGTAAGTGAAGGGGACCCTCAGTGCTGAGGATCAAAGCTGGGATGCTACAAGAGAGTTTCAAGGGCAAATTCAAGATTTTGTAGATTGAAGCTGTTGAGGGGCCTAGGAAAACGATCCAGTGTTTCCCATGGTCATGCCCAGCTCCCTGCTGTCGTGTCCCCCACATGTGGGAGATGGTGAGCATGGGGGTGAGATCCCACACGGACGGGGGCCTGGACACCAGACAGGAACAAAGAGCATTGGCAAGGAAAGGCAATTTGATTACCAGACAGTTCTGTTTAAACAGGATGGGGTAGGATATCAAGCAGGGGAAAAATCAGTGCCCGGAAGGAAGAAGGGATTTAAAAATAAAAGAAGTGACATTAAATCCAGAAAAGTAACCCTGTCTTCCTTTTTTCAGGAAAGTGTTGCTTTTAAAAACCTGGATCTAACACAGAGAAGGCAAGTGGATCCTTCTCTACATAGCACTTAGGGCAGCTACTGCGGATTGATTGAGCTTGGCATCTGAGATGAAATTTGAGGCCTAATCAACGCTCAGCAAGAGTCTTATAACTGATTATTAATGTCTGCCAAGGGCACGAAAAGGAGGAGGATTTAATCAAGTACTATACATTTACCATCTTTCCTAACCAGTATTTTTCACATTCTCCCATCAGTTCCCAGCTACCCTAAAATATTTTCATTTAAAAAAAAAGCATAGCTGGCTTTACTAAAGCTGCAGTTAATTAACCTGGCCGTTCACTTAATCATTTATTCATTGATTCAAAAAGTCATTGCAGGTTTGGGCACTGTGGCTCATGTCTATAAACCCAGCACTTTGGGAGGCCCTGGCAGAAGGCTCACTTGAGCCCAGGAGGTCAAGACCAGCCTGGCAACAGAGTGAGACCCCCTCTCTACAGAAAATAATTTTTTAAAAAAATAGCCAGGTGTGGTGCTGCACACCTGTATTCTCAGCTACTCAGAAGGCTAAGGCAGGAGGAACACTTGAGCTCAGGAGGTCAAGGCTGCAGTGAGCCATGATTATGCCACTGCCCTTCAGCCTGGGCGATAAAGTGATGAGACCCTGTCTCGAAAAAATAGTTATTGCATGTTGCCTGTTTAAAAAATGCCAGGTGACTGTGTTGGAGAATGCTGAAAATACTTGCTGCTTCAGACACCTTACCATCTAAATCAAGGGATAGAATATGAAATATAATTGATTACAACACAAGAAACCACTAATTATAATACAAGACAATCTAAACTAAGCATGAGATTGAGTTTCTCAGTGCTGTCGATATTTGTTCAGTACCTGATGAGTACTTTTAAAGTGTTGCTTGCTTTTGTTCTTTGGTAAAGTTTTGAAAGCATATAGTCCTTTTCCCTCAAATGGCACAAAAGATAATGTTTTTGGTAAAGGAAGAAGGCGGGAAAAGTTTCTGACAGATCAAGAAAATTAAGTAAATACTTAATTTTTGACAAAGGCTGCAAATAGAACCATAGAGTGCATCATTTCTTTCTTTGAATGATACTTTATTGTCATTTTTGACATATGGGTTGTTTTTCTGAAATTGGGTTGTTTTGAGACAGTATTCTGTGACTTTAACCTTGGGGATAGACTCTCTACATTCTTTTGGCTAATCATCTCATTTTTTTAAACAAGTGGTATTTACCCAATTGCAGTAACCTAAGATAGAATACCCTCTGGTTGTTTAAGAATTAATGAGATGAGCTAAACATGCCATTGAAAAGCATGTGTTTATGTAAGAAAACCAAATGACTTTATGAAGTAAATTGTGGTCTTTTACACTCTTCCTCCCTTCGGTCTCTGGAAAAGAAGCCAAGCCGATTGATTCAGCCAAGAGTCCAGCCAGGGCCGGGAATAGCCTTTTTGGAATATATCTTGCACTTCCCCACTTTGTGTATGCAATCTGTAGTGTGAGGTAAAAGTTTGGTGGTTTTTTTATTTTGCATAGACCCCCTATGGTCATGGAGGTGGGGTTCCTATGAGACGGTTGTATACCTCAGAGTGCTCTGTGGAGACTCTGTGGACAAATAGCAGGGAATGGGGGTTTCTACGGCTCGGGACCCTGGGCTGCCACTCCTAGCCCTTGTTGTGAGCCTCAGGGTCCCCGCTGGACCCTTCTTGGAGCTGTGGCTTGAAAATGGAGGCATCAGGACTGACTTGCAGGTAGCGAGGGGGAGGGTATGTGGCTGAGGAGAGAACAGGCGGTGAGCATGCCTGATAGCCTCTTTTTTGCTGGGAAGCCGGGAATATTAATAGCTTCATCACATTAATCTAAAAATAAGGTCTATAAAGTCCTGACACTCCCTGAAGACAGGCCCTGCTTCCTTAATCTTCCCAGATCTTTCCAGGTCAGAGCAGCACAGCGCACTTCCCCCTGGGGTCAAGAGGACCAGTTTCCCTATGCTGCCAGCGCGGGCCTCCCATCTGTGGCTGGGAGAGGCCAGGCTTCTGAGTTGGGTTCTCAGCTTCCTTTGCTTTTAAAATGGCCTCCTGTGCTCCCATTTCCTGTGCGGCCCCACAGAGCTCCTTATTTTGAGCTCTCTTTTGGTCTGTATTCTTAAGCCCCTCAGCACTCGGTGATGTCATGTTGTTTGTAACTGCCAGACTTTGGCCTCTCGTCTGTCACTTGACACTCACCTCAGTGCTGGGGTGTGCAGGGCACAGGGGAGAAGCCACCTGCCTGCCTGCTGCCTAGGAGGCCTGAAATGGAGCCATGTTTCCTGTGTATTTTCTGCCCTAACCCCACCCTGCCCCACAACCCATCATGCCATGAGTCCCAGCCACCCACCCTCAACCTGTCCTTGGTGGACACTCCTTTTGCTGCCTTGCTTTCTGGAGCCCAAGTCTTGTGAATTCTACCTTTAAAAGTCTCTCAGTGCTGACCAGTCCTTTTCACCCCCGTCGCCCTCACCCTCCTCTCTCCACCCCCAGAGTCAACCTTCCACACTAGGGCCAGTCACTTTCTCCACAGAAGGCATTTGATGACAGCCCCCTCCAAAGGGGATCAGGCTGGCCACTCCACAGCTTCCAGTGTTCACCCCATCGGGTGCTGACAGTCCTCAGATGTGCCACACACCAGGCCATCGTGGGCCAGCATTGGCCATCCTGAACACCGGAAGGCCCTCCCCATCCCTCTCCTATTCCCTCCCCCGCCCTGACCCCACCAGTCGTTCTATAAGGCCCAGATGCCTCCTCCACTGTTGGGCTCTCCTTAATTTCTTCTGCTTGAACGAATTCCTCCTCTGTATTCCGTAATGTTTGGTCCCTCTCTTGTGTCTGTCACCTTACCCTGCAGTTTCGTATACTTGCTTTCCTCCCTCTCGAGGTCATCAGCCTCTTAAAGGGAGCAGCCATTCCTTGTTCTTCCCCAAGTATTTGTGGAATGGAGTTGAATGTGTTCTGTCTGGTGGGCTTCCCACCTCTGTGCAGGGAAGGTGAATGGCTTCAGGCTTCTTAGGTCAGGGTGACTACACGGGGTATTTTTAAATGTGACTTGAAAATTTGGGAAGCAACCTTACATGGTCAATTATTAAAGGAGAGGTAGGAAATCGAGTTGCTTTTTCTTTTCTTTTTTTTTTTTTTTTTTTTTTTTTGAGACGGAGTCTTGCTCTGTCGCCCGGGCTGGAGTGCAGTGGCCATTACATTTTGCTTTCCATGTCTGAAGAGTTCTGTTGTGTGCCCCCGGAAGGGCCCTGGGTCAGGCACACCTCCAGTGCCAGGGGCTTCATGAAGGCTGGCCGGCATCCCCAGTGTCCCATTTCAGCACAACCTGTCTGTTGTCCCATCCTCATTTCTGTACTCTCCTCCTTGCTTCTGTCCCGCTGCCAGCATGCCCTCTCCAGGGGCATTATGGGTCCAGTTCTAAGGCATGGCTGTCCTTCTGGGGAGGAGGTCCTCATTCATTTAAAGGGAGTGAAATGGGAGCTCAGAAGTCAGAGGAAGCTATTCATTCCCAGGGAAGTACTTTAAGGCAGGCAGGTGTGTTGTTTTTGTTGTTTTTAAGTGAGACAAATGTGCTTTTCAAAAGACTCCGTGTGTGTGCTTACACCCCTGAGTCTGCTTGAACATCTAACACCTACCAGCTCCCTGACAAGAACATTTGTGGCAGATAAAAGGCATTAAAAAGTCCTAAGAGTGAAGCAGGATGAGTCACAGAGAGAGTGAGCCTGCCAGAGCCTTTGAGAGCAGCGGGTTGCAAAGCTCGAATCTCAGTTCCTCGTTTGCTCCGCCTTGTGCCAAGCCGGGGCTCACGGGTGGGTGTGATCCCCTCCCTTCCTGGGGCCCCTACACCTACACACCTCCCACCACCTGCAGAGCTCTCTGGCCCACGGCACGCCCTGCTGGGCTCACCTGGTGCCTGAGGATTTTGCTTGCCAGCTGGGGCTGTGGGAACCAGCCGTGGGCTGCTTTTGCCCTACAGGAGGAGACGATGAGACTGAGCTGAGAGTCACTGTTTGTCACCCTGCAACATTCATCGCAGCACAAGAAAGCAGCAGGGCGGTGTCCCCTCTCCCCAACACTCCCCCCTCCCCACCCCCGGCTGGAGAGATGAGAAAAGTGCTTGCAAAACAGCTGAGAAAATTTGCAACAGAGGCTCACAGGGAAGAGTGGGCTCAAAGCACCAGTGGCAGGCAGCACCTATTCTCATCTACACACAGCCCCTCTAGTCCCTAGTGCCAGGCGATCACTTCACCCCACTGCACCCTCCTTGACTTTCAGGATTGGGTGCCTCTTTACACCCAAAAGGAGGGAGGAGGACATGCCCAGTCCTTTGTGGGGCTGGGGATCGTTGTGGCATTTTTTTGCAGAGCCTGCTGCTTTTTGAGGTCTTTCTGTAGTTCTCAGAGCAGATTTAAGAAATGTGGATTCATCAGTGAGATTGGAAGGAGAAGGGGATACCATCATTTGTGGGGGAGGCAAATGCCTAGAGATTTGGTGGGAGATGTATTTGGAGAGTAATGAGGATGAGTGACTTGATGGGGAAGTGGGGGTTAGTGCAGTTGGGGAGTCTTGGAACCTGCTGACCCAAGGTGCCTGGGAGGGCGACTGACCACACCTGTTGTCTGTGTGTATCCACTCCTCATTAGAGCCCATCGCCAGTTCTTCCAGGGGCTTATTTCAAAGGAAGTTCTGAACCACAGGCTTGTCTTTCACCCAAGTCTAGTGGGTACCCATGGCTTAGAGCTGCACGGACACACCTGTGGCCATCGAGAGGACAGAAACTTCACAGACCTTCAGTTACGTGTGCCCCATTCTTAGTGAAGCAAAAGCTGTTGAGGCGATGGGCCCAGCCGAGGCCTTGATCTGGAAGTGCTTTGTGGTGCACCCTACATGTGTTCAGGGGCATACCTTGGTGTACCCGACAGCCGTATTCCCCATGCTATTTTGTATTCTGAGGTCAAGCTCCTCTGAAGAACCACTAACTGCCTTTGGATGGGTTTTAGGACATTTAGTCATGGGTCAGACTATTGAGCCTCCATGGTTATGAGAATTCCAGGGCTCTAGGCTGGGTCCTGTGTGAGTCAGGCTGTGGGGTTCTGAAATTTAATCAAACATAGTAAGCAGCTCCCTTTACCCCTTTAAATCACGGTGCTGACTATTACAAAGAAATGTACAAATAAAAATGTGTTTGCATTTTTATTTATGCAGAAGCAGGAGATGGCAAATTTTAAACCCTATTTTCAATCAAACCTGGAAAAAAAAATGTTAAGATTTGAGTAACTAGTTGGAACCTTGCCTCTCTCTTTTCGTTTCTGTGTAGGTCTGTTTCTTCCTGATTACTGGACTCAATAAGAGAACGAAGCGTGTGTAGTCAGCATATAGAGTTCGTGTTACCTGTTAGACCGTAATAGGCCCACCAGACATGCAGAAATGGAACTTGATTTATTAGAAAACTTAAAAGAAAGAACCAAAAAGGGAGGAAAAGAAAGAAAAGCAAAGAAACTAGCCACAGATCTGCCTCATCAAACAGCCAATCGGTGTGCCCAGCAGCATAAAAACAGCACATCCTGCAGCCAGCTGGCAACGGAGGGGGAAGCAGCCTCCTCTACCTGGTTGTTCATTTGACAGGAGCCTCGGGAACTGCATTCGTTATTTGGGTCTTAAACAAGGGGTGTCATTTGTAGAAAGGGTTTTATTTTTTAACCACTTTTTCAGGTACGGTGTTCTTACCACCATACTGCAGTTTACCCAGGAAGTTAATTGCTTTATTCTTTTACATTGACCTTGAGAGGATTTTATATCTGAGAAAAGTGACGTTTTGGTTTTCTAATTTAGAAACACAAAAGAAGTTGAGAGAGATAGTGTATGAGCCTGATTCACACTTTGGGGACAAGTGGTCTGGTTAAATTATACACTCTTAGAACTGGGAGCAAAGATAACATTATTAGATTTAGGCATTAAATATGATTAATGGGACAACAGGGATAACGTTGATGCCCCTTCGTGTGTACAGCCAGCTTGCATTTCATCCCTGAAAACTTGTTTGGTTGAAGGGCTTGAGTACACACCCTGTGTGGTACTCAAGGTCTGTGCTCACTTACAATTCTGACTTCTCCGGCAGTCACAAGCACTAATAGTAACCCTTTGCCTACGGTTTCATAGCACGCTGTTTTAGCAAAGGAGGACCTTCCCCCCAAGAAACACACTAGTAGAAATGCCAGCCCTTGGGGGAGGAGGGTCACTGTGAGATGAACTCATAATGTATACGTATCCCAAAGCACTATGTTGTGCATCATCAATATGTACTGTTTTTACTTATCAACAAAAAATAAATAATGAGGAAAAACTCATGCTGGCAGCTTTTAAAAGGACAGCCAGTTTGGCTTGGCATGTTAAGCTAACAGGTTGCTTCCTGTTGGATCCCACTCACCCCTGGGCTGAGGCAGGGGCTGGTAGCTCATGATGCCAACACAGGCTTTGGGGACACATTTTGACAATGCTTTTGAGTTGTCTCACTTCTCAGTGGAAAGACCCAGAGTTCTTACTCAGCTGACAGAGAAAGCCACATGTAAAACTCAGTCATTTTGAAATAATGATGGAGGGACAAGGGTAATCTATGGCTGTCACCTCCTACTCCTCTGGGGAATATGTGATGTCTTCGTCTCCTCAAAGAAGAATAAAAGACGGGGGCAGGACTTCCCCAGGGGGTTAGTGTGGTGGCAGGTGCCACCCCATACACTTTCTGTATTATTAAGGGGTTTCTGCAGCAATCCGACAGGCAAAACAAACTTGAAAGTCATTTATCTTCTTATCCACATCAAGATCAGGGTAATATTTGTGTGTGTGTTTATATACTTGAAGTAAAAATTAGTCAACCCTATTGGGAAATTTTAATACTTTCATTTAAGAAATACTTTCTTCACTCTTTTCTTTGAAAAGCACCACAAATTACTGCTTACTTTTAGATTCTTTCTTAGATTTTAATGTACCTTCTAGGCATTAAAACAAATATATCTGATATCCATCTGACATTTAGAAATTACATTTACTGGTGTAACTTTCGTTCCTTGTTATTACTCTTATTGCTCTAATTGCCAGCACCCATTGTTCATTCATCATGGTGTGAAAAACAAAACTGATGAAAGTTTATGTTTCTCTCCATATCCAGACCTGCCCTCTCTATCTGCCAGTTCTATCATCAAAACACTTTGGGTAGGTCTTGTTTGTTTGTTTTAATCCCTTCAAATTGCTGGTTCCTGCCCAGTAACTCCCGAGCTGGCTCTCAGGTGCTTCTCTGCCAAAATATGCTGACTGCATCCCTGAAAATTGATCGTGTATTAAGAACTGCTGAGAGACTCAGCCACTTCTAGGGCCAAGTCATCACGGCCAGGTCCACGGCGAGGGAGAGCCCTCCCGACAGGCAGCGCTGCCCTGGACACAGGAGGTCTGAGACAGGGAATATGCACGTGGGAGGTGGTAAGAGAATTAGAAGGTGCAGAGATGGGGGACATGAGGAGACGGGTAGTAGTGGGGACAAAGTGGGAACAGAAGCAGGTAAATATGTGGAAGCTGGTGGAAAAAAAGAAGCAACCAACCAGAGAAACGGCTGATAGGATGTTGATAATATTGCAGGAATGTTTTTAAAGGCCTATTTTGCAAAAATGAATATGGGGAAAACTAAGAAATGAGAATACCAGATAAGTTCCACCTGCAGAGGCCTGGAAAGTTTGGCACATCAGTGTGGGGCAGTCACAGGTGCTGAGAAGGAGGGGCGGTTTTGCAAGGTGTGGGAAGCTGAGTGGGATGCAACTCCTAGAATTGGGGGTGACAGCCCAGAGAGTGCTGGTTGAATGAATATTCGGCTGAATCTGCTTTTCTAGCTGACCTGTTGAAATGCCTAAAGCCCAACTGCCAAGCACTCGCTCTGCACATTGTCTTGAGCCCCGTTTGTGACGGTAGTACCCCCTGCCTCTGGCTTCCCAGGCACTCACTTTCCTCTCGGGAGACAGGCAAGGAGCAGGTGGGTACAGGACAGCTGTGGTATGGGATAGGGTACCTCGGGGCTGCAGGAGCACTAAGGGAGAGAGAGGTATCACCAGCCTTCAAGGTTAGTCAGTGCTGTTCAAGCCAACACTGGAGGAGGGGGAGAGGGAGCTGCAGCACGAGCTCTTAGTTGTATAAAATTGAAAGTGGGTAGGCTGAGGAGGGGTGGAATCTCAGAATCTGAGAGAATTCAAAGGAGGGTAGCAGCCCATCTTTCCCAAGTGGCATAGTCTGTTTTTTTTTTTAATCCAACTATTTTTTAAATTGTACTGGGCATATGGTACCTTCCAAGACCAAGAGACAGCCAGATGGAGTTGAGAGGGATCATGAAACCTGTTTTGTTCTAGCAATTCTTGGGCTGCAAATATTGTTCAGCCTCCACTCCCTCAGGCTGCAGGAGCTCATAGTGGTGTGAATTCCCAAGGGTTCGTGCAGGCACCACTGTGTCCCCTCAGGCAAACCACTGGCCTCTCCATGCAGTTGCATCCTTTGACACCCAAATAGAAATTATCCATTCCTTGATCATAGTAGAATGAAATGAAAGCACCATGGAAAAGGGAAAGCTGTCCACCATTGAGGGAATTCCTGAAAACAGCCCCCTCTTGATTCATGGCTCAGAGATGAGCTCCAGTCAGCATTCACCGTTACTGTCACTACGGTCCCACATCTGCAGTGACCCAGGGGTGCAAAGCGCCTGCACCGCAGGCACTGTCTCTCCCCAACCTCATGATGCAGGTCAGTCAATAAGTTCCCTGCAGTCAGATCTGGGGGTGGGGGGATGCATTGTCGTGGCTGCCAATGAAGAGGAAGGATAGAGGGAGGGGTAGAAGGATTTGTAGAAAGATGGATGGAGGGATGGATAAGTGTAGGGAGGCAGTCTTAGTTTCCTCACCTTAGCTTCCCCAGCTGGAGCCCTGTACATTAAACTGGCAAATGACGGTTTCACAAGATAAAAACGAGACATTTATTAACATACGTATTGTTGGTGTACACATGGGTGCACCCAGTGATGAGTAACCAGAGGGATGGTCAGTACTTGGGCTTATAAAACATCTTAGGCTAAAAGGGGCTTGTGGATTCTGGGCTGGGAACACCAGACTAAAGAGGAAAAGGTAAGAATAAGCCTTTAATTACTTGAATGCCCAGCAGCAGTGGTAAGGACCCTATACGTGAGCATATAAATAACTCCTCTCCCTTACCAGGAAGAGGAAGACATCTTTTACCAATGGAAACTTTCCTTGTGAGTGTAAATTTACTTGACAGAAGAAAACCGTGTGTCCTGTCTTTGCAGCTTTGCCTGCGTCGGCTGGTTCTCAATGGCCTTTAGCTCAAAATCATCCATGTGCCGAAGAAGCATATTTTGGGGTGGCATATTCTGCTGCCCTTCAGATGGAAGGAAGGACAATCTTGTATCCATAGTCTAACTTCTAGTTGAGCTTTTGCTCTTCCTCCTCCCCATAGCAATATAGAGAATCAGTGGAAGATTTAGCTTCTCTTTTAAAAAAAATTCAACAACAATTTGCCAAGTCCCTGTTGTATCTCTGGTACACAGTCCTCCCCTCAAGGAGTTCATGACTAAAAAAGACAAGTAAGAATAACCCTTCAGTTACTTGAATGCCCATCAGCAGTGGTAAGGACCCTATATACAGGCATATAAAGTAAACTAGGAGTCCCAAGGAAGGTGTCATGATTGCCAGCTGGGAGCTGACCTTGCAGGATGAGGAGGAACTGAGGATACAGATAGCCCTGCATGGAGATGCCTGTCCATCCCTGTGGGAAACTGCAAATGGTTCCTTTTGGTTTGTGTATAGTTTACTTGGGAGTGGGGGTGGGGTGTGGAGCTGGCAGAAATAAAGTAGAAAATGTAGGTTAGGACCTTATTATGAACATCCCTAAATACCAGTCTAAGAAACATGGACTTTTTTCTGTTGAATGTGGAGTAATTGTATACATACTCTAGAATACTGTGCTGCAATTAGCATATGTACCAACATGAATCGACCTCTGAGACCTGTGGTTTAATGAAAAATGTGAGTTGCAAAAAATATGCCCAGTATGATATCGTCAGTGAAAAAAATACAAAACAGGTCTATGTGTTTGTGTGTTTTTTTGTGGGTCTGAAAGGACCCACACCAGACTGCTAACAGCAGTTACCTTTGGGGTGAAAAGAGAGAACTAGAGTTTGGGGGTGAGGAGTATTGAAGGTGGGGATGTCAGCATTTTTGGAAATCTTTTAGTTTTAACAAGGAAATGTTATCTTGCCATTAAACTGTAATTTTAAAATTCAAAAGATAATGGAGTCATTGGCTTCATTCCTGTTCTAAAATTTTCAATTAGAGCTTGCACATTCTGAGAATTGGGAAGATGGTCTCAAACCAAACAAAACCCAGGGATTAAAAAATAAGCCCCCACCTCCCCGACTCAGAGCCTGCAGAGAGAAGGAACTCTTTGGACCGCTTTTTTCCCAGGCCTGAATGGCCTCATTTGTTTGGTTCATTGATAATCAATTTCAGGTGATGAGGGATGCTCTTGACCCACGTTGACCTTGCAGCAGCATTCTGCATTCCTGCCCATGACTGGATTCCACCCTGTGGCGGTGGCTGGCTCCGGGCAGCAGTGGTGAGTATGTTTTTCTCTTTCCTGGCACCAGGATCATTTTCTTGGAGAGTCTCTGTGGACGTTGGCAAATAGTTTTGGCCTTCTTCCAAGAGATTGGGTTTATACCAGTCTAAATGAGGCAGGCATTTAATCAGTCACCCAGGGAACAGGCTTGAGGCCCTCTGGTGTCTTCTTTATAATTAATTTTTAACATTTGTTTTCAGTATAAAATTTGGGCCTTTATCCTCTTTGAAATAAAAACATAGCATGCATATTAGACTGTATTGGCACTAAACTTCACACACCATTCTTTTATTCCCTTCCAACTATTAACTCCTATTAAGCAAGACAGAGGGATAATAAGATCCCCCTGCACTCCCCCGCCTCGCTGGCTTGTGTGATGCTTCATCCTCTGTAATTGCCTTCGGTGGCCAGGCTCTTTCCTATCATTAGTGTGCATCAGAGGCTCCTTGTCAGGGCCCCGGCCACCTCCCAAGCTGCCATGCACCCCTTTTGCCATGCATCCCTTTAATGCTACGGTCTTTCCCCAGCCCAACCACTGGGAGGCTCTGGTCGACTAAAGTTCTTGTTAACAAGACACAGGGGGTATTTCTGGATTTTTAACCCTGGAACTTGAACTGCTGGAGATGATTTCCTGTTTGTTCATTTGATTGACCTGCTCTTGCGTCCTGAGAGCCCAGGCGTGGGTCAAGGGAACCCGAAACATCACAGTGGTTCTGGAACCTAGGTCTGTATAAACAACGCTGAGAATGCTGACTACAAGCACAGATTCTGAGGCCTCTCCTCAGACCTACTGAGTTGGAATCTTTAGGACAAATGGAAAATTAACTGGCAACTTTTTGTTAAGCTGTGTAATTATTTGCAAGTCACTGAGTAAAGTGATCATTTTTCACTGTCTTTCAGAGAAGTTTCAGCACAAACTTATCTTTAACCTTCAATCCCCTGGACTTTCTCTTAGGGCTGTTATGTACCATTTGTGCAAATTAGAAACAGGAACGCTTCTTTCTGGACAGCAGCAGGCCACACAGAAGGCAAGACTAGGCCTGTGGGGCTCAGGATGGATTTCAGTCCCATTTGTCTCCTTGGCCAGGAGTCTCTGTGCAGTTAACAACCTACACAGTTGCACACAGCAACCCTGCTTACTCTGTGCTCTGATGAACAAAATAGCTACCCTTGAGTACCTACGTGTGTAAGCACAGGGTCAGCTTTTTCTTACATAGTTATTATCTGTAGCACCAACAGCAACTCCTAAGGATTTATGTTGAGAAAACTGAGGCTCAGAAAATTTGATTTCCCTAAGATAACACAGTCAGAAAGAAGCAGAAGATTAAGACCCATACCAGGCTCTGATGTGGCAAGCAGTTGGATGGATAGGAAATTATTTGCAGTCAGTGCCTTGCTTCTTCAGCAAGACCATGGGTAATTCCTTGTCCTCCTTCCCTCTGAGAAAACCATTAACTCCGGAGCCTGCGAAAAGGTCCCTCAGGCCAAGAGTTAGCTGCCTGTCTTTGCTGCTGAGTGAGCAGAAGCCTCAGGCCTCCTGATGATGAATAAGTGTTTAGGAAGCACCAGGAGACCTGGGCCAAGGGCATATGACACGGTAAAGCATTAACGATTGCGTGTTTATTATTAGCAAAAGTTTCACTTTTTCCAGCCAGCCACCATGATTAAAAGTCCAGTTTCTCTTTTCATTTTGTGTAGGGATGTGAGCAAAGGGCTTTAAGTCAGAGAAGGATCACGAAATTGGAGTCAGCAAGGACTCCTTACCAAAGTTGTCCTGTCCTCTGGATTATCAGGTGTTTTCTGTCTTCTGGAGTAAGGAGCTGCCCTGAGCAGAGTGCCAAATTGGCTGCCGAGTGAGGTTCGTGCTAGTTGCCGCTTCTCCTCGGCACCTGTACCATCAGCCGCGGCTGTGTTAGGAACCCCCTGGAACTCAGTGGCTTCCTCAGCACTCAAGTGTCATCCCAGGGCTGCAGGGCAGCCTGGGGCTCAGCTGGTCCAGTGTTGGCTCCGCTGGGCCCCTGTGCTTCAGGCTGGGCCCTGTCCCTCCCCAAAAGTCTGTGGGTCAGCAGGGTAGTTCTGCCTCTCATGGCTCTCATTCCCTATGAACCAGCAGGGTAGCAAGGCAAGCTCTGCTCTTAACAGCAGCAGAAGAGCACAAAGGCAAGTGAAGGCACTTGAGGTCCCTTAAGACCTAGGCTTCAGACTGGCCGCACCATCCATCTGCTGAATTCTACTGGCCAAAGCAAGTTCCTTGGCCAACCTAATGATGAAGCACAAAAGTAGGGTCCTTTCCCCTCTTCAGCAGGAGGATGTGCAAAGGCATGTGACAAGACAGAGCTGAGGGTAAGAATTAGAGCCAGCAGTTCTCCCTAGCACACCCCCTCAATCTCCAGAGGCTCGTTTGGTGGAACCTTCCTCTCCTTGCAGGCAGCTGGAGAGCCTGGGGCCCCCTTCTCTGTATGCTGTCCTCATCAATGTTTTTCACAGGGCACAGAATTCACCCACCAGGTTGCTCACATTTTCAGAGAAAATCTGCCCCACATCAAATGTTTCTCATTCAGTTCTCAAAAGCTCTTCTATGTTTTTTCCAAAAAAGGCCTCCCTCACACTCTGATATCACAACCTCAGTTTTGCTCCCTTTCTTCGTTTCTAATAAAATCTGAACTATGCAGATTGCCTTTCTCATAGCCATGGTAGCTCGTTGTTGGCCCTTCCTTGAGTGGCGTTGGTCCTTCTCAGAGGCAGAGGATGGGGGTCCCTAGCTGCCCTTGTGAGCGCATCATTAACTCTGGGAAGGGGCCACTGGCTTCACCATGATGCTCACCGAGTGAGCAGCTTCATCTCCAGGACTATACCATCCCAGGCCAAATGGTAGTTTTTTGAGGGGTCATCTAATCTGTCAGTTCCTAAAACTAGGTGAACATTAAAATCAGCTGGGAAGTTGAATACAAATTCGGATGTCTGGGCCTAGACAACAGCAGGATGGGGCTGGAGGGTGAGCTCATTTGGGAGCTACTATCACTTTGCCTGCCGACCCATTTCTACTTGAAGTAACAGATTACTCCAGAAGCTAAGCTGCCTCTTACTATCTGTTACCCAAATCAGCAAGACATGGTAGCATTACCAGTGTTAATGCAAATGTCTTTTTTTTTTTTTGAGACAGAGTCCCATTTTGTCACCCAGGCTGGAGTGCAGTGGCTCGATCTCAGCTCACTGCAACCTCTGCCTCCCAGGTTCAAGCGATTCTCCTGCCTCAGCCTCTCGAGTGGCTGGGATTACAGGCACTCACCATCATACCTGTCTAATTTTTGTATTTTTAGTAGAGACAGGGATTCACCATGTTGGCCAGGCTGGTGCCAAACTCCTGACCTCAAGTGATCCACCCACCTCAGTCTCCCAAAGTGCTGGGAATACAGGCATGAGCCACCACTCCCGGCCTGATTGTCTTCTTATAAAAGCAGGAGGTTCGCATTCCTGCAGAATCTGCAGCCTTGTCATTGTGTGACCACAGGTAATGGGAGACAGCTTGCATCCTCTGGCCCTAAGAGTCCTCTTTGATTCAGGAGGCCCAGTGAATAAATAAGTTCAGCATAGAGAGATCAGTCACTCTGAACTTTACATTACCTGCTTTAGGGTTTAGGTTCTTCAGATCACACACTAGGGTTCAAAACTGAGCAATCTCTTCAAGTGACGTCCTACCTAAGGCAGACTGTGAGGGGAAGGTGAGCCCCTCACCCCCATTGTGTGGCTATTTAAATAATTCTTTTGAAAGGGTACTGTGACCAGCAGTTACAGACTCAGCTTTTAGACTCAACTCACTTCTTACTCTGACCTTCCTTCCTCAAGTCATTTTCCCCCTCTGGACCTCGGTGTCTTCATCTGGAAAATGAGATGATTGAATTAGGTCATCTAGAATCTTGCTACTCAAAGTGTGATGAATGGGGCTTGTTAGAAGCATAGAATTTGAGGCTACACCCTAGACCTGCTGAATCAGAATCTGGAGGTGATTTATGTGCACATTAAATTTTGAGAAGCGCTGTTCTATAAGGTACCTTCCAGGAGCCTCACATTTGGTGCCTTTGAAACCGTGGGTACCCTCCTGTACCTTTCCTGTCATTCTCCTCAGGTTCCTTTTGTGAAAGCCTGTCTTAAAAGCCATCTGGTTCCTGGGCCTCCCGTCATCAGCATTGCTGCTGATTCATTGTGCCGCCTTCTAGGTAAAGAGGCCTCATGTTCTTTCATGCCAAGGATGAGGGGCCAGGAAATCCAGAGCAACTTAAAAGCCATGAAAAGTCAGGAAGAAAACGGTAGTTTAAATTCTGAGCAAGCCTCATGCAAGTCTGGGTCACTAGACACGTAAGGATCACAAAATAGATTGAACGTTCCAAGAGTAGGGAGGGGCAGAAAGCAAGTTAGAGAACCAAAACCAACAGCAAGGAAAATATTATAGAAGCATGCAGGAAACCTATTTTCCATTACTGCTTGTCAAAAACATAGGCTGATATACACCTAGGAAAAAAAGATTATAAATTTCCCTTGTCCTTTTCCTTCACTGTTTTGAAGAGGAGTTTCCCATGGAGTTGGAGCTGTGTTGATTGGCAATTTATTTGTGAATTGTTTCATGAAACCAAGGCTTCTCTTCTCAATTTTCTGTTGTTCACTACAATTAACCATGGTTTAGTGGAAACTTCCTTTTCCCCGAGCCAATCTTCCCACCACACCCCACCCCACCCCACTGCACCTCCTTCAAAGGATATCACCACTTAAATAACAGTCTCCTAAAGCTAATGGAAGATATACTTTTCCTGTGCTCTCCCAGAGCCTTCTGATTTTTTCCTGCCTCTTTGTGATAGCACATCAGCAACTATTTATTCTCATTTATTATTCTCAGGGAACATGGACAGTTGATGCATAAAACAAAAGAGTTATTCTTTACTCACATCTCAAGGCTTAGTCTGGGAACCAAGGGCCCTGCAGAACTCTGAGACATTGGATTTGGGGCAAACTGACATAGTCATGACAGAAAATAAGCAAAATGTCCACTCTGTGAACCATTGTAATAAGCAGTTTATTGAACAGGTCCTGGGTGGGCCAAGCTCTTTGTAAGGAGAATTAAATGAGATAGTCTGCAGTCACTTTTCTGCAGGTAAGGAGACGGGTGAAGTAATTGCTCAAGGTCCCAGGCCCAGCAAGTAGGGGTGAGGGTTCAAACCTAGGCCTCCTGGCTCCAAGGCTCATGCTCTGAGCCCCTGTCTCGTCCATTCTGGCTGTGAAATGCCCCTTCCTCATCAGCCTGTTTTCCTGCATATGTTTTTGTTTTCAAACTGGAAATTATTTCTACTTAGTGTTCAAGACCCAAGTGGCAGTCTCCTCTTCTGGGGAGCCTTCCCTGACTCCCAGTTACCCCATTCCACTCCTGGCAGGGCCAGCAGCTCCTTTTTTTTAATGTAACGAGCACTCCTCTCATAGTGTCTTAAAGTGAATTCTCCAGTGGTCTGTCTTTCTCATTATTAGACTCTGAGAACCTTAAGTCAGAGTCAGCCCTGTCTAGCCATCTGTGTCCTTCCAAGTACCCAGCACAGTGCCTGGCTGGAATGTCCATGTCTTTTCTTCCATAAGATGAGGAATGTGCAGGTTCTTTGTGTTAAAACAATCCAAATAAATGATACAGAAAAGATTAGCATGGCCCCATCACAAGGATGCAATGCAAATTCGTGAAGCATTCCATATTAAAAAAATAATAATTTTTTAAAAAACCAATCCAAATAGAAGGCATGTGTGTGCATGCATTGTGAATGGATATTTCTCTACACATGTGCTATGTTCTATTGCAACCTTGCACTTTAACATGTATAACTTATAAAAGGAGATGGAGCTAAGGCTAGTTCAGTGACTCATGGAAGCAAGATGGCAGGGGCTTGCCCTCTGTGGCAGAGAAAACCTCTGTCAAAACTCAGAGCCCTCTGACACCCTGATTAATGTTTCATAAGATGTCCGGGGTTTGTTTCTCTCCATCAAAACCTTGACTTTAGCCATTATTCATGCAAAACTGCTCTGAACAGGGGTCAGCAGAGCATGGCATGTTCAAAAAGGTGAGCAGACGTTCGTTTTTCCATGTGGCTTCCCTGTGACAGACAGCTCTGTTCTGAGGCTCAGAAAGGGAGAGAACGGACTCAGAGTTCAGTGACCATGTGAAATGCACAGATTGCCCCCCAGGCTGGGCTTCTGGGCAGTTTGTATAGCATAGGGGTTAAGAATATAAGAACCTGGCTTGCACTGGATAGCCAAGTGTCTTTGAGTGATTGAAGCCAGTGAGGTGAGTTGTTTCCTCATTCTGTGATGTGAGAGTAATAGTACCTTCCTCAAGGGCTGCTGAGAGTATTAAGAAAGTTAGTAGATGTGAGGCATTTGGACAGTAGCTGACACACTGTTAGTGCTGTGGTTGTTGGGTTCTTGCTAGTCTGCCTGTTACTAGACTGGAGGCTCCCAGAAGGCAGGTCCCTCCCCATCATCAGTTTTTTTGTTTTTGTTTTACTATAGACTCCAGTGTAATATATGAGGCGTTGGCCTTGGTGGGCAGGTTGGAACAAGTTGTGAGCTGATGGAGAAGTAGAGGCACAGGTTGGCTTTGTGGAAATTAATAAGCTCCATTTTGTAATCAATGGCTGTTTCCTAAAACAAAACTGTCCACAAGCCCTGTAACCACAGCAGGTCCCAGCTAAGATTCTCAGCTGAACCAGTGAAAAGCAGTCATCCTCTATAAACACCAGAATCAAGATAGGGGATAACATGATCCATGACCTTTTAACTACATGAAATCTACTTCTAGTAAAAATAGCGTATGCAGATGGATGTTAAGGACACCTGCTCTTTTAAAAGTCCCACTGTCTCTCTTTTGCTGTTATGTTATTACTAGAGCTGTGGCTACGTCATTGTATCTTCTGCAGTTTTCAGAAAAGGGTTATGTGACAGAACGGGCCTTGCAGAAGGGAGAAAGCAAGGCAGGCTGGAGAAGGCTGGGCTGTGATGACACAGAGTTAAACTCGGGCCTCTGCACTCATCCTGTGAGCAGATCTTGTCCCTGTGGTCACAGGTACCAGCTGGGCCTGGCCAACTCGGTGTTTGGCCTGGACCAATACCTCCCCTTGGTTTGCTTCTTCCCTTGGCTGCCTAAACACGGGTAAAACAGTGATATGCCCTTGCACTGGCACAAAGGGGACAACAGAGTCCTCAGAAGGAGGGTAGGGCGAGCGTCCCTGCAGGAGTGGGATCCCCTTTGGATCTGACCACCCGTCAGGTCTCTGCCAGAGGTAACAGCCTTGGAATGGTTGTGGCTTTACTCAGCCCTTGGAGACACCACTTGGTACATTTGGGAAGTGAAGCCAGCCATGAGCCAGAAGGGCAACTTGGTTTGTCTCAGCAGGAACCCACAGCTGCCATCATGAGCTGGGAGCCCTGAGAAGGGGTCCTCCTCGCTCATTTGTAGGAGAATTTCCCGGCTGATTTGGGTCAAGATCCCCCTGCTGAGATGGCTGCCCTGCAGCTTGCTGTTGGGTGGGGCAGGGAATTGTTGCCACTTTGGGTGAACAGTGAGATTCTCTCAAACCAGAGAGTCCATATCGTGTGTCCCCTCCATCTCTGCCTCAGTGCATGCATGAACTTGGTGCTGCCCTCAGTACCTTAGGTGGAGAGGAGGGTGTGAAGAGGGATAAGATATTTGGATGATTGATTAGTGTCTTAGTTTGGATTCCCCCAGCAGTATAAGTTGTGTGTCTGGGAGGTAAGCCCAGGCAGCACTGGTTAGGGGAGAGGGGAAGTGAGACAGGGAAGGAAGGAGGCCAGGACAGCAGAATTCACTGGAGAGTAGGTCACTGCAGCCCCTGAGGGGTGAGGGAGCTGGGAGGAGCATTCACGCATCAGCTCCCATGGTCACTGGGTCTAGGCTGCTCCTGGACTGTTAACATACAGGCACTTCCAGCCTGTCCCCTGCAGGCCAAGACAGCCTCAGGCCAAGAGTCCAGGTGCACACAAAGCCCTTGGTGGACCCAGCAGGTGCCAAGGGGACGTGGGCTGGGCAGACCCTGCTATAGTTGGCTGGGGGAAGGGGTGTTTACTTTTGTCTTTAAAGCAGATTAAGATTTAATCCATTGTACAAGAGGGAAAACCAGAAGTGGGAAGCAGCCCAAGTGTCCACGGACAGATGAATGGATCAACAAAATGTGGCCTATTTGGACAATGGAATATTATTCACGAGGAAGGAAATTCTGACACATGCTACATGGATGAACCTTGAAGACCTTATGTTAAATGAAATAGGCCGGTCGCAAAAGGACAGATATATAATTCCACTCATATGAGGCACCTAGAGTAGTCAAATCCAGAGGCAGAAAGTAGAACGGTGGTTACTAAGAGCTGTGGGGAGGGGAATGGGAAGCTATTGTTTACGGGGTACGGTTTGGGAAGATGAAAATGTTACGGTGTTGGATGGTGGTGATGGCTACACAACAGTGTGAATGCACTCAGTGCCACAGAACTGTACACACAGAAATGGTTACAGTGGTAATTCTTATGTTACATGTATGTGTGTGTGTGTATATACATATATATGTGTGTATATATGTGTGTGTGTGTGTGTGTGTGTGTATATATATATATATATATATATATATATATATATATAAAACACTTACCACAATAAAAGTAAAGAGAAGAGAAACGAAGGCCCGTCAATCTGAGTAACTTCTCCAGAGCTACTCAGTGGTTCCCTGGGGAGGCCATGAAGAGCCTGTGGAGAGGTGTCTGCTGTTTCTGTAGGTGCTGGGACCCCTCACCTGGCTTCGTCACCTCCTTACCAGCTGAGGACTCCACAGCAGGGACAGAGCAGGTGTTTCTGGGTATTATGGCTCAGATTAATTTGAGTCAAGAATGAGACTTTCTGGTATGTCAGAGAATAGGCCCCTTTGAATGAGTCACCAGGCTCCGAATTCCATCGCTGGTTTTTGTCATGAGGAAAGTGGAGCTGGCGCCTTGAGGACCCACTCTGCATAAGAATGATGCTCTGCACCAGAGGCAGAGGGATTAGATCAAAACCTCTGCCCCTTTGTTAATGTCTTACAGGCAGATGGGCATGTCGACAGGTAAGTGACATTTAGGCAGAAACCTGAAGGACAGGTTACTGAGGCTGCCAGGTAGAGGGGGACTGAGAGAGAGCTGGGGAAGGGTGAGCCATCCTCATGGGAGGGATGAAAGGTTAGAGTGGTAGAGAATGACATGATCAACTTTTCCTTTTAAAAAATCCCTTATGATGCAATGGGGAGAGTGGATTAGACTGGGGGAGGGTAAGGAGAGACAGCCAGTTGGGAAGTGCCTGCAACCTTCCAGGGTGGCTTGCACCTGAGCACAGAAGTGATGTCGCTGGTCTCACATGAAGGTCTCCCAGGAGGGTCAGGATATAGAAACACTTCAGCATCTTTGGAGAAAAACATATATAAATCATAATCTACATTTAAGTAGAATTTGCAATGTATTTAATCAGTTGTAATGAAGCCAAATTTATATAGAAAACTGAAACCAGAAATTGGAAACCTCATTTTGGGTGGTTTGGAGGCCAACAGAGGTGGAATTGACTCTCACTGCACCTTCTCTGGTGCACAGGGCATCAGGAGACTCCAGAAAAGCCTTTGCCATATTTTATTCATTTATGCCCCTGTTGTAAAACAGAGGTCATACTGTCTTCGTATGCTTTCTATTTGTATCTCATTCTGCTAGATGCTGAGAGATAAAGAGATACATGAAATAAGGATTTGTGTCTCCAGAGACCTTCAGTCTGGCTTGGGGAGGGGGTCAGACAGGGGCTGGTTAAATGGGTGTCTTTTGTAGCTGTTCAAGGCTGCCAAAAGTAGGACATGATTAATTGTTTAATGATAAATGGGACAGAAAATACAGGACTGTAGGAAATGAATGGGACAAAAAATACAGGACTGTAGAAAGCCTCAGGGAGAGCCCCCTAGGGTTTTCCAAGCCAGATCTGGACTCCAGAAGAATGCCTAAGATTGGGACAGATTAGAGAGGCTTGGGTGGGCTCCAGTGACTCACTGGAGCTGCAGAGGAAGATGCATTCCTACAGGCAACAGGAGGCTGCAGGCCGCCCTACGGCTGGAAAAGGACATCTCCACTGCATGCTAGGGTCACTGGCTTGTGCAGACTGGGAAGCCAAGCACTTTTGAGCTGGTGGATGATATGTTCAAATAGTGTTTTTAAGACGATTTATTGGCCACAATAGGTAGAATGACTAGAGTGAGAGACTGCAGTGGAGAAACCATCAAGGAGGCTGATGAGAGAATACCACGAGAGAATCAAGAGACGGGGTGTGGATGGGGAGGGCATGGAGGGGCAGATGTGCCCCACATTGTAAACCAGCCAGGTGAGCTGCAGGCTGCTTATCAGGTTTCAGTGCCTGCATTGGGTTGGACCAGGGGGTCTAAGGACTTGACCCCAGCTGTACAATTCTGAGGCTTTCTGACAGGGAGTTGGGGGGGGGTGAGTTGATGGCAGGTAGAAATTAGTGTCAGGGTGGAGGAGGGGGTAAGGGGTGATGGCCCTGGAAGGGGGTTGGGGGAGTGACATGAGTTATTTCAGGCATTCTGATGTGATGTGTTGGGGGGCATGCAAAGGGGACTGACTGTTCATCAGATCCAGTAGGAAGAGGATGAAGGGGAAAGAAACGGCCATTGGATGTATCTTTTAGAAGCCCACTGGGGCCTTCAAGAGTGTGAGGTGTGTAGGGTAACAGAGTTGTGTGTCCGTGGTCAGGGGCCCAGGAGACAGATGGCACACTCACTTGGGTAATTTGAGGAAAGTTTAATAAAGGGATCGTGTACAGAGGTGTCACAGATCGTGTACTGCAGACTGGTGGCAGCCAGTCTGCAGGGACCAGAGGAGGGAGCTGTGTAAGGAGGGGCCCTGCAGAGTGAGCCCAGGGACCCAGTGTCCTGACCCCACTCCCCTCTTGCCAGGAGTTAAGAGGGCCATTGATGAAGTCCCTCCCTACCACGTGTCAGCCTCCTGGAGCTCAGGGCCTGGTGAGAAAGGGAGGAGAGGGGATTGGGGAGGGGCAAGCAGAAGACATCACAACCAACCTGCAGGGTGAGGGAGACAGGGATGATGTAGCCCGGACGCAGTGGCAGGTTAACGGAGATGGTGGAAGCAGAAACGGGTGGGTCCTGGGCAGCCCAGCAGGTGATGGTTGGAGGCTAGGAGCACAGCTGTGGTGCCTGTGATGGGAGGTAGGGGGAGGGGAGTGGGGGGTGACTGGAGAACAGCCAAGATGGGAAAGGGGTGGATTTGAGTCACAGGATATGTCACTGGTCAGTCCTCCTCCCAGAAAAAAAAAAAAGAAAAAAAGAAAAAACTCATAATTAAAGAGAAAAGAAGAAATATACTTGAGAAACCCATGAAGACCAAGTTATAATGATGAAGAGTACACAGTGAGCTCCCAGGAATTGATGAGCCTTTCTGTCCTGTGATTTGCTTTTTTGAAATCAACAGGAATGAGAATTTGCAAACTCTCCCTCCCCTTAGTTTATTTTCCCTGAAAGTCTGCCCCAACTGGTGCATTAGAATAATTTCCTTAAACAAGTAGCCTGGTAGGAATCCGTTCTTCGGAATCTGCGTGTCAGCAAGGTTTGGCCTGGAGCAGGGCCCCTCAAGCTTTCGTGTGCACTTGTGGGATCTTGTTCAGTGTCTGTGCCAATTCAGCAGGTCTGGGGAGCCCAAGATTGCTTTTCTAACCAGCTCTCCAGTGAAGAGCTGTCGGCCTCTGGAGCCACTGTGAGTAGTGAGGTCCTAGGAGACTTTTTCTGATGATTAGGATAAAACAAACAAGAGCCTAGATGGTTGCAGGTATAAGAACTAGATGGTAAACATCTACACGAAAAAAACACACCGTGTAGCAATGAACTTGCTTCTATCCTGCCGCATCGCCCTCTGCTGCCCTTCTGAATAAATAAAGCCCTGCTTCTCCAGGAGATGTTCTCTGCTGGTACACACTGGGTGCCACTTAAAAGCAGGTGCTGCTGGAGGCAAAACCTTTCATGCACATTGTAAATTACCTGAAAAGAGCAGTGGCATCATAAATAGCTTGGCCTTGTTCTTTGCTGATTTCCTTCCTCTTGAAATAGTGCTCTAGTTCACACTACATGGTTTTTTACCACCACCCCTCTCTCCCTGACCCTCACACACTAGAAGTGGTTTCCTTCAACTTCTTGGGGTGATTTGAGTTCATAGATGGAGGCAGACATTTCATGAGCTCCCATAAATACCTCCTTAACACCGCTAAGTGCAAGGCTGGTGTCCCCGTCCTTCTGACTGTTGCCAGTAAATTGTTTAAAAGGCAGGTCCCCAGCGTCCATTGCACTCATTAATTGAAGAGGCCTGTTACAGTTTTACTGGATTTGAAGGGTACGGCGCATTTGAGGATAGGGATTTCTCAGACCCTCCTCACTCTGGGCCCTCCCTCACTAAGTAAAAGCCGATGGGAGAACAACCAGCAAGCATCTGGTTTCTCAACTCCCGAGGGTCAGAAATTGGAACCTGCCTTTCACTCACTACGTATTATTATTATTATTATTATTAAGTTCTAATCTTGGGGTGGCAAGTTGAGAGCTAGAGGTGCAGTTATTGTCATGAGGTAGTTTATATTGCAAACTAAGGTCTATGAGGTGGATAAACCTAACTGCCTCCCTCCAGCCCCAGCTCACCCCCACACCCTTCCACTGCCTGTTCTTAAACTTCTTTTTTAAAAAGCAGATTGAAGCATTTGTTAGCCCACGTGATGTAGAAATACTTGGGTTCAGCCATCATTTTCTTCTCTCTTTCCTGATTGTATTCTTCATACCCTCTCAAACCCACCAAGCAAAACAAGTTCACCTGTAATCTCTGGCTCATGCTAGATTGTGGAGACTTAATTTACTCCAAGTGAAATCACCCCTTCACTTCAGAGAGCCCGGGGGGAAGCATCTGTGGCAGCGTCCTAATCAGAGCAAGCACCAGTGAGCAGTTACTGTGTGCTGGAGGCTATACCAGGCCCTTTACGTGCAGTCGCCCATTGCCATGTCAGATGCCTCTGTGAGATGGGGGTACAATCACTTCCCCATTTCACAGAGAAAAAGACCAGGACATGCATGGATCAATACATTTGACTTGGGGTAGTCAGTTGGGTCTAGTGGCATTAGGCCTGCCCAGCTCCAGAACCCAAACTGCTAACTGCTCTCCAGCGCTAGAGCCTGCTTGAGCTGTTTGCACCCTAGCCAGATATGCTCGTTGAAAGCCTCAATCATATGGGGGTTTTGAAGTTCAGGTGACCCAGATTTGAACCGCTCCTTAATTAAAACACCTTAGTCTAACAAGATCCCAACGTGGAACTAGGTATTTTGTGCCCTCCTCTGAGTGTTTCACAAACGTCTGTATCCAGGACTTTTGTTAAGGCACACCGTTTTAACGAAAAGTCCCATTCCTGCCTCAGGTCCCTGTGCACCTTTCAGGGACCCTGAGGAATCTGTGTTTAGGCGCTCAGCTGGTGCCCAGCCGTGGCACTGTTCCCGGGAGCCTCGGCAGCAGTCGCTTGTCTCAGGAGGGTCTGGATCTGGTGCATTCGTTTCTGTCTGATTGAGTTAGGCACCTCATATATAAAACTGCCAGACCCTGCCTGGGGTGTCTCTGAAAGCTTGGGTATTTCATTGAGTGGAGCAAATTTACAGTTCAACCAAAGTCTGCTGTGCACCTTCTAAGAGCAAGCCACAGACAGGGTGAAGTGGAAAGGCCAGATGGATATATAAAGCACAAGTCCTGTGCCTGGGGCCTTAAGGACACTGGCAGTGACAACATATGTCCCTAAAGCACAGCGTGGTGGCTTTAAAACATGCAATGGAAGGCTGAGGAAGGGAAGAGAGATTGCTGATTGCTGGCCAGCAGGGAGCTGGAGAGGCCTCTTGGAGGGTGGCATTTGAGATGAGATTGGAATGAGGCAGTAGGACTCCGGCAAATCCTCGAGGAAGTGAGGCACTGCAGGTGGAGGCAGGGAGGCCCCCCCTTAGGTTTTGAAGAGTGTCTGTCAGCGTCTGAGGGCCTGAAGCAGTGTTGCAATGTGTGCTTGGGAAGAACCAGGTCTAGATCCTCTACTTTTAGCCTACATCCAGAGCTTTGGAGACATTCTCATTTAATTCTAACCCCCATCCCTCAGGGGTATAGACTTTATCATCTCCATGTCACAGGTGAAGAAACTGAGGCCTGGAGAGGCTACAGGACTCACTCAAGGCCACACAGCTAAAAAGTGGTAAAGTGAGGGTTGAAGCCCCAGCAGGCCCTCCCAAGTGGCCATGCTTCTTATCCAAGATATCTGCCTCATTGTAGTTAACCCTTCTCGTGGAGAACCAAGACTAGTCTGCAAAACCACAAGGCTTGAAAAGCACTGGGAGCTGCCCCTTCACCATGAATGAATTCAGGTGTCTTCAGGCCAGATCAACCTCTGAACCTACACCCCACATGGTATAGAAGACGGAGATGCCTCTGGAACCTTCTACACAGGCCCCTACTTGGTGGCACGAGCCTCCAGGGTGGAACAGCCACACCACAGGGGCAAGTGAGTGCTGAAAACGTTCTGCCTCTGGCTGGCCAGCAGCTCACTGGCCAGCCACGTGCATGCGTGTGTGCAGAGCTCCACCAGGGAGTGTCATGCCAGGGAGCTCCTATCCCTTCTGAGCACCCTGAGGCAAAGGGAGACAAGGCATAGCAAATTAAAACAATTGAAGGCACATCACTTGTGCCTCTTTAAGGCAAGCCATAAATACATGATTCTCGAACCTGCTATTCTGATTCCAGCTAATATGTTTTAACCATGGTCTGTGGGCTCTGGAAAGCAGCTGTGAGGAGCAGAGCAATAAATTGGATTGTAAAAGCACAGGATAGAAAAATGATTGCAGCATTTTTACAGTTACCTGGTTTTCCTCAGTCTACGGAGGAAGGAGTGCTTTTTCTTTGTACTTCTGCAGGAAAAGATGTATCCAGGTTAAGTCCGTGTCACTATTGTGTCATCATAATCTAGCATGTATTGATTGTTCTCCACTCACCAAGACACACGGCCTCCCAATTAACCTCGTGCCCACCCGACCAGGCAGGCTCTTCCATCATGTTTCTGCTTTTCACGCAAGTCGGCTGAGACAGAGGGGCCAAGCAGGGTTCAAAGCCACAGGGTTGGTAACTGGCAGCCAGGACCCCAACCCAAGGCAGGCAGACTCCAGAGCATGCTCCTCCCAAGAGGAAAAGTTTTGCTTTTCGTTACGTTACTGTGAGGAGAAGGAAAATAGGTCAATTTTCATTCTTCAAATCACATTTTCAACAGGGATTCAGTCTCTGGGCCCTCGGAAACTCGAGCACATGGTCCCTCTAACTGGAGCAGCCAGATCCCCTCTTTGTACTGGGGGCTGGCAGGACCAATGCTTTGTGTGCAAGCATGCTGCTGCTTTCATTATCTTCCTGCACATTATTAAGAATCCTGCACATTACAAAAGTGAACTCAGATCCATTGTACCAAGTACAAGCCACTTTCTATTTTTTGCTCTTCTACTTAAATTTTCAAAGATTCTAAAATAGCAGTTGCCATTTTTTACCACCTTCTCTTCTGAAATATTTAATTCTTCCTTGGGCGGTTTAACATTGTGTCGCCCAAGGATTAACTTCCATTTTTTGAAGAGAGTCTATGAGCCAAGGCAGGCAGAAAATGGATTTCACCAAGTGGTAGAGATGAAGGCTGGCAGTGCAAGCGGAGGGAGACAGGGAAGCCTTAGTTTTGCGTTTATAAAGCCGCTTGCCCATCAGCAAACCTGGGACCAACTGCCTTGATTAAACGCATACTGATTTTTAAAAAGCAAAGTTTCCCTGCAAAGACTAATTTTAAGGGGATTAATGCTCAATGAATAATGCATCGGGGAAGAACTACTATAGTAATACGTAATTGCGAGAGGCAGAATCAAAGGTGGTGAAGTACACAAGTCACCTTCCAGATGCAAAGCAAGTTGGAAAGGGACGGTGGGTCTAAGGCCAATTGGAACATGTGGGCAGCTCCCAACTCATCAGCTGGAATGGGAACAGCCCGGGTCATGGGCTGCTGCTGTTTCTCTAATTGTCTGTTTCTCTTTTTTTCTTTTTTTCTTCAGAGACAGGGTCTTGCTCTGTTGCCCAGGCTGGAGTGCAGTGGTGCCATCATAGCTCACTACAGCCTCAAACTCCTGGGCTGAAGCGATTCTCCCACCTCAGCTTCCAGAGTAGCTAGGACTACAGGTGTACACTACTATGCTCAGCTAATATTTAAAAAAATTTTTTTATACAGACAGGGTCTCTGTATGTTGCCCAGGCTGGTCTCAAACTCCTCATCTCAAGCAATCCTCCTGTTTCAGCCTCCTAAAGTGCTGGGATTACAGGCGTGTTTCTTAATAACTGCCAGAGAAGAGGGGAAGGAAGAAATCATGAGAAAGATGAAAGCCTTGGTGATTTTAGCCTTTTTATGTGAAGGTCCTAATCCAAGCCTTTTTTCTGCCTGTTAGATGATGAAGTCAGATGATGCTGATATAGGTAATTCTGTAAGAGCTCTTGTTTGGGTCAGTCTCTGGCCTCCATTTTCCTCTCCCCCTGGGCTAGGCCCAGGAAGTTTGAAGTTTATTCCTCTCCAGAGACAGCTTTTCCAACAGCTTCTTGCAGACAGCCGCAATGGGTTACTGCTGTCCTCCACGTGTCTTTGCCTTCTTTCCTGCTCTGTTCAGCCAACAGGACCTCATGTAATCTGTGGGGTATGCAGTTTTTTGCTTCTTTGACCCAAAGTATCAGAATTCACTCGTAGTGGTAGCGGAAGAAAGGGACAGTTTCTTCCCTTAATCCTAACTCAGAAGAGAAGTTTGTAAGCCATGATGTCAGTTATGAGGTCAGTGTGGGAAAATGTAATTCTTGGCCAATGAACTACAAGGCTGATTCCTAAATCCAGTTTGGGTAGTGATGAATTGTTAACTCTTGCCAACTTTTGTTTTCTTTTTTTCTTGAAAAATAAAAGGGACTTCTAAAAATTGAAAAAAATTATTAGGATCCCATCTTTAGCACATTTCTGCCTTGCTATTGGCTCCTTGGGAGACCCAGAGGACACTGCCGGTTTTCTACTTTGCTTTAGGATCACTTTCTAACACAGAGGTACAGGAGCCCCCTGGATCTGGGGAGCTGTGAGTGTTCGGGGCTTCCTGAGATGCTTCACAACAGGTTTCACCTGTAAAGGTGAGCACCCACCCCTCCTGGGAAGGCAGGCCCTCTGGCTCCCACATTCTCAACGCTCTTTCATCCCCAGGTTTGCAGTAACTACAGGGCCAGGCACAGGGTGGAGGGGGTGTGTGGAGACTGCCTCCCAACCCATAATAGTACTTAGGGCTAAGGGGGCTCGCACCTTGCTGCTCGTTAGAATTACCTGGGGGAGGGAGGGCCTTTTAGAAACCCTCTTCCAGACTCACCCTAGACTAAATTAATCAAATCTCTGGGGGAAGGGATGCAGGCATCAATACTTCGTCGAACAGTCCACATGAATCCGTTGTGCAGCCACGTTTGAGAACCACTGATCTCAACAGACCTCCTGAGGCAGCACTGGGAAGAGATTGATTCAGAATGATACCTGCCTGCATCCTTGTCCCCTTGTATTTAGCAGGCTCTACAGGTCACTGTTTTCCATACTTTTCCCATTGCTTTTTACTTTGTTTTTGACACATTTATTTTGCAGCTTCATTTTCCCTCTACAGTCAGTCAGGCACAAGCTTTTATAGTCATGTTTCTCACCAAGAAGGCAGTTTAAAGCTTTAAGCAGTGTATGAGCTTATACTTGTTGTCTGACTTAGTAAATCTGCCATCTTTTAAGCAATGGTAACGAAGACTTCGTGATTCCATTGTAGTTGTTTTGTTGTACTTCAGCAGATTTTCTTTCTAAAAGCAAGGATGTGTTTTGGCTTTAAAAGATTATTATAATTCTTTTAAAATTAAGGATGCCATTGACTTTGGGGCCAGAAAATTCCTTTATTCTAGAATTATTCCACCAGTGACTACAGTAGGTCTTTTTAAAAAATTCTACTGATTTTTTTAAAAAAATTACATTTAAGGACAACAGGTATAAAGTTGAAGTACTATGTGAAGCAGGAAGAACAAAATGAAACAGCTGTCATGGCAATCAGCCACTCCTTTTTTTTTTAATAAGACTGTAATAAATAATATGTTTATGTCCCCACCAGTATGCTTTCTAGAACACATAAGTATGGTATAATGGGAGGCAGAAATCTCTGCTTCAGCTTCTGACTCATCCACTATCTAAACGTGAAATGTTAGGTATAATACCATTTCATTTATTAAGACTATTCTGCCTGCCTCACAGGGTTATTATGTGGTTCCAAAGAGGTAGAGGTGAAGGCACCTTAAAAAGCCTAGGTACTATCCATCACCACGAAGATCTCCCTCATGTTACCCCTTTGCGGTCACACCCACTCTGCTTCTGCTCACCATCCCTAACCCCTGGTGACTACTGACCTTGTCTCCATATCACACACTATGTGATATGATGTAAATCTTAAAATGTTATTAATTAAGGTTGCACTGTCTGCTGTGGCCTTTTTGTACATGAATGGGTACAAGGCTGCCCTAAAATAGGCACCTTAAAGACTTGATTTAGCAGAAGAACAGAAGTTAAAAGGGAAATTAATATAACCGATAACTTTTCAGTACTGTTTCGCTAATGGCAAAGGGAATTTACATTATGACTTGCAGAGGGTAATTAATTGGTTGAAACACCCCTAGCATTCATGACGATGCTTTAAAAATGCCTTGCACCATACTCGATAGCAGAAAGGCCAGGGGAGTTGGGAAGAGCGAGGGATTCTCAAATAGGTAGATATTTACATAATATACTCAGCTTGAATTTTTCAAGTTATTTTAAAGTTAACTGAAATTGTTTTATTGTAATATGTTTTATAGGTAACGTATTTTCTCCACCCTCAGGTTAATGTTCAATGTTTTGTCAGAGACACCTTGGAAAGCAGAGAAGTGCTATGGCTGGGAAGTACAGTGGTGTACCAAGGCCTGGTCACTGCTGTAACTCACTCACTGTTGTGTGTTTATGCCACAAGACTTACCACTGTTTAGGATAGTAGAATGAACACATGGGGTAGTCCTTTATATATGGATATATTTACTTTTTTAAGGATAAACATGTATCATACTTTTAAAAAATTATCAAGGTAGAAGGCCTTCTTTTGGAATGATGCAGGCATACGTGAGTGAATAACATGTTCAACAACATGTTCATACTCAACAACATATGTTGAGTATGTTTATACTCAACTCCCTTGAGAACCATTCAGGTTGTTGTGTGTATCGATACTTTGTTCCATCTTTGTGGCGCAGTATTCCATAGTATGGATGTATCACAGATTGTTTAATCATTTACCTATTGAGGGATATTTTGGTTGTTTACAGTAAGGACTATTTCAAGTAAAGCTGCTATGAACTATTATGTACAAGTTTTCATGTGAACATAAGTCATATTTTTTCAGGGACAAATGCCCAGAATACAATTGCTCGGTCACATAGGAAGTGTATGTTTAGTTTCTGAAGAAATTGCCAAACTGTTTTCCAGAGTGGCTGTACCATTTGACACTCCCACAGGCAATATATGAGAGAGGTGGTTTCTCCCCATCCTCTCCAGCATTTTGTGCTGTCACTGTTTTTTGTTATCTGTACTAAGAAGTGTGTAGTGATATCTCATTGTGGTCTCAATTTGCTTTCCCTAATGGGCAGTTCTGTTGAATATTTTTTCATGTGCTTATTTGCTACCTGTATATCCTTTGCAGTGGAATGTCTGTTCATGTCTTTTGCCCATTTTCTAATTGAATTGTTTATTTCAATATTGAGTTATTGGTATATTCTAGATAATAATCCTTTGTAGAATATGTGATTTCTGAATATTTTCTGCCAGTCTGTATATTGTCTATTCATCCTCTTAATAGTCTTTTGCAGAGCAAAAGGTTTTAATCTTGTTAAAGTCAAATTATCAAGTTTTTTTCTTTTATAGTGTCATGGTATACCTAAGGATTCTTTGCCTAGCCCCATATTCTGAAGATTTTCTCGTGCTTTTTTTCTAAGTTTTATAGTTTTATATTTAAATCTATCACCCATTTTGAGTTAATTTTTATTTAAGAGGTGAGACTTAAGTTGAGGTTCATTTTGGGTCTATGAATGTTCAGTTGCTCTAGTGCCATTTGTCAAAATGCTACCCTTTCTCTAATGAATTTCTTTTGCACCTTTGTCAAAAATCAATTGGGAAATAATTTGTGTCTTTCCCTGCACCAATACCACACAGTCCTGAGTACTATAGCTGTATCGTAAGTCTTGAAATCAGGCAGATTGATTCATCTCACTTGATTCTTTTTCAAAATTGAACTATCTAGTTCTTCCGCTTTTACATATACATTTTAAAATAATCTTGTCTGTATCTACAAAATACAGGGATTTTGTTAAGTATTGCATCAAGGCCGGGCACAGTGGCTCACGCCTGTAATCCCAGCACTTTGGGAGGCTGAGGTGGGCGGATCACCTGAGGTTGGGAGTTTGAGACCAGCCTGACCAACATGGAGAAATCCCGTGTCTACTAAGAATGCAAAATTACACCGGTGTGGTGGTGCATGCCTGTAATCCCAGCTACTCAGGAGGCTGAGGCAGGAGAATCACTTGAACCCGGGAAGCGGAGGTTGTGATGAGCCAAGATTGTGCCATTGTACTCCAGCCTAAGCAACAAGAGTGAAACTCCATCTCAAAAAAAATTTAAAAAAAAAAAAAAGAATTGCATTAAACTTTACTGTATCATTTTGGGCAGAATTGACATCTTTACTATGTCGAGTTTTCAAATCCATGAACACAATATGCCTCTCCATTTATTTAGATTTTGTATTTCTTTCATTAGCATTTTGTGGTTTTCAGCATCCAAGTTCTGTGCAAGTTTTGTTAGATTTACATGGTGTAAGACGAATAAAACCATTTTTTCCCTCTACTCACACACCACTCCACATAATACTCCTGACATCAGCTGTGTAGGGGTAGTTCCCCACACTCCATGCAGTTCTTCAGAGGACACCAGCTGGGCGTTCTATAGTTCAATTCAATTGTGACACTGTCTACCTGGAGATAACATCAGAACCCACCATTGAAGGGCTCAGTCCCGCAAGATTCCCCCACCTTCAGATGCCAATCACAGGTAGTAGGTTGTCATCTATACTTCCGATTAACCAGCTCTAAATCCCAGCTCCCACACCCTCTTATTGGCTCTATTAATTTGCTAGAATAGCTCACAGAACTCAGGGAAACACTTGACTTACACTTACTGGCTTATTAATAAAGGGTACAGATGGACAACCAGGTGAAGGGGTACATAGGGTGAGGTCTGGAAGGGTCCTGAGCACAGGAACTTCTTTTCCATGGAGTTGGGGTGCCCTACCCTCCTGACACACAGATGTGTTTGCCAACCTGGAACGCCTCTGAATGCCATAGTTCAGAGATTTTTATGGATGCTTCATCACATAGGCATGATGAATTCTTAACTCTCCAGCACTTCTCTACTCTCTGGAGACTGATGGGGGTGGCTAAAAGCTCCAAGCTTAAATTAGACAGGCATGGTGGCACGTGCCTGTAATCCCAGCTACTAGGGGGGCTGAGGCAGGAGGATCGCCTGAACCTGGGAGTCGGAGGTTGCAGTGAGCCAAGACTGTGCCACTGCACTCCAGCCTGGACGACGAAGCAAGACTCTGTCATTAAAAAAAAAAACAAAAACAAACAAAAAAAAACCCCTCCTAGCTTATAATTATGGCTTGGTTGTGTTTATGATTCTGGTGACCAGTCCCCATCTAGGAGCCCACCAAGAGTCACCTTATTAGAATAAAAGATGCATCTGTTATCAGGAATTTCCAAGAGATTATAAGTTCTGTGTTAGGAACCTGGATCAAAGAACAAATTTTAGAACAGAAGATTCCCCTAGTACCCCTATCTGTAAGATATTAGGATCTCTGTCTTAGGAACTAGGACAGAGACGAAATATTAGAACAAAAGATCCTCCTAGCATCCCTGTTGCTCAGGAAATTACAAGGGTTTTTAGGAGGTCCATGCCAGGAACTGGGAGGGCAGAGACGTACATACATACATACATACATATCTCTCTCTTCATCTTTACAACATATTTCTTTTGTTTTTAGGGATTATAAATGGTATTTTTAAATTTGGCATTTACGTATTCATTGCTAGCATATAGAAATACAATTGATTTTTACATCTTTACTATGTTTATCTTGTATTCTGTAACCTCTCTGAACTGCCATAGGAATTCTAGCAGTTTTCTGGGTTTTCTTGTTTTGCTTTTAGATTCCTTGGGACTTTCTGCGTAATTTCATGCTCTCTAGATATACGGACAACTTTATTTCTTCCCTTTTGTTCTTCATGCCTTTTATTTCTTTGTCTTGCTTTATTACACTGGCTAGAACTTCCAGTACTATGTTGAATAGGAAAGGTGAAAGCAGTCAACCTTGCCTTGTCTCATTTTATGGGGTAAGCATTCAGTTTTTCACCATGAAGTATATTAATTGTAGAATATTTGGTAGGTGCTTTTTATCAAGTTGAAGAAGTTCTCTATTTATATTTTTCTTAGAGTTTTTATCGTGAACAGGTATTGAATTTTGTCAAATACTTTTTCTGTATAAATTGATAGGATCATGTAATTTTCTTCTTTAGCCTGTTACATTGATAGAGTTTTGAATACTGAACCAGCTTGCTTCCCTGGAATAAACCCCATTTGGCCATGATGTGTAATTCACTTCCTAATACTGCTGAATTTTATTTCCTAATGTTTTGTTAAGGAGTTTTGTATCTATTTTTATGAGGCATATTTTGGTCTGTAGTTTTCTTTTGTGTACTATCCCTGTCTGGTTTTGATAGGAGAGTAATATTGTCTTCGTAAATTGAGAACTGTTTCTTTCTCTTCTGTTTACGGGAAGGCAATGTGTTGAACTGGGGTTCATTCTTCTTTGGCAGAATTCTCCTAGGAAAACATCTGAACCGGGAGATTTCCATTTCAGGAGATTTTAAATTACAAATTCAGGGCGGGCACAGTGGCTCACGCCTGTAATCCCAGCACTTTGGGAGGCCAAGGCGGGCGGATTACGAGGTCAGGAGATCGAGACCATCCTGGCTAACACAGTGAAACCCTGTCTCTACTAAAAATACAACAAAAAAATAGCTGGGCGTGGTGGCGGGTGCTTGTAGTCCCAGCTACTCAGGAAGCTGAGGCAGGAGAATGGCATGAACCCAGGAGGCAGAGCTTGCAGTGAGCAGAGATCGCACCACTGCACTCCAGCCTGGGTGACAGAGTGAGACTCCGTCTCAAAAAATAAATAAATAAATAAAAATTACAAATTCAATTTCCCTAATAGTTAAAGGGCCATTCCAATTATCTATTTCATGTTGGGTGAGTTTGGTGTTTTTTGAGGAATTGTTCATTTTATCTAAGTTATCAAATTTATGTGTGTAGAGTTGTTCATAGTAATTACTATCCTTTTGGTGTCCATAGGGTCCATAAAATCTCCTGTGTTTTAATTCTTGATATTGATAATTTGTTTTCTTTCATTTTTGCTTTATCACTCTTTCTAGAAATTTGTCAATTTTTTTGTTTCTTTTCTAAGAACCAGATTTCTGTTTCATTCATTTTCTGTACTTTTCTATTTTCAATTTCACTGGTTTCTGCTTGTTACTATTTCCTTTCTTTGCTTGCTTTGAGTTTATTTTGCTCTTTTTCTAGGTTGTTGAGGTAAGAGTTTATATTATTATTATTTGGGACTCTTCTTCTTTTCTAATATAAGCATTTATGATGCCCCTGTCCTAGTTCTTTGGCTATTGAGATAATTTTGAGTTTGGGGGGACCTTTTATTCAGCATTTTTGTCTGTGCCCTGTTGCATTTCCGGGTCGATGGCTTCTTCACCTCCAGGTCTGGAATAGATAAGGCAAAAAGAAAAGCCAGTAAAGTCATCACTGTCATTTTTTGGGGCCCAGGGTCCCCCGCTAGACTTCTTCCTTCTCTCCACTTTTCAGATCCGTATCTCCATAATGTGAAAATACAGATGTAGATCCAGGTATATCTAGGCACCTTACTAAACCATTTAGTCATTCTAACCACTTTCAAGTGGATGAACTTGGATTTTGGAGGATAATAATCACAAACTTTGAAAAGTACTATGTTTTCTCTTTCTTTCCAATATTTGTACCTCACTTCATTTTCTGGTCACCGCCTTTCCCAAGACCACTGGTGTAATGTGGAAGTAATCACAATGATGGCCATTTATCCCTCTCTTACTTCTTGCATTTCAGTGTTAAATAGATTACTTTATAGATTTCTGTAGGAATTGATTTTTTTTTTTTTTTTTTTTTTTTTGAGACGGAGTCTTGCTCTGTCGCCCAGGCTGGGGTGCAGTGGCCCGATCTCGGCTCACTGCAAGCTCCGCCTCCCGGGTTTGTGCCATTCTCCTGCCTCAGCCTCCCGAGTAGCTGGGACTACAGGCACCCGCCAACATGCCCAGCTAGTTTTTTTTTTTTTTTTTTTCTTTTTGGTATGTTTTAGTAGAGACAGGGTTTCACCATGTTAGCCAGGATGCTCTCGATCTCCTGACCTCGTGATCCGCCCGTCTCAGCCTCCCAAAGTGCTGGGATTACAGGCTTGAGCCACTGAGCCCGGCCAGGAATTGATGTTTTGAGTCATCAAATGTCGGTACTGAATTTATCAAGATGATTGTGTGGTTTTTCTATTAATTAGTTGAATCATAGTAATGGATTCTTCTAATGTTAAGTTATCCTTGCATTCCTAGGATCAATTCTTCTAGATCGTGTTGTGTTACTCTTTAAAGACACTACTGATTTTGAGTTAGGAAATTATATTAGGAGTTTTGCTTATGTAAGCATTAATAAGATTGTGCTTAGAACCCCTCCTGCACACCAAACAAATAGCCTCTTTCAGATGGGTCATATGTTCTTCCTATGGTCACTCTATTAAATTAATATCAATTTTCCTTTTAAATATTAAATTTCTTCCTATTAAATGCTTTGCCTGGTTTTTGCAGGCATTTTGAGTTGTTGAACTCTGGTCTATACTTTGCTATTTTAGTGCCATACTATCCACTTTTGGTATCTAGGTTATGCTAGCTTTGTAGAATAAATTGAGACACTCTATATATTTTCTATGTTCTATGCAGTCTAGCACAGGAATTAATATGTACTTTACACTTTAAAGGTTGTTAAAAGTAAAAAAAAAAAAAAAAAAAAAAATGTAGTGAGTAGTAAAACCATCTGGGCCTGGGACCTGGCTGGTGGGAGAGTGGGATCTTTGACTATCTTTTCAACTTTTTTTCCCCTATAGTTTCTGATCTTTTCAGGTTTTCTGCTTCTTTTTTAATCATTTTAGCAGTTCATATATGTCTAGAAAATTTTTATTTCCACATTTATTCTTCCAAAATTATTTTAAATGTACTGGTATTTGCATATATACTCTTTCATAATTTGAAATGTTATACCCTCTGTATTATTCCTAAGTTTTGTTTATTGTTTTTCATACTGGTCTTTTGTTGAACTTAACATCTTTTGGGTTTTAATGATCAAACCGACTTGTTTTCTATTTCATCATCCTACTTTTTCTTTATTGAATCCCTTTCTTCTACTTTTTTAAGGAATCTTATTGTTTAGCACATTTTCAATCTTTCTTATTTTGCATTTTAAACTTTGACTCTGTCTTTGATGTGTCCTGTAAATTTTGAGCTGAGTGCTCTGATTATTACTCATCGCTATATGGTCTCTAATTTCAGCTTTGATTTTCTTTTATAAATTACTCTTGGGTTAGAGCTCCGAGAGATCTGTAGTATTTCTCTTTTGAGCGTTTTATTAAGATTTTATTTCTGGCTGAATACCGAGTCAGATTTTTAAAGTGTTCTATAGAAATTTAAACATATATTTTATGTTTGTTGAAAACTGAGTTTACATATGAAAATTATCTAGCTCAGTGTGTATTCAAATCATCCATACCCTTACCTATTTTTTCGTCTACTTGGTCTGTCAATTTCTGAGAAAGATGTGCTAAAGTTTCCCACCATGATTACAGGTTAACAGTTTCTGCTTGCATTTCTAACACTTGTTACACAGTTCCATGCTGTGTTGTTCAGTGGGGAAAGGTTTGTGGCTACTATTATCTTCTAGATTGCATCTTTAATCCATATAAAATATTCTCTTACTTTTGGCCTTGAATTCTATTTTTGTCTGACACTAATACTGTGTTTTTTGCTTTCTTTTTGACAACATTTAGTTGGTTTTTTAGTTGGTTTATCTCCAGTCATTCTATATCATTTTAAGTCTTTTGAAAATAACAAACAGCTTGGTTCTGTACATTCCCCATCTCAAAGTCTGTTAACAGGAGACTCTAAACTATATTTATTATAGATATTGGTGTATTTGGACTTATTCCTGTCATTCATTTTCTACTTAACATGCTTCTTGTTTCTCTACCTGCCTCCTTTTTCTTTATTGCTATATTCATAATGTTTTCTTTTTCATCCTTCTGTGCTTTGGAAGTTCTCTATCCTATTCTTCTTCAGTTATTTTTAAAATTTTTTATTTTATTTATTTATTTATTGAGACAGGGTCTTGCTGTGTTACCCAGGCTGGAGTGCAGTGGTATAATTATGGCTCACTGCAGCCTCAACCTCCTAAGTAGCTAGGACTGCAGGTGCACACCACTATATCTTTTTTTTTCTTTTTTTTCCTGTAGAGACAGGGTCTCACTGTGTTGCCCAGACTGGTCTTGAACTCCTGGGCTCAAAGTGATCCTACTGCCTCAGCCTCCCAAAGTGCTGGGATTACAGGCTTGAACCACTGCGCCCGACTGACTCTTTAGTTATTTAAAGCAGAGTATTTAATCCTTATCATTGATGGGAAACTATAATTTCAATCAAAATTTGTAATCTACCCTCCCCCACCAAGACAAAAATCTTTAGCACATTTTTACATGCTTTTAACTTCCAAGGATTTCTCGCCCCGATTGTTTTTTTTTTTTTTTTTTTTTTTCACAATAACCTATTGTCGTTTTACCAGTGCACTTTGAAGAGAGAGAGTGAGTCTGTGTGGGTAGTGTATAAGTTCTGTTATCTGCTTTGGAGTCTAGTTCTATTTATCCTCAACTCTCTCTATTGTGCAAATGATTTCCTTGAATATCTGATGATTCTTGCTTGTCCATTCATATTTTAAATACAGAAATGTGTGAACTGGTGTTGGTAATTGTCTTGCGTTTCCTCACTGTCATGAGCCTTGGTTTCCACTGCAGATCTCACCTCTGGAGGGAAGGGATGACTAAGAGCCACATGTCAGTAGCTGGTTTCCCTTTGGGGTGCCTGAGAAGTGAGCAGCCCACTGCTGGGACCCTCATGGGGTGCTATAGGGAAGCTTCATCCTGTGGAGCAGGTTCCCAGAGCTCACTTCTGAACAGAGTTGTGTTTCTCTTTTCCTCGCCTTATCCTTGACGCTGTCTACTGAGGTACCTTGTGCCCTCTGACTGATGTTCTAGACTCGGTATCCCAGAGAACAGTCCCTACACATTCTAGACCAATTCCCAGCCTTAAGGGCTACACTCATGGGTCAAGCTGGGTCAAGCTTGGTCACAGACACTGCCTCCAGTCTTCCACACAGTTGGGGAAGGGGCAGGAAGGATTGGTCCCTGTATGTAGACTATGTTTTAACTTAGTCTGCTCTTCCTCCTCATTTGGAGTTTTTTCAGCCTACCATTGTGAAGATTCTCTTACCTCTGCTGAGCCTACCGCTGAGCCTGTGCAGGGTAGCCATTCACTATTGTAACTTTCCCATCAACCTGCCCCACCCGCTTTCTGTCTTCTAGAAGTTCATCAATGTACCTGGGGTGCTAATAGGGCCCACCTTTCAGTGCTATTAAGGATTTATTTTATTTCTTGGTGAAGGGAAGAAAACATTTATGCTTGGTGTGCCATCTTGAACCAAAAGTCTAGAAGGGGGTTTAGGATGTTACAAACATAGCTTTTTGAGTGAAAAAACAAATCACTAAAATATTTTTTTCTATAAATAATTCTAAAAGAGACATCTCTTTTCCTTTAAATGTTAGTCAAATAAATAAAATATAGGAATGTAGTGGTGTTTGTCTAAGATTAGAATGAAGTAGTGAGCACTACTGTCCCTACAGAGGCTGAATGTTGGGGCTGAGCTTGTATTGGCAGCATTGGTCATATACACTGTCTGCCTCTATTAAAATGTAACTACTATTAGCAAATGAAATTAAATACTGCAGTTGCCTAGTAACTAATCCAATCTGAGAAAGAAGCAAAAATAGAATACATAAATTTAGAACTTTTAGGCCACGTGCCAAGCAAAATATTCTTGCTGTATCCTTTTGATCATCTGCGATTTGAATGGAAGAAAGAATATTTTGGTGTCAAGGCAACATTTGTGTTGACATTTCTTGGAAAAGTGAATACCCCTTGATAACTGAACATATATGAGAAATCATCCAGCTTCCCAGGGACCTCTGGCCACAGTATCCCTCAAAATCACCAAATGGAAGAAGCTCTGACTATTAGCAATTTATTTTTCTGACTTAATTAAAAAGCCAAAGGGCATTATGTGATTTCAGCCACATTGTACTGTTAGAAGAAAAGTATAAACCATCTGCTTTACCCATTTTCATGAAAATAAAAATATCAAGCAGCTTTTCAACAAGACACAAAAAAATTAAGACACAATTTAATGTTTTGTGTACATGAAGTAATTACTGGGGGGTCATATATTAGAGTTCAAAGAAATACCATGATATTGACATTAAATGTGACGTCAGTTACTTCAAATATTACTTTTTTCTGTCTCCATTAAAAACTGAAAAAAACATGTATTTACAGATCATGACATATTTCAAAATAGTAAGTAAAAAAGAAAATGAAAAAATTATTCCCCTCCAAACAAAAAGAATATAAAACTTAAAGAAAACTTGTAAGACTAATACAATGAATTTCATATACTCTGGACCCAGATTGATTACTTTATAAGTTCTCTCCCTGTCTCCCTTTCTCTTTCTCTCTCTCACGCACACACGCACACAAATGTGTGTGTGTGCATATATGCACATTCTCCCCTAAACCATTTGGGAATTAGTTTGTCTTTAAATATTTCATTATGTATTTCTTGAGAACATAATCAAGCACAATTATGCAATTCAGGAAATTTAACATTGATAAAATATTGTATCGGTACAATTGTGTTAGTATTGTATTGATACATATCACTATCCATATTCACATTTTGCCCCTTGTCCTAATAATGTCCTTTACAGACACTTCTTTTTCCCTTGATCCAGGATTCAGTCCAGTAGTGTGCGTTGCATTTGGTTATGTTTCTTTGATCTTCAGTAATGTGAAACAGTCCCTTAGCCTTTCTTGTCTTTCACGACATTGACATTTTTTAAGAAAACCAAGAATGTCTCTTACTTTGGGTTTTTGTGATACTTCTTCATGATTAGATAGAAGACACATTTTCAGTCATTAATCACAATCTTCTTTTGAATAATCTAAGTCCTTAAGAGGACCATCAGGTAGAAGGTGGTTAGCAAACATCAGAGCCTGTCAGTCCAAAGCGTAGCTGGGTCAGATGTGGCTCTTGGCTGGGGGTGGCTGGCAACCTTGCCAGCCCAGGCTCATGTGCCGAGGGCTGTGGCCCCAGCTCTCTGGTGTATCACCACTTGGCACACAGCACACAGTAGGCACTTCCTAACAAAGTGTGCAGGGACTCATTCCAAAATAGGAAAGCAATCATTTGAGCATGAAACCTATTTTTTCCACTCTCTTTTAGAAATATAAAAGCTCATAAAAGAAGAGGCCATAAACATTAGCAAAAGTATTTGGGCTATCTAAATGGTCTTCTATTACTAATAGTTAGCAAGTTAAGTTTTATACATATGTGTGTGTGTTTGTGTGTGTGTGTGTGTGTATATATATATATATATACACTTTAAGTTCTAGGGTGCATGTGTACAACATGCAGGTTTGATACATAGGTATACATGTGCCATGTTGGTTTGCTGCACCCATCAACTCATCATTTACATTAGGTATTTCTCCTAATGCTATCCCTCCCCCAGGCCCTGGTGTGTGATGTTTCCCACCCTGTGTCCAAGTGATCTCATTGTTCAGTTCCCACCTATGAGTGAGAACATGCGGTGTTTGGTTTTCTGTCCCTGTGATAGTTTGCTGAGAATGATGGTTTCCAGCTTCATCCATGTCCCTGCAAAGGACATTAACTCATCCTTTTTTATGGCTGCATAGCATTCCATGGTGCATATGTGCCACATTTTCTTAATCCAGTCTACCACTGATGGACATTTGGGTTGGTTCCAAGTCTTAGCTATTGTGAAAAGTTTTTAAACTGATACCAACTTTAACTGTTTAAAGAAAGGTTGGCTGATAAATTGAAGGGTGAGAATTATGAGTAAACCACTTGCAATGGAAATGAGTACATAAAATAGGCTTAAAAGGGAAGTTCACATTCAGACCAGTGGGCTAAATGTATATAACCTGACCTTCTTAAAGTCAGGTTTTGCCCCCACACCCATGTTTTCAATGATGGATTAGGTTAGGGAAGGTTTTTGTGGGAACTGTGTGTGTATGTAAGAGCTTATGTTTACATGTGGTTGGATTTGGAAGAGGAAATATTCAAAGACCTGTTTCTTGTTCTCAGGACGTAAGAGTTTCATATCTAAGTGTCCCAGGGCCACAGGTTTTTCACTGGCATGGCCTATTATCACCCACATCCACAGGCATCTGCACATTATAAATTCTGGATAGTGTCAAACAGTTCTTCTTGGCCTCTGTGTGCAACCTCTTTGTTTAGTGTCCAACTTCATTCCTTTCTGCAGGTCTTCCCTTTTGTTCCTCCATTCTCATCTTTCTGCAGTTTTTGCCAATCTCAAAAATGCAGGCCGGAAACCTTATAGCAGTTGCCCCAGGGCTGCGATGTCAAGTTCTTTGGACGTCTCACCATAATGCTTTGTGCATCCTTTTTATTTGCAACTCTTATTTTATTATGGCTTGAACCTAAGTCATCGTTCTGAGCTTAAGTTCTCACCTGCTCTCTTCAGCTTCCATGCCTTCTCAACTGCTTCCCCTCTCCTCTGCTTTGTGCAAAGACCAAGGGAAGAGTGAGCAGCTCTTTGGAACAAATATATTGCTTCTCAGTCTTTTATTTATTCAAAAAGCATTTATTGAGCATCTACTATGTGCCAGGCACTGTTCTTGGCATTAGACGTACAGATGAACAGGTCAGATGAGATCCCTACCCTCAACGGAGTTTATAGTCCAGTGGGAATCATGTGATAGACTAGGATATAAATACAGGAAGTTCATAGTTCCCAATGGAGATAAGCATTATGGTGAAAATCAAATGGGTTAACATGGAAGATAGCAGGAAATGCTTAGGGCACAGACCCTGGCTTCCCAGTCTGTCTTCTCAGAGAGGAAGCCCTCTCTAACTATGGGTTTTGCTCTGGTACTCCTCTGCACAAGCTGCTCGTCTGTTCTCTCTTTTCCCTTGGGCTGGATCCAGGGTAAGTATTGGGGGAGATGCCAGCTAGACCCCAGGAGCTCTTTAGGAAATGCTAAGTTACTTGGAGACAAGACAAGGTGTGTACCTCTCACAGGCATAACCTGGGGGTCAGGGAACTGAATGATCCCGTTCGATAATCTGATAACTTACTTACTAAAGAAAAAGACTTTTAGTTAATTCAGGGGGAAGCGAATAGAGCATGATTTGTTTAACCTAATCTTTATGTGGAAAAAAATCAGAACTATGGTACAACAAATTTAGATTAGATAACATCTTGCTTATACTTTCTAAACATGATGTGACTATACTGTACTGTGTAGTTAACGCAATGATTTCTGTAACTCTTAGTAATTACCATTTCAGTTACATCTGCCCCTAAAATCGGGCCATATGCAAGTCTCTCATATATTATTTATCTTTCAAAATGAAAAGGTAACAGACTGAAATTATAACCTTAAACAGTGTAGGTTGTAGGCATTATTTTTCCCACATCTTTTCAAAAGGTCACATCTTTGGGCTAAGGTTTGAATTTTGGAATGCATCTAGCTAGCTTGGGTTGGGCATGAGAGGAAGGAACAGCTGTATCTGTTCAGGGGTTAATTGGTAACAATTCTCTAAGCCATTGAAATGAATTCTTTTCCTCAGGCTGATGCCAGAGAT
This sequence comes from Macaca nemestrina, assembly GCF_043159975.1. NCBI lineage: Eukaryota > Metazoa > Chordata > Mammalia > Primates > Cercopithecidae > Macaca > Macaca nemestrina. Next base: position 107,438,278 of record NC_092126.1, read on the forward strand.
AGTTGTATTATGAATTTAGCTGTGAGCAATTTTATATTGTATAGTACATAAAAGAACATACACATTGTCCAATAAAAGGCATGTACTGTCACCAAAACTTAACCTAAGGCACTCATTTGGGGAGTGAGAGAGCAAGGCAGTTCTCATGCCTTTGGTAGGACAGGACCACCGCATCCAGCCAGGTCAACCTCACTTACATGTGGTGCTTCTCCATAGTTTGAAAAGGGCTTCCTTAGTCCTGCCATAGCACAAAGCTCAGATTCTCTTTGACCTTCACCCTGTCCTGCAATCCATGGACTATGTGGGCAGCCCCAGGCCAGGAAAGCACTGGTTGGAGGGCTTTGATGCCCCCACCTTGCTTTTAGGGGAACACAGGGCACTGCTCTCCTTTCCTCTGCTATCTGCTGATTCCAGAACTCCTGTAAATGGCAGATACCCAATAGCAGAGCTGAAATGAACACCTTTTTTGCATTTTCAGCTGAGGTGGCCCATGAGGGACAACAGAGGCCTCCCTGGAGAGACTGGGGCCCACATAAGTCACCAAGGTCAACAAAGCATGGTCAGAAGGTCAAACTTCCTGCCTTCAGGGATTTGTAGCCCTTTAACCTCTGGAGGGAAAAGTTCAAAAAGGAGGTCCCTTGAGTGGCGCAGTGCACAGATTTTATGACAGTACAATACAACACATGGACCAGGATTTCTCTACCCTTCCCACACCTGAGCAGCACCAGTCTGCAACATCGTAAGGTTCCTAAGCAAAGAAAGCATAAAACTGGCAAAACCTGAGTGTCCCTATTATTCCCTGGTGACCTTAATAGCCCTCCCACCTCTACGCCACATGGGTCTGCCACCATTTTTCCTTCTTCTGAATCCTAAAAGCGGCCAGCTATGGTCTAGAAAGTGTGGACCACTCACATGGTGCCTTACCCCAAGAGCAGCCTCCTAATCCAGAGACAGACCCAAATGAGGAGGAGAAAATAAACAATCTTCCATCTGCAAGAGCCTTTTTTTTTTTTTTTAGCACAATGTGAAAGTAACCTCAAAGATAAAAGTAAAAACTTGAGATTCCAAAGAAAATGAACTGTAGTGGCAAGCATGATATATACACGATTGCACTCCATGACTGTCAAAATTCAGCAGGGAGAATCATTGTCCCTTGGTAATTATGCGCATCCATTAGCATGGCATCCATTCTTTGTCAGAAGCGTTTGGTGACAGTCTCTCTCCAGAGAAGCACACAGCTCGCGTGGCCTGCAGTTAGATGGCCAGGACGCACCTCCCCCAGGGAAATGCTGCTGATAACACCCTATTAAAGGCAGAGTTTGTTGGGTTTTGTTTTTTTAATCTCAGACGCCAGTGCAGAGGCACAAGATGTTTATTATAATTTTATAGACACTTCTAACAAAAGCTTCACTCAGGAAGGAAAATTAAATGTTAAGGTTTCAGGGATGGTGGGGGTGGGGTGGTAAGCTGCAGAAGGTTGGAAAAGAGAGGGGAAGTGTCATTTCCTTTCCTTTAGGAAAGAGAAAGACGGGGCAAGCCATAAACATAGCTTCAGTCCCAAGCTGGCAATTCTTACACTTAATATGTTTTGTCAGGCAAGTCCTCAATACAGATTAAAATGAAATGCCAAGTAATTTCCACCTCTCGGCCGCTCATGTCTGCGAACAATGGAGAGTGTTTTGATGAATGTCAGTTAATGGCACTTACGCTCTTGTAGATTTCATCCTCGCAGCAAGGCCTAAGAAATGGGGGGTGAGGGGGCTATCTGTGTGTGGAGGGGAGGGGTGGGGAAGATTGGTTCATAATCCCCTTCTTACTAATTTGATTCATAATGATGGAAATTGAAAGTGAACCAAAAACAAAATCAGGATGCCCAGAGAAGATGACCCTTCGTTGTTAATTAGGCTCAAAGCAGAAAACGTGATTTCTACGAGCTGGGTCCACTAGGAGAAGGATTTCTTCGCGTTTGCATGTTTGCCAGGCAGCTTCTTCTCCAGTGGAAGGGGCCGGCTGCATTGCTGGGGTCTAAGTCTTTGGTTCAACTGGAAAGTTTGCAGCAAGTCTCTCAATCGTCACACTTTCCAGTCAGTTCCATCCTGACACAAACCCGACGCTGCAAACCCCACAGGCTGAGCCTTGTTATCTCATTTCCCTGCACATCACTGCCTTTGCAATTTTGCATTCTGAACTCCCAGTGTGGGGTAATTTTGAAGAGTAGGATAAAAACTGAAGCGCCAGCAGAATTCTATCACCCAGGGATTTAAATCCTCACCTTCCTCACAACTGGCATGTGCAATGTACTTATTTCTCTTATCCTGTTCTTAAGCTTGATTGGGAGGATTTGGTTTTCGCTTATTCTTTTACTGCCTGGAATAGGAGCTTTAACTGGAAATTGCTGACTAATTTTATGGTTGTGTAGGTAACAGGGAACACTTCTGTCTGGTAATCATTGTGAACAACATCTCTCTGTATTCAAAGTCTAGTGAGTTACATTGGTATTCCCTTCACAGTCGCAGTGACCAGCCCATTGACTCAGCTTTGGTGCTTACATGTTTCTTGTTGGTTTGCTTTTTGGAATCACTGCTTACCAAATTTTGTAGTATCAAACCCAGCCTTTTTAGATGTTGAATCAAATAAATTCTTGGGAGGTGTGGAAAAATTATCTTCCGGAAATGGAAGTCCCAAGAGCAAGGGGAATAAAACTAAGGTGTGTTGGGCTCCTCTGTTCTCCTATGTACCCCATGCTGGTTCCCTCTCCCCCACCTCATCTGCAGAAAAACCCTCTGAAGGGGTTGCTGTCCCTAGCTCACCCAAAGGAAACTGAGCTCACTGGCTTGCTCAAGACCCTGCATGGCTAGGGATGCCAGAGCAAGGCAGACTGATGGGTCTGTCTGACCCAAAGTCCAGCTCTCTCACTGAAGCCTTATCTTTTGGAAAGCTTCCAACAGTAACTCAGGAATTGAGCTTACTTGCTTAAAAAAAAGAAAGAAAGAAAAAAAAGGTTGATAAAACAACCTTCTGGTTATACTTTTATACTGATGCTGAATCCTGTTTTAAATTTTTTTAACCTTACACATTCCGGTCAGTGATTCGTGTCAAAGCATAAAACATGATTTCCGAGAACTGAGTCCACTTGGCAGAGGATCACTTTGCATTGAAGGAATCATACATTTTCTCATGTACGTTTCATAGGCCGTGTGAGTCTTCACCTTCCTGGATAACCAGGAATGTCCATTTTGCTGCCAGTTCCAGGCTTTTCAAAACTAAAGTTTTAAAGAGGTGCCTCTAAAACATGAATAAAACGGAATGGCATGAATCGGTCTCCCGTCTTCATTGGGGGCATTTGGAAAAGCAGTGGAGAGTAGGCAGCCTGCCTGCCTGTGAGGAAAGGAAGGGCCACACTCCCTGAAGACACCTGGGGACAGGAGGACTATGGCTCAAGCACAAGCCAAATGCCTGTGACTGACCCAGAAGCCCACAGCCACTCCCCGCCATCATGATCCAGAGGCACACTGTTGTCTCGGCATCTGGGGGATGAGCGCCAGCCTCCCGGGCTTGTCATCACTATCACTGGGAGAATGGTGGAAACATGTGAGTGAGGCCGAGTCTCCATTTCCTCACCCATTAAGTGGGGGCAATGATGTCCACCTTTCAGGGTTGCTGCAAGGCTTGGGGGGGGGGTATGTGGAGCACTAGGCACGGTCAGGCTTGGTGAAAGATGGCTATTGCAACCGAGGGGTTGCAGAAGATTCCAGCGAAGCCGGGTATCTCTAGCCCTCCTCAGCTGCCCTGAACTCAGTTACTGCTGCTTTTTTATAGTCTGTCTCTGATAACAATTCAAGTCTTCTTGCATTTGGAGGGAGTATAAAGGTGGGAGTTTAAGGTGCCAGTGAGGTGAATATTGAGTCTTCAGCCCCGTCCTGGAAAGACTAATTCAGAAAAGCAGCTTTGTCAGGCCAGAAAGCTGCAGGGTGTCTCCTCAGGTTCTTTCCTCTGGGAACTTCTCAGGATCAGAGGGATTCTTCAGTTTCTAAATCAAAGTAAAATCTCTGGCAAAACACCAAAATGGAGCAGAGTGTCTCTGTCAGCAGGTTTTGCTTCCTGAAGAACCATTTCCGCAGGCAGAAACACCAGCGGTCACTAGAGGAGCAGGAGGGTTGCAGCCCAGGAGCCCTGCCTCAGCCTAGACCCTCCACCAAGCGGGAGGCAGGGGATTGTCTGCTTCCCAGGGCAGGAGGGGCATCCCTACAAAAGGATTGCAAGATTTTGCTAATTTGTGTTGGTGAAAACCTGAAGAATGTGAATAGGAATGGATTATGAGGATGTTGGACCAAAGATGATCCTGAGAGATCCTGAATTGTATGTGTCAGCTGAGCAGCTGGAAGTGGCTCCAAGAGATAGTTTGGTTGGTTAGCTGAAAGTGAGACTCAATGGTTCTACATTCCATGTGGTTTCCAAAACTTCCTTGGCATCATGTAAGAGGATGGAATCAAAGGCTTAGAAGGCTGGGATGTGGGGATCGATTTATCATGTGCGCCCTGCACACCCACATTCACACTCTGTCCCTGGAGTAGGCTCAGAGGATACTCCCTTCAGTAAGGCCTTGAGCAGCCTGTCACTGATGGAGCCCCATTGGCCTGGGAGATCACTGTGGTGGTTGAGCTCTGTAGGCTGGGCACATTGGTGGGGGTGCTGCCATTGAGATAGGCTCTCTGATTTCAGTGGAGATGGTATAGGATCACCATGTGTCAGAGACCAGAGATAGGCACTTAACTGCCAGGGACAGAGTGGGCACAGTTACCTAATGGGCATCAAAATGTTTTTCAATATTGCTCTCCAGGTCTTCTACCAATGTGAGTTGTGTGATGTTTCCTCTCTCCATTGTTTTTCTTTGCTTTTACTACAACTACCTAAACACTGTATACCCTATCTTGGCTATGAATCAACTGATACCTCTATTTTGATCCTTTTAAATTTTTCTTCCACATCCTGGAGAAAACCTCTTCCAAGGACACAGTGGGTGCCACAAATACATTATCCTTTGACATAATGGACCCTGAGGCCAGGGGCGTAATTTAGAATGAATGTGCCAAGTGTGTGCCACTCTTTCAGGACAGAGCTGACGATGGGAACTCCCCACTTTGGTGTCTGGGCTTATTTCTGTGGTATTAGAGACACCCATTAGTGAGCTGCCAATTACTGTGACTGTTGATTGAGCCCAAGGATTATCTTTTATTCCCTCTACCAGCCAAGGAGAATGTCATCCCATTTTACAGATGGAGAAACTGTCATCTAATCATTAGGTGTGTGTTGCTGAGCTTTCTCCTTCTATCCCACATACCCAGAGTGTACCTGCAAGAGCCCCTTTCAGACCTCCTAGAGTGCAGTGTGCTCATCTTAACGCCCCTGCCAACTTAGTTTGAATCAATGTCATGGAGGAGCTGACTTGCTCATCTTCACTTTGCTGGTCTGGACCCATTACAGGAGTCAAGAAAATTAAAAGCATTAGTTTCAAAGGAAAGCTAAAGATGTTTGCTAAATATGTATGGCCCCTACCAACCTGCGGTTTCATAAAGGTTAATTGGCTGCTTTAAGCTCCACTGCCTCAGTTTCCCCCATCTGCAAGATGGGGACAAAACCGTGACCTACTTCCCATCTTGTCACATCCCATTTTATTGCCTCTCAAGGACAAGGAGAACTGAAGTGAAACCATATCATCAGCTGAGAAGATGGGCTTTGCTAAAGATTTTCTCATTTCACTCCTTTCTCTTCAACTTTACTTGAAAGTCCCCCTTCTCCTGCCCCCAGGTCTGTAGCTATTGCCTTAGCCCCCAGGAGTAGGAACAAAGGAATGACATCAGCTAAGTTGTGGGCTTGCTGCTTGTCTTAAAGAGTATCCCACCCTTTTTTCTTTCTTTCTAGTGATGTAGAATGGGAGGGAGAAGGGGGGAGGAAAGGATGGTGTCACAAACACACACAGTCTGAGAGCACCCAGCCCTAAAACAGGAAACTCTTCATCCTCTCACCACCTGTGCTTCAAAGATTCATAAAAGCATGTCACTAGAAGCATCACATGAAATGAGCTAAGAGGCACTTGAGGGTGCATGATAATGTTAGCTGTGCCCTGCCACTTTGTTAAAGAATGTGCAAGTGCAGGGAGAAATCCAGCACTGAGTGCCCAGGCAGGCAGAACTCTTCACCTACCACACCCTCCCTCCCTCCCCTCAACCACCTACCCCCACCCACAGTTTTTTAGCCCAGGGTTAAGATGGCAGGTCCATTATATAGTGGACCATCTTTCATGGCCCCTATGAAGTTCAGATAAGTCCCAAGGTTGCTTTTGCTGAGTCTGAAAAGGCTTGCCTTGAAGTTAAGGTGACTAGAGGGTGACTGATTCCTGAAAATTTCTTGCAGAGTGAAGGATGAGTTTGGACTTCTCAGTTTGTGTCCAGAACAAGGATGGAGAGGCTCAGCAGCACCAACAGGTCAGTAGGTAGGTTTTTTCTGTGCTATATGATCAGGTTCTGAGTTGCTACAGCCATGGCCTTTGGCCAGGCACGTGATGGTCTGCTTTTGAGGCTCAAGGGTATTGTTATTTCCATCTCAGCAATAAGAAAACAAGCCCAGAGTGAGCACTGGCCAGTGTTACAAGGCTGTAGAACACAGCAAAGTCAGGGGAGTGATCAGCTCTGGGGCATGGAGACACGACTCATGTCCCTGCCTCTCTCCACCCTCCCTGGGATTCACTTCCCATGGGGAAGGGGTCCTTGCTCTTGTCTGTGCTTCAGACACTGTCTCAGAATATGGTCTTTCAGTGTTAACATTAAAATAGTAATACCTAGTGTTATGGAAGTGTTTTACTTTGAGCAAAGTCTCAGGGATATTTGTCTACCCATTCCTCATTCAGTTATGTCAGTAAATAATTGCACAAATAATTTTTAAAAAAATATTACCAAGGAAACTGCATGGACCCCTTGAATTCTGCCCCCTGCCTTGGTCTCTCCCACTTTCCTGTTCTTCCTGTTTGTGCATCTGAATAAGCCCCTTCCCCAGGCATGTGAGCACATCCATTTGCAGGAAAGCTACCCCCTACCCCCAGGACTGGAGGCTCTTTTGAGGTATGGTACAAAGAGCCACCAGCTCCAACTCACCTGTGTCTCCCTCAGGGGCGAACAGAGGTGGATCTTTGAGCTGCTCCAATAATGACATTCTGGAAGAGTCAGTGTCAACCTCTGTGCCTCGGCCTAGAGTCTGGGGAGAGGACCCCCCATGAGGCAACTGCTCCCAGCCCCCAGAATTTGGTTAAGAACTACAGGGTAATGTGGATTTGTGAGTTGTCCTTCAGTTTTGCTAGTGATTTCTCTAAATAATGGCCAGGAGATCTGACAGGTCTGGAGGTGAGACTGAAGTGAGTCATTGCCGGTGTCAGCAGGTGTGTGCTAGTGTCTCCCAGCTCAGGCTGCAGAGTGTAAGAGAGGGTGACTCATTCGTTCTCAGAAGCCTGTTCTTGGTTACCTTTCCCTGAGTATTTTGTGGTGGTGTTGAGGTAACTCATTTTGTTCAGAAGCAGAACTTCCCCTTACTGCTACTCTATGAAACCATGTTTCGCTAAAGGGTTTTCTTCCTCCAAAACTCTATTAGCTGCTGCATTTTTTAAAGAGAGAATTTCTTGGGAGAACTACTAGAGAGAAGAGAATACAAACATATTGTTTTAGTCCTGTTCTTGCTCTGCTATAAAGAACTACATGAGTCTGGGTAATTTATAAAGAAAAGAGGTTTAATTGGCTCACAGTCCCACAGTCTGTATGGGAAGCATGGCTGGGGAGGCCTCAGGAAACTTACAATCATGGTGGAAGGGGAAGTAACTTACGAAATTTCACAGAGCTCCAAGGCCAGGAATTGTGGGGAGGAAGCAGGACTTTCAAAAAGAAAAATTAGGTCTCTGCTGCTAACCAGAAATGCCCAGCCAGGCCTTTGAGGTCTCAATGCCAGTCAAGTTTTCAAACAAATATACTTTCCAAATATACATTTTGTCTGACAAGCAAGCATTTTGAGTTCTCGCAACAGAAATGCGAGAGCTGAGGCAAAACAGGCAGGCATGCAGGAGGAAGTGAGAACAGCTTACCTGCTCCTGTGGACAGAGCCCAAGGGCCCCCTTCAGAGCCCCCTCTGTCTGGGTGGGCAGTCTCAAGCTTGCCGGGATGGTTTGCCCCCAGGGTCCTGGGCAGGCAGCAGGATAAGTGAGGTCAGTAACCCCATGAGTACTGACCACAAGGTCAGGGTGTTTGAGAGAAAATGGAGACAGGATTGTCTTGTTCACTTATTAATAGGCATTTGTCATATGCCAGGTAAGGAAATAATCCTCCCATTGTCAGTATATCTTAATCCTCGTGTTGTCTATATGTCTTTCGAGGCTTGCGGGGGAGGGAAATGCTTTGTCAGAAGAAATCCCTTTTCGGAGATAATGCAGATGCACCTCCTTTTACACAATGGGCATGACCCTTAAATGAAGTGTGTCTCACACATGATATTTGGGGCAGCAAGGAAACTTGCATTTTCACACAGTCCTCCTAGAGCTTTTGGGGATGTGACTCCTTAGGTGGATTTCATGTAAATTGAGTTTCTGTAAAGGTTTTTCTGCAATTTGCTTGGTTTCCAAAATAGCAACAAATACTATTCAGTAAAGGCAAGGAGCTGACAATCCTTAGTGCCTCAAGTCCTAGCCATCTCTGATGATCAATATTCATGGGATCTTCACTTCCTTGTTATTACTGCCTTCCCAACTGCCCTCTACCAGCCTGGTAACTGAGATGACCACAATTTTAAAAAAAGAAAAAAATCCAGCCACCTTAAAGCATTTAAAATTCAAATAAGAATTAGAAAAGCAGAGTTCTGAGAACAAGGTCAAAAGAAGGTCTCTTTCAGTTGTATGAAAGTATCACAGTTAAATCCTTGTGAAGAGAGGAACCCAAGCACTTCCACCCCTCAGACAGGTTGAAAGTATGGAGTATAACTCTAGAACCACCCAAAAGATAGGATTTAGACAACTTCAATTTGGCAAAAAAAAAAAAAAAAAAAAAGACGCAACTACCTAAGGCATGAAATTCACACTGTGGAAAAGAAGAAATCATAAATTCCTTCCCTGATGCTAAGTCGCGTTCAGGCAAAAGCAAATTTTCTGACAGTGAATCAACCACTAAAAAAAGCTTCCTGCAGCACAGGGCACAGAGCAGACTTCGCAGACACGGGTGCTTATTATTCTGCTTCCAGCCTTTATTTCTCCCACCTCTCCCCTCTGAAAGCCACGCTCAAATACAGCAATCCATCCGCAGAAGAGCTACGCCTTTCCAAGATTAATTACAAGCAGGGGCCACGTGTCTGGGCTGGATATGTGATTGATCCTGCAGGAGGAAATGCAATGGGAAGCTAATGAGAAGCTAATGCTGCCTTTTATCCAGTAAGCAAAGTTCAGAGATGTTTACATTCTGCTAGTTAAGCAAGACCTAAGATGAATGGACTGTCTTCTCAGCATGAATTCTCGCCAAGGCAACACATACGTATGTCTCAGAGGACATCACCTGGGCCACAGAGGCCAGAGGGTCGGAACTCCTAATTTTGCAAATAGCTTGATTCCATCATGTTTTAATTAGCAAACTGATTCTATTCAAGAGATTGGTGAATGAAAAGTAGATTAAGATCAGTGCAACAGAATTCAGATGTATAGGATTAGAATTGGGATGTATAGACCAGTGGGAGGTATGAAGACTAGATAGGGGTCCTTTCTGCTAATTCTATAATTGGCAGGCAAGAGAGTACTCTTAGCACACTGGATGAAATGTGCTAAGATGCTGGAATTTCCTAATTTTTACAGAAAAGGAGTCTTGTTTTTGCCATATCCTCCCCCCCCCCCAGGAGAAAAATTAAAACCTGAGTACGGGATTAATCAAAACAATTAAAGGAGGAGGAAAATATTGCATGTGGCATAGCTATACCTTGGAAAAAATTAATGACAAAGAGAGTTGGTAATTCAGGAGGTCCACCCTCGACTCTGATGCCCAGCAGCTGAAATGGCATCACACCAAAGATGTGGTGTGTAGCCTGGAAAGTCCCTGGTCTCTATGGCCACTTGGTAGCTATGACTTTGGGTAAGCTAATTGTCATTTCCAAGCTTCCATTTCCTTAAGTGGGAAATTGATAAAACAGTACTATCTCAATTAAAGAAGATAATGGGCCGCGCATGGTGGTTCACGCCTGTAATTCCAGCACTTTGGGAGGCCAAGGTGAGTGGATCACAAGGTCAGGAGATCAAGACTGTCCTGGCTAACACGGTGAAACCCTGTCTTTACTAAAAATACCAAAAATTAGCTGGATGTGGTGGTGGACGCCTATAGTCCCAGTTACTCAGGAGGCTAAGGCAAGAGAATGGCATGAACCCAGGATGCGGAGCTTGCAGTGAGCCAAGATGGCACCACTGCACTCCAGCCTGGGCAACACAGCGAGACTCCATCTCAAAAAACAGAAGATAATGAATGTGAAGCATCCAGGCTGGTAAGAGGAACATAGTAAGTGCTCAACTAATGATAATAGTTTATTTGTTAGACGTTCCAGCAGCACTTGGGAACAGCAGGAGGGAAAAGGCAGTGTTCAGTGGCTGGGTTTGCAAGGGAAGCATACAGCTCTTTTGTGTAGCAAAACACTTTTAACACGGAGGGCAAAAATCCTGTCCTGACACCAAATAGGTTTAATGTCCTGCCCTCACAGTTACCATAATGATGCCTAGGCACTCACATCAGGATGCACATTGAGCTCTGTCCAAACATGGGGCTTTCAAATCTATACATGCACACCATCATTTAAAACTACTCATAAGTCTTAGCAAGGATTAGACTAGAGTAACACAAAAAGGACTGTATGGAGCTGAAGGCTATTTGGAGCAAGAAATCAGCCAGGTTGAACTGTGGTTTAACAGCAGTGAGCACCGCCTCATCCCTAGAGTCTGCGTTGGAAACCGGGCCCCATGCTGGCAGCTTTCCCTCCCCAGTCCCACATAACTTTCACAACATCTATACGAAAGCTATGGGGTGATGAGGAGACAAATGGATGGAGAATTGGAGAGGGAAGCCCAGGTGCTTTGCAGGGGCTCCATAGCCATAATGGCCATTATTTATGGAGCACTTATAGTGTTCCCAGCGGCATGCCATGCACCTCACATGTACTTTATTTAATCCTCACAATAACCCTGCTGTGTAAAACCAAGTCTCGCCATTGCTAATGTGGGGATTGTAAGAGTCTCACAGGTCAAGTAACTTGCCCAAAGTCACATAGCAGCAGGCTAGGACTCAGGCCCTGAGTCCCAGTGCTCATACCCCCAGAATGCTTCCTCACATCCACCAAAGGCTACCAGGGTAACACAGAGACCAGCGGGAGGCATGGAGACTAGATAGGGGTCCTCACAGCCAGATTTCTGTAATTCGCAGGCAAGAGAGTACAGTTCATATCTGAAGACCCTAAAAGATATGCCCATGTGGAATATGATGTACTCTGCATATGTACTACACAAATGGCAGTGAGTTTTGACAAATTCCTCAGTCTATGCTAATATCAGCTTACATGTACCCACTGCCTGCTATATGTGTACCATCACTGTTCTGAGTGATTGACATGTATTAACACAGAATCCTTACACAGCAGTCCTGTGTGGCCGGTGCTATGGTTATGCCTGTTTTACAGATGAGCAAAATGAGGCCAGAGAGGTAAAGCAACATGCTTGGTGTCACAGAGGTAGAAGTGGTCCAGCTCCCAGGCTCTTACCCGCACGGGGACACGAACTAGAAGAGCAATACACTGTGGGGCCTGGAGATTCAGCTCCTCCCTGTGTCAGGTGAATACCTGACAAAGGCAACTGCAGGAAGGGATGTGCCTCATCTAATAATTCATGTTAATGATTCCACTAAGCCTTAAAGAGGACAGCACCAAAGACGACAAGTGACAGGCATGCTTTCCATCCTCAAGCCCTTCTCGTCCTTTATGGTAACTGTGAGGGTGGAACGTTAAACCTATTTGGTGTCAGGACAGGACAGGATTTTCCAGCCATGGAAAAGAGATGTTTAGCTGATCTTCCTGTTTTAACCCTTTTCACTTAGCATATTTAGCTGACGCTGGGTGGGGCTGCCAGAAACACTTTGGAGGCATGCTGAGCGGCGCCGTGACATCCTTGTCCGAAAGACATGGCCACTGGCTGGCGTCCAGCGCTGTGGTTGACTTTCAAACCATATAATTGAAATCATTTTTTTTAAAAGGAGGGGTAGGTGCCAGAGTAGGAGAAAGATCTTGGCAAAAACCTTATATGCGCTTTTTCCACCATTGGATTGACCAGACAGGGCCACAAAGCTGATACAACAGGATTAGCAGAATTGCATTGTTGGACATAGGCACAGCGTGACAGGTGCTACAGCAAAGGCATTTGGCAGGATTAACCTGCCAAGGATAAAGATGTAGCAGACAAGGGGCTGAATTAATGGACTGGCATGACCGAAGCAGGGAAATCTATTTGCATGCGATATTAACTGTGCTAATAAACTCCAGGCTGAGCTCGGCAGGCCAGGCAGCCTCTTTGAACTAGGGGTTTTATTTTTCACCTAGAAGGCTTCTGCCAAGATAGGCTATGCTTTACAGGTTGCCTTTTGGTTTTTTTGCCATCATCTTAAAGTAGACGTGCTGTCTTAAATGCCTACAACAACATGTGTGCTTTACTGACCATGTAGAATGATTCTAATACCTCAGAATTTGGAAGCCAAAAAAGGTCCTCCATTTAGAGGGTGATTGTCTATGAAAAAGCAGTGAAGAAATATAGATAGAGCACACTCTGGAAAACATCTACTTGGGATAGGTTGTCTTGTCTGAGTTTTATATTCTGATTTCCTGAAAGTCAGGGTGGGTCTGGAGTGAGCAGGCAAGATGCCCAGGATGCAGAACCTCAGGAAGCACCCATGGTCTAGCTCAGACGAGAGCAGGATCAGCACAGAGGGTGCCTCTCTCCTCTCGCCCTGGCCCCATCCTGGCAACAGCATAACATCCACCCATTCAAAACCATGAGTGGACTTGAATACGCCTCACACTGACACTAACTGCACTGCTGAGTGTTGGGAGGTGGTCCAGGAAGCGTTGTAAGAGACTGAGGAAGGGAGCCAGTAAAGGTTATCCATCAGGTTACTGCTGCTGGCACATGCGGACCTCTGTGAGCTGGTGTAGAACCCATCACAGGGTTATCCCACCCAGGGTGCCAGAGAGCCGGGTGTTTATCCACCAACTCCTGTCCGTCACTGGTTGATGCTCCTTGGAAATGTTAACTCCTTGGCCCCCAGCCGGCCCACATGCAGCCTGAACACACTCCTGCTCCCATTCCTGACCCAAGGAAGCCCCTAAGCCAAGAGTCGCACCCTATATATATAGGAACGGAGGTGCTAGGCACAAACAGTGCTGGCCACATGGGCAAAATTTAATTTTCTTCAGAAGTCAAAGCCACATCAGACTCCCACTGTACTGAGGCCCATCAGGAACGTCAGTTTTTAACAGAGCCCTAGATTTAGAGCAGCAGTTCCCAAATCTGGTTTATCAGAATCCTTGGGGTTGGGGGGTGAATTCCTGGACTTCACTCCCAAGCTGGCTGAACCAGGATCTTGGAGTTGGGGTCCAACCCTGCATCACCCACTCCCCACCGTGCAGGCTTCCTGAGCTGGCCAGAGTCAGTGGCTGATGGCAAACTCTGAATGGAATTCATGCTGATCCATGATGACCCTAGGAGGTGGTTGACGAGGAAACACATCCTGCATTTCTATTGCAGTTATCTTTTTCCAGAACAGGCGAAAAATGTTTTGTTGATTTGAGACCTCTGATGTTACAAAGCTTAGATAAATGTCACGTCCTTGGTATTGCCTGCACCAATCAATCATTATGTGATGTTTAAAAAAAAAAAAAATTAGCTGACCTGACCCTCCCAAGCTAGTGGTGAAGGAGGACTAATGTAAGCAGGCCAAATTGGAAAGTAATAAGAGATAAAGGCTTTGGTTAAAATTGGCACAGGATTATTGGAATATTAGATATCTTGCATTCTCTTAAAGTGCCCTTGGAGTAGCTGAGGTGCTTAAGGAGGCAATAGCAGGTAAAAAGCCCTGAGGTGGGAGGGTGCAGGGTGTGTTCCAGCTGAGCTTTAGTCCACATGCCACTCGGGATGTGGCATGTCACACACCCTGTCAAGTGACATCTTCTTGAGCTCAAAAGAGGCTCCATCCACAAGAAAGGCCTGATCTTTTTACACTGCAGAAGACACCATATGGTCTTGCTCTGTGTTTCAAGATCTGAGAGACAGCGCAGCCAGAGCCCAGGAGGAGGGAATGATGGTGGACGGGCAGGAAGGGCTGGACCCACAGGGGCTTGTGGGCTTTTGCAGGAAATTATTTTATACCATGTGTGATGGGGAGCAAATGAAGGTTTGAAGCAGGAGAGAGACACCTTCTGATTCATATTTTAAGAGGGTCACTCGGGCTGCTGTGGGAAGGTTGTGTTAGCCCCTTACCACCTAGACCAGACAAGAAGTGGCGGGGGTCTGGACTGGGAGTTTGGGTGGCCATGAAGAAATCCACTCAATATGGCAAAATATTGGAACTTTCTGGATATTCTGATGATTCATAGGGGACACAAAGAACAGATTTTTACCATCATGGTGCCCTTACACCCCCTGCTTTGCAGGACCCCCTCATGGAATGGGAGCACATCCAGGCTGAAGGCCCCTGTGTTCCAGGTGCTGTGTGGGTGCTGACGTGCCAGGTGACTCCATGATGGCTTCCATCCTCAGGGTCACCATCAACTAAGACAGACTGAAGATGTAAATAGTAATGGAAGGACATGAAAGGTACAAGAGTCAGAGGCCAGGCCAAGAGCGCAAGCTGAGCAAGGGGCAAGGAAGGCTCCCTTGATGGCTGGGTCCAGAACCGGGACTGCAGACAGGAGTTTTCTGGACAGAAAGGGGTGTGGGCCTTCCAGTCAGGTTCAGATCCACAGAAGCATGCACACGTGGTATGCTAGGGGCACCACCGTGCCATCAGGGAGGGGCATGCTGGAAAAGAGGCTGCAGAATCTGGGACTCACTCTATCCTGGGGCAGTGGGGAGTTTAGGAGAGGGTGAGTCAGATCGGTGTGGTGTTTGCCTAGAGTCAGGAAGATGAGTTAAGAGGTCTGTTGAAGTAAAATTATTCATTACAGAATAGCACCGTGTATGTTTCTAAAATACTTGGTGCCATATTTATTCTCCTGAGCACTTAGAAAAGAATAACTGGGCCCTTGAGTCTTGGTTGCAATCATTCATTCATCCAACCAGTATTCATCAAGCGTCTCCCACATGGCCAATGCTGGGGACCCAGTGGTGAAGTTGGAGACGACTTCACTCTCACGCCATGAGAAGTGCTTTAAAGGAAGAGAACCAGATACCTGTAGAGCATGTTACAGAGGAGTCAGGTCTGGTCTGGGGTTGGAGGTCCAGGAAGTGACTGGAGTTGAAGCTTGAAGGAGTTGGTATTCAACATGCAAAACTGGGAAAGAGGCATTCGAAGGAAGTAGCTCGTGTGAGGGCCCTGGGGTGGGAGGGAGCATGGTTCATTTGAGAAGTTAAGAAAGCACAGAGAGTAAGGAGGAGAACAGGGAGGGTTAGGGGAGGAGGGGGTAGGGCCTGTGCCAGGCCTGGCCCTGCCCTTTAAGGTGCCAAGTCCTTGCAAGCATTTGAAGTTAAAACATGATGGCCATTTGTTGATGATTTCTTGATCTCTCTGTTTCCCCTTAGGCACTGGTGGATTCTCGACAGAACCACAAAGTGGAGTTGGCTACAGATGAGTCTGTTCATGGCCTCAGCTTCCCACCTATTCCTGAGTCACTTTTTGCCCCTCAGACAGAGATGGGATAGCGCCAGGATGTGGGTTTGTGTTATCTAATTTCTTGGAGTTTGTACAGGTTTTACCTGGTACCAGCGTGACCTTCCCATGTACCCTCTTGGTCAGCAACTCACAGTCTGCTTGCTTTATTTTATAAGGAGTTAATCCCACTTTCTGGAACTTGCTCATTCTCAAAGTGAGTGGTTGTTAGCCCTCAAGACAGTCCGCAGAAATTTCAGCCCCATGGGAAAGAAAAAAATGCAGGTCTCTACCTGATGCTTGGAAAGCCAGCCATGTTAACTTTGTCAACACCAATGCTCATCAAATATGCACATTTATCTAGTGTTCCCAACCTAGATTCCCAGCCTGGGATTCTGTGGGCCAGAGGCCCCAGGGTAGAGATTATAGCCTAACATCCCAGCCGAGAATCTTTGATTGCAGATAGGAAAAATCCAGACATTTCTGAACTCCAAGACCACAGTGATTTACGTGGCTTGGTGATAAGCTATTACTCATAAATTACTCGAAGTTTCTGCTTCCCCCGACTCTGGCAAGAACTTTGGCAGAACTTCTACGCCATATCCAGTACTAGGAACTTGCCAAGTTTATGTCCTTAGAATAAAGTGGGTTCCAAGATAGATGGCAGAAAGTGGGAAATGTGATTTTTCTTGATTGGGTAACTAAGAACCACACAGCAGGCGGGAGTCATTTTGGGCCAAAGAGCTGTTCATTTAAAGTGTTTATTGACACCTGGAAATAGGGATTAAACTTCAAATGCTATTTTCACGTCAAGTTTATGCTCTATAATTTCATAATGGTGATAAAGTCCAGGCAGCTACCAAAAGGAGAGCTCCCAAGTGATCTTACTACTGGGTCTCCCTAATACAGACATTCAGGATCCTGGACCAGCTGAAGCCAGGGGAGGAAGCACCCTGGCGGGTCACCGGCTGATGGAAAGGAGGCGCCGTGATGGTTAAGTGTTTCCATGTTGGCTACCTGATTTCTTTTCAGACGGTCTCAGCTTTGGTTGGTTTGTATGACTGCCTCAAATTCTCGGTGGTCACCCTTATTTTTTATTTGGAATGTGTTCCCCACTCTGTAGAGGACTGAGTCAGGGAGATGGCTGTGCATCCTTGAAGGGTTCCATTTTGACCCTGATCATCCTCAGTAGACATGGGTGCTACTCCAAGCGTGGGCTTGGAGGTTTGGGGACCGCGAACAGCATACAAATCGAGAGGTGAGGGACAGCCGAGGGAAAGAAACTACTCAGAATATGCGGTAAGAACCATGTCTGGTTTCTGTTTGGCAACACAATAATGGGATTCCTTGCATTTCTCCCAGAAAAGCATCAGTGGGGAAAAATCTTTGTTCTGGGAGGTGCAGTGATCATCAAATACTATGAAGGCCCATCATTGGACATACTCAAGCTGTGGAGGGCTGTGTTTTCCAAGAGAAATACCAATGCACAGGTAAGTTTGTATTCAGGACCCAGGACTCCTTGGAGCCATGGATACCCACCCATGACCCCTATGGGATGGGGAAGTTCACAAAAGGCACAACAAAAAAAGTCTTTCAGGTGGGGCTAGGGAGGGCAGTGAAATGTTGGCTTATGCTTGCTTCCCGGTTCTCACTTCTGGCTGTTCTCTGTCCTCTCTCCACCTCGTCCTCCAGCAGCAGCAGCACAGAGCCATCTCTGCGCCCATCGGCCTGCCCCAGAGACCTCCCCAGCATGGTGTGGTGGGGCAGCTGGTGTTGTGAATCAGGCCGTTGCCAATCAGAGAACGGCTACTTCACAACACCAGGGCCGCACCACACTACAGGCAGCATTCCGGCTCCAGAATCCACAAGGGCGCCCTCTGGCGAGGCAGCCACACCCACCGCAGAGGACCGTCAGCTCCAGAACCCAGGCAGTTCTGGGCTGGCTGCTGCAGCTCCCCTGCAGACACTGGCCTCCTGAGGCTGCTGTTTATCCCCCAACACAAATGCTCTGCTTTTAAAGAAAAAGACACTCCTGGTAACATTAGCTTCCTACAGAGAAAATGATGCGACCAGGCTTCCCACTGTGAAAATGAAGTTATGGGCCATCAGGAGGGTTAAGCGCCACTCAGCTGAACATTTTCTCCTAGGTGCCAAAACACCTCCTAGGTGCGGAGCTGGGACCGTTGTTTTGATACTTGGTGATGGTAGCTTTGAATAGGGCAAAGTAGAGGAAAGGGAGGACCTAGTAATAGGACAGTGGCCTCCTGGAGAGAGGAAGGCTCTTTGTAGCCACATATACAGGTAATGCATCTTCTTCCTAGATGATCCCAGGGTCCCTGGAGAGCAAACACCTTTCTTGGCTGGGGAGAGTTCCACAGCTCTCCATCAGCGCATATCCCAGTGACCTGAGTGCCGGATAAGAACCAAGCACGGGATTGTTCCTAGGGCACTGATCTGCCAGATACTCCATCAAAGGTAATACCTGCCATTCATTACCTGTGCTGACAGATGGGCTTCCTTTCCCCAGGTCCGTACAGCCATGGACCCAGCAGAGCTGGAAAACTAATGGAGGTCTCTAGAGTTGGAGTAGTATTTCGTGCCTAACTTAAATCTTATATGTGACATCACCATTTTTCAGAGCCCAAGCAGGAGTTTTCAAGATAGAGTGGCTGGGTTGCCTAGTGTCCTTTCCAAAACACTAATAAAAAGGAGGATGTTCCTCTCTCTAGCTTTTTATAGGACAAAGATCAAGAGCCACTCTGATTAACTCAGGCCCAGTCTATAGTCTGTTTGTATAGGGATCTTGCTGCTCTGAAAACCAGAGAGATAGATAAAAACAAGCACCATGCAAACCTTGCATAGCACCCAGGTTACATAGAGCCTGAGTTAACCAGAGCCACCTGCATCTGTATCACCTTAGAATTCTGGAAGGTGAGTCTACTTCTGTAAAGTTCTATCCCTCACCCCCATCCCTATATCGTTAACAGCATCTCTGAAATTTGTACTAAATTATGTTTAGGGACAAATATCTTCAAAGCAAAATAGTCCCAGTTTTCAGAAAGGGCTTCTTGCCGTCTCCTTCATCCAGTTACCAACTCGCCTACCACCAGCGGAGTCCAAGCCAGAGCCACTCACGGTGTGGTCCATGGGCGGCAGCTTCAGCATGTTGGAAAAGCAGGATCCCAAGGGCCACCATGCACCTGCTCCATCAGAATCTCCAGTGGCCAATTCGGGGAACATAGCAAGACTAATCTCTACAAAAAATGTTTTTAAAAATTAGACGGGGGTGTGGTGGCACACACCTGTAATTCCATCAGCTACTCAGGCAGCTGAGGTGAGAGGACCTTTTGAGCCCAGGAGTTTGAGGCTGCAGTGAGCAGAGATTGTGCCACTGTACTCCAGCTTGGGTAACAGAGCAAGACCCTGTCTCAAAAAAAAAAAAAAAAATCTCCAGTGGAGACAGCAAGCTGGTCAGGAACTCTGTTACAGGCACTCCAGGGGATGCTTCAAAACCACTTCCGCCCGCTTTTGGGTCTCCCCACAACCTCTCCAGCTTCCATTTCAGCCTTCTCTCTTCCACACATTATAACCAGAATGATCTTTTCAAAATGCACTCCTAAATCATGCAAATGCCTCCCATTCCTGGCCTTGTAACTGCTTAATGGGTTATCCTCACGCTAACTTCAGTGGGACCTGTGAATGACATCCACTCCCCTCCCCACCCCTCCTCCCTTTCCATAAGATCCCTCTGGCCCCTGCCACAGGGCCTTCATTCAGCTCAGCCCTATCTAGAAGGCTCCCAGCTGCCTCCAAACTCCCATCATTGATGCCTGACCATCCTCCAGGTTTTAGACAGAGCTAACTCCCACTACCCAGAAGGCCAGGTCAGGTAACAGCTCTTCTGTGCACTCAGCAAGCTGAATTCCATCCCTTCAGAACATTCATCTCATTTTGTCATTACTCATTCATGAATGGGAATCTTTGCTGAATCTGTGTCTTTCCCACTGGCCATAAGTTCCTTGAGGGCAGGGTTATTCAGCTTCATTCACTGCTGTACCCTCCAGCCTAGTTCAGTGTCTGGCACTGAGTAGACACTGAATCAATCTGTTCAATGAATGGAGAAGCACAGTCCAAGCCCTGTGTCCTTCAAGGTGAGACACTCTTGCTATTTGTTGAAGCCCTGGGTCTTTGTTTCCTTTCAGTGGCATCATTATTAATAGTAGCAGGCAATTACAGAGTAGAAACTGCCAGCCACTGCCCTGAGTCCTCCATGTACATTTAGCCATGTACTTGGTGCCTCCATTTCCTCCTCATAAGCAGGCAGGTCATGTAACCACCCTATCAGGTAAGTACCAAGACCACACCATCCATATTGTTGGTGATTGGTGTCACTACTGTTTAAACCCAAGCACTTTGGCCTCAGAGTCCATGTGTTGAGCCACTGCCTCCTGCTGCTGAGGAGCCAACGTGAAGGGGACAAAGCTGATGACGGAAGTCCAGGGCTGCTCCCAGGGACTGAGCAAAAAAGCCTTCTCCATTCTCAGAGGCTTCCACTCTGGTTTCTTAAACCAGGTAGACCAGGCAGTGTTCTCTCCCTTTGTGCATTTGTAGATTCTAACCTTGTTTAAAACACTTCATAATGGAACCTGATTAAAAACCTAATAAAATATAAAATGGGGTCAAGTCCAGAGAGAGAATGAGAGAACCATTTAAGATCCAGAGGATGCTCTACTTAATTTTGGTATTGAGCTGCTGAATTCATTTGAAGTTTGCACAGTGACCTTCAGAGGTCGAGACCACAAAGGCAAATTGTGCTCCCCACCCACCTCACCCCACCCCTGTCCAGAACTGTTTCCTCAAGGCTAGCCTAGGGGAGCACAACCTTGGGCTGCCTCCCCCGCATGCTTAGATCCAGCCAGAGCGCCACCCCTGGGCCACAGACCTCCATTCACATTGTGGCTTCTTTTCCAAAGTGTATTCACCTCATTGAGAACAGCCTCTCCCCTCCTGAACATTCCAGACCTTCCACTTAGGCTGACTTAATGCCACCTGGCCAGAAAAAAAGAGTGTCCATTCCCCCTTTTCTAAAACCTTGATTTTGTGATCATTTGAAGCTCTGACTTTAGAATCTCTGTATTATAACTTCCTTGGGATCCTACCTTTGCAGCTAGCCACATTGCAAATTATAAGACTCTCTCTGGAGGCCAGTTGTAGACAACTAAAAGCCCTGGTGATGTAGGGAGCTCGCCAGACACACACTTTTATACCCGCCACCTTGTCTTAAGCCGGTTACCATCTGCTGACCCCAGTCAGGTCTTCTGGGAAAAGCTGGGTTTGGGAAAGGAGTTCCCTGAATGTATTTAATAGCAAATGGAGCAATGGTTCTCAAAGTGTGCTCCCTGGAGCAGCAGCGGCACCAGCATCTCCTGGGAACTCATTAGACATGCACATCCTCCAGCTGCACCCACCCCTGCTGAGTTAGCAGCTCTGGGGTAAGGCCAGTGCACTCAAGTTTGAGAACTACCAAAATAAAGTAAAAGATGGGGGAGAAAACCCCTCGAGTATCAAATGTTAGAAGGCCACAATAGTGGAGCGTCTGTGCCTACCATTTGTAGAAATGTGGCAAGTTTAGGGTGTTTACTAATGCATGTTGAATAATGATTCTCTTAAAACTTTTGTGAATTGTAAAAGTAAATCCCTAGGGATGCTGGGCAGTGATAACCTGACTCTCCCATTTTCACCTGCACACACATGCCCAGAACATCCTCTTCTCCTTCATAACAGGGAAGTTGGAAGGTAAGTTATTTTCTACCAATATAAAGTCTTAGATTTTTATTTATTAAATTCTTAACACAGTATATGGCACAGTTACCTTTTAAAGGCTTTCCATTTATTTAATCTGAGCCCACAACAACCCCATTTAAGGAGAGGAACTAAAGCCAGAGAGATTTAGGAGCCAGCCTGTACCTCAGGGATGAGAGACATTACTTGCTGGAGCAGAGATTTGAGCTCAGCAATGCTCCCAGACCCACACTTGCCCTTGCTTTTGATTTTCTACCTCCCTAATGAACAAGTGGGAATTATAAAGTCAGCTGTGCCCAGCTTAGAGCACCTGTTTCTGTCTGAGCAATGAAAAGCCATTTGATTGGCAGTCAACTTGGAGAAACTCTGACCTTAAATGATAGTGCCATAAAGACCAAACACTGGGCAGTCATATCGTTTCAACTTGACAAAATTTGTCATACTTTTTTCTCAAGGCGGCCTTCTGTGTTTTTTTTGCTAGTGGCAGGGGTAGATTTCCTTGTTTTACTGGTAATTATCACCTTTTACCTTAGACTTCATAGGTGGTCTTTTATGCATTCCTCGTGAAAGCCATAGCCAAAAGCCTTTTCAACCCCAAGCATCTGTCTCTTGGTAGGTACTGGCTTCAGGCAAGTGGCTTCTGTCATGAAGAAAATAATTTGAGTGTCATTGCTACAAGGCAAGTGTTCCTATGTACTCCATCACACCAACTGCAGTGAGACTATCAGGAAAGCTTTGGGTACCCTCCCCGGGAAAACTGCACATCACTCTGCTGAAATTTCAGGAAAAGTTTACGGGTCTCAAGGACAGAGCTGAAGTCAAAAAATTTCACCTTCATGTTAACTTTTATGGATTTTTAAGGGGAGGGGCAAAAAAATTCATTTCGCCATTCCCTTTGTCTTCTTAAAACTCAGAAGAAACCTCACACACACACCAATGAGTTTGAAATCGCTATTTCAAAAGGCATAGCAGAATTTTGATAGAAAAATAGAGCAAAATAAGCAGTAAAACCTCATCCCTAACATTCTCCAGCTGCCTGACATCCTGGTTCAGTTCCGGAGACTTTGCATTGCTCCCTAGTTCCAGGGGGTGGCACAGGAGCCAAAAACGAGACCTGAGGCTGAGGCCCAACAGAAGATGAAACTTGGGAGCAGCCTCAGCTCCAGGAATCCTCACTTCCTGGCACAGCAGGTTTGGGTGCCGCAGAGCCCAGGGCTAGGCGCCTGCCAGCAGTCCATCAGTCACAGTCTCAGATGAGTGGCATCAAGGTGGAGCCCACTGAAGTGAAAGGGGCTATGAGGGACACCTGCAGCAGAAATGTCTGCCCCTTGCCTTGTCCCACTGAAGCTCCATCTCACAGTTGGAGAAGTGGAAGCAAAGGAACCTGTCCTAGACCACACAGCCTGGCCCTCTGTTTCCAGAGCCAGAGATCTTTGTGCTCTGGAACAAAGACAGTGACCCCATTAACCCACTGGCACGCACTCTGTGCCAGGCACTTGGCCTGTGTCGTCCCATTGCGGCACAGAGCAGCCCTGGGAATGGAAGCAGTATCATTCCCATTTTTCAGGTGAGGTACAGGCTCAGAAAGGTCAAGAAACTTGCTCACGGTCTCACAGCTGGTGAGTAGGTTGTCAGACTCCAAAGATGTGTGCTGCTAACCCTGCCCAAAAGGACTTCATCCTCCTCCCTCCTTCCTAGACAGTTCTCCCGACCACCCGCCAACAGGCAACGTAGGTGTGATTGCCTTCAAAGGTTTTTTACCTGCCTTCAAGCTTGAAGCACTAGAGACTGAGGGAAGAGAGAACTGGAAGTGAAGGAAGAAAAAAGAGCTACTGCCCTCCTGCGGTGAACCTCCAAGGTTGTTCCCTCAGGCCTGACTGGACTGGAAGAAGCAGGGGGTGTGGGTGTGGGGTGTGTGTGTGTGGTGTGTGTGTGTGTGTGTGTGTGTGTGTGTGTGTGTGTGTGTGTGTAATTGACTTTGTGACCATGAAACTGAGTTAATACTCTTCTGTCTTTGCCTATTTCTTCTTGTCCATTGCCTAGAGGAATACCCATTAATGTTTAGAGGCAGAGGCATGGAATGATAGAAAATAACACTGTTGAAGGACCAAAAATTTTAAAATTGCTGACATACAGCATAGAATGTGAAAGTCCCTGATAATCTTATCCTTAGGGATAACCACTTGCCATTTTTTACAATTTGAATTTTTTTATTATTACAAAAGTCAGACACATTTAAAAATACTTTAAAACAAAATAAAAATAAATGCTTCATTGCTCAGGTTACCCTAGTACATGCAAGGTCTGAGACCACATCCATCAATGCAATTTGCTGCATGGATTACCAGATCTCCCCACCATTGACCTCTTGATTTTTTTTTACTCTGAGAGCAAACAGAATGGGCAAGGGCTGACCTGAAATCCTTTTGAAACACAAGCTGGATCCTAGGGCTTTGACCTCCACTGCTCACTGCCACACAGGATCCATCTCTGTGCCCCACTCCACCCCACCCCACTGGCCTTCCTGCTGCTGCTCACACAGGCCTACTCCTAAGGCCTCTGCATACTCTGTTCCCTGCAGAGACCTCTCTTCCTCTGAACAAATGTGGGACCCATCTCTGCCAAGGCTGGGAAGCAAACAGCCCCCACTTTGCCTTGCCAGCCTGTGTTTGCCCCATTCCTGTGGTGGACTCTCCCAGCTGCTTTCACGTGGCATTTGAGCTCTGGGAAGCTAGAAGTTTGTGGAGTCCAGTTCCCTCGTTTTGCATATATGGACGATAAAGCCTGCAGGCAAGGGCTCTGACAAAAGGAAAAATGCCTTCCATTTGGCATTGTGATGCAGAGGCTGTCACAGACAAGCCTGGGAATTTGGGATACATCTTGCTGAGCCTAGAGACAGAAAAGAGCTTCTAGGCTGCCTTCCCTGAGCCCCAGGCCAGGCCCCTCCAGGACACACTTGCATGGCACCCTGTTCTTCAAAACACTGCACACTAATGACGATGCAAAGGATTAACTGACTTTTCCATATTCTTGTTTTCTACCAAGTGATAAGCTTCAGAAGGACAAGGTATGAGTCCATTTTGCTTTTTGCCTTCCCCAGCACATGGCACAATGCCCAGCACATAGTGTTTTGAGAGACAGCTGACTGGCTGTCTCATACAAGGTCCTGCTCTGTTGGGCACAAGGGCTGCTTAACACATTCCTGTGCTACAAAAGACGGGTAGTGCTCCTCTCCTCTAGGAGCCACCAAATAAATTCAGATACGAATGCCAAAAAGAGGGCAGCACCGCTTAGGGAGAGAGTGCCTTGATAAGGCACTGTTTCTATCCATGGAGGCAGTGTGGAATGATAGGAATGATCCAGGACCTAGAGGAGAGAGCTTAAGTCTTATTTGCAGCCAAAAGCCTTCAAACCTGAGCTAGCCAGAACTGTTGTGTCAGAATTC
Organism: Macaca nemestrina; assembly: GCF_043159975.1. Lineage (NCBI taxonomy): Eukaryota > Metazoa > Chordata > Mammalia > Primates > Cercopithecidae > Macaca > Macaca nemestrina. The sequence continues at coordinate 107,463,427 of NC_092126.1, forward strand.
TCACCCATGACAAGCAGCCTGGAGGTAGGGAGTCCAGGGTTGATGCATTGACTTAAGGTGTCATCAAAAGCTTAGACTACCCTTCTGCTGCACCACCCTTATCACCTCGTGATCACAAGAGGACTACTGTTCAAGTCATCACTTCCACATTCCAGAAGGAAGAAAGGAAAGGTAGAGGGGCCAGAAGTATCTCTACCTTTTATCAGGAGGCATTAGCTTTCCCAGAAACTTCCATGTCCACCCAGCAGACTTCCACTTACATCTCACTAGACAGAACTCCTATCACTTGGCCACCCCAGCAGTCAGGGAAGCTGGAAAGGTGAGCATTCAGCTGTAGAGAGTGGAAACACAAGCAGCGAGAGAAGAACAGGTCAGTCATCACTGTAGAGTTCCCTGCCCTGCAGCATCTGCCAAAACTAGGTAAATTATTTTTTACCATAACAGTGTTTTTGTGGATTTTCTTATTACAAAAGCAATGCATATACATTGTTACTTTAGAAAATAAAGATTTTAAATCTTCAACAAGCCCATTACTCAGAAGTGACAACTGTTTTTCCTGGTTTATTAGCTTTCTAGATCTTTGTATTTTTTTTTTTAACATGAGTGGAACCACAATATGGGTTGCTTTGAAATTAGCCTTTGCACTTGGCATTGTGAAAAATCTTTCCAAACCATTAAATGTTCTCTGCAGAATTACATTTTATGTATTTGTGTTCCATTGAATAAGGCACATAATTTGTTTATTCAGTCTCCTGGTGTTAGGCATGTTTATAAAAGTAAAATGTGAGAAACCAAAACTAGTGATTCTCCTTGTAGCTTAATCTTTGACCCAGGTGTTCCCTGTCTAGGAATGTCTTGGAGTATTTGTGGATGTGTACATCTTCACAGCTTTTGAAACTTCCCACAAAATTGCCTTTCTAGATGAACTGTTCCAATGTACAATCCCAAGAAATGAGATTGCCCATTTCCACCTCCTAAAATTTTCACCAACACTTAAAAAAAAGGACTGGGGAACAGGAATGGTAACCTAGTCCGGCCCTTGTTTCCCAGATGAGAGAATAAAGGGAAGTACTTGCGCAGGACATACAGCATGGCCAACCCTGGAACCCAGGCGGCAAGATGGAAGGCCAGGCCCCTCCGGGGTTCTCAAGGAGAGACAGACAAGGTCAGACTCAGGGGCATGATGCCTTGTAGACCGTGGGTGTGTGCAGTCCCAGTCCCTGGTCTGGCAGTCCCTGGGTGGACAGATTTGCTTATTACTCAGCATCGTATTTCAACTCAAGTTGTGTGACCCTAAGCTGCTCACTTAACTGTTTCTGGGATCAGTAAAAAGAGGAAATAGGGCCCAGAACCAGGTCCTGTTGTCAGCCATCATGTCTGTTAGGGACTGAATTGTGTCCCCCTGACATTTATGTATTGAAGCTCTAACCCCCAATGTGATTGGAGATGGGGCCTTTAAGGAGATCATCGAGGTGAAATTAGGTCATAAGGGTGGGGCCCTAACCCAATAAGACTGCTATTCTCTTAAGAAGAGGAAGAGACTCCAAAAAGGTGAGTTACCAGAGGAAAGATCATGTGAGGACTCAGCGAGGAGGTGGCCTTCTACAACCCAGAAAGAGAGGTCTCGGGAGAAACCGAACAGTCCAAGCTACGTTGATCTTGGATTTCTAGACTCCAGAACTGTGAGAAATATCTTCCTATTGTTTTAGCCAACCAGTCTGTGGTATTAGGGCAACTGTAGAACACTCATACAGTGCCCCAACAGGTGTAGCAATCACTGCTACTTTTCCTGAATCCCAAGCCACAAGTGTCAGATACCCTAAAACGGGAGTCAGATTCTTTTCATAATCCTTGAATATGCATGTGGCAGATGCTATGAACGCCCCACCCAGGACTGCGATGGACATTTCCCTGCATGCTGACTGCATCCATGCCACCCCTCCCCAGCTATATATACCTGAAGCTCTTGTTAGTGCCCTGGGAGCCGCTTAGCCTACATACAGGCCGTAGGTGCTAAGTGCCTGGGAACCAACGCCCATGAGGCTGTATTCCACCAGTGAGGAATGGAAGTCAGAATTGTCCCAACATTCTGCACAGCTCCTCAGATGGTCTCCAGCAGGATGGAACTCCAGTTGCCCATGTGGACTGGTTCATTGATGCCCTTTATTGGCTCATATTCCTGTCCTCTCACAACTCCTTCCCCCACAAACTCATTCCAGGACCACTTCCTGGAATGTCCTCTCAGGTAAACTACTTGCCGCAGCATCTGCCTTTAAGGGAACCCAAACTAAAGCATGTGAAAAAGCTGTGGAAGGAGTTGTTGTTTTGTTTTAATAGACTATATTTTTAGAGCAAAACTGAGTGGAAGGTACAGATTTCCTATGAACTCCCTCCCCCATACCTGCACAGTCTCCTGTTATCAGCGTCCCCCACCAGAGTGGTATATTGGTTGTAACTGATGAGCCTACCTTAGCACATCATTATCACATAAAAGTCCATAGTTCACATTAGGGTTCACTCTTGATGTTGTATATTCTATAGGTTTTGACAAACTTAATGACATGTGTCTTCCACTATAGTATCATACAGAATAGTTTCACTGCCCTAACTATTCTCTGCACTCCACCTATTCATCTCTCCCTTTCCCCTAATGCCTGGCAACCACTGATCTTTTTACTTTTGATGTTGTATATTCTATAGATTTTGACAAACATATAATGACATGTGTCTTCCACTATAGTATCATACAGAATTGTTTCACTGCCCTAAATATTGTCTGTGCTCCACCTATTCATCTCTCCCTTTCTCCTAACCCCGGGCAACCACTCATCTTTTTACTTAGTTTTGCATTTTCCAGAATGTCACATAGTTGGAATTATACAGTATGTAGCCTTTTCAGATTGGCTTCTTTAACTTAGTAATATGCATTTAAGGTCCTTCCACGTTTTCTGCAGGTTGAGAGCTCTAAATGACCTTAGGTTTCACAATGACTTTTTAGATACGACACCAGAGTCATGATCCTTGAAAGAAAGAATTGGTAAGCTGGGGCCGGGCGCGGTGGCTCACACCTGTAATCCTGGCACTTTGGGAGGACGAGGCGGGCAGATCACAAGGTCAGGAGATCAAGACCATCCTGGCTAACACAGTGAAACCCCATCTCTACTCAAAAATAGAAAAAATTAACCAAGTGTGGTGACAGGCGTCTGTAGTCCCAGCTACTCTGGAGGCTGAGGCAGGAGAATGGTGTGAACCTGGGAGGCGGAGCTTGCAGTGAGCCAAGATTGTGCCACTGCACTCCAGCCTGGGCGACAGAGCGACACTCTGTCTCAAAAAAAAAAAAGTAAGTTGGGCCAGGCGCGGTGGCTCACGCCTATAATCCTAGCACTTTGGGAGGCCAAGGTGGGTGGATCACCTGAGGTCAGGAGTTTGAGACCAGCCTGACCAATATGGTGAAACCCTGTCTCTACTAAAAATACAAAAAGTAGCTGGGCATAGTGGCATGTGCCTGTAGTCCCAGCTACTGGGGAGACTGACACAGGAGACTTGCTTGAACCCAGGAGGCAGAGGTTGCAGTGAGCTGCAATTGTGCTACTGCCCTCCAGCCTGGGTAACAGAGTGAGACTTTGTCTCAAAAAAATATAAATAAATAAATAAATAAATAAATAAATAATTGGTAAGCTAGACTTTACTAAAATTAAAATTTTCTCCTCTGTGAAAGACACCGCAAAGAGAATGAAATGACAAGCCACGGACTGGGAGGAAATACTGCAAAAGACATATCTGATAAAGGACTGTTACGCAAAATATATGAAGAACTCCCAAAACTCAACAATAAACAACCCAGTTTAAAAATGAGCCAAAGACCTGACAGATACTTCACCAAAGAATATATACAGGTGGCAAATAAGCATAGGGAAAGATGCCCCACATCATATGTCATGAGGGAAACGCACATTAAAACAACAATGAAGTACCACTACACCCCTATTAGAATAATCCAAGTCCAGAACACTGACAACACCAAATAGTGGTGAGGATTAGAGCAACAGGAACTCTCATTCACTGCTGGTGGGAATGCAAAATGAGACAGTCACTTTGGAAGATGTTTTGGCAGTGTCTTACAAAACTAAATACATTCTTTTCATATGACCCAGCAGTAACACTTGTTGGTATTTTACCCAAGGGAGTTGAAAATGTATGTCCACACAAAAACCTGCAGATTGATGTTTATATTATAGTAGCTTTATTCTTAATGGCTAAAACTTGGAAGCAACCAAATGTCCTTCAGTAGGTGAACAGATAAATAAGCCATGGTACATCCCGACGATGGAATATTATTCAGTGCTAAAAAGAAAGCTCTGTTTTTAACCCAAGATAGACCCAAGTGCAGATACACACACACCACCCAAATACAGCATTTTGCTCAGGGGGCAATGAGCAGCCCCTGAAGCTGCAGAGCCCAAGTCCTTATTATGGGGATGATGGCAGTTGAAGCAATGGCCTCTGCCACAGGACGTCAAAGCAGGAGCCTTGGAGTTAGACATAGCTGGGTCCCAATCTCAGCACTCATACTCACTAGCAGGAAAATCCTAGGGGATAACTAGCTAAGTCTGCATTTCATCAACTGGGGGAGTGGAAATAACACCAACTTCACAGGATAAGTGAGAGGCCTGAGAACAAGATGAAACGGTGTCAAGATAAAACTGTGTGCTCAGTGGAAGGCAGCCATGGAGCAGTGCAGCAGATCAGATCGCCCTACCAGGAAGGACTTGCTGTTCAGCCACAAGGAGCACAGTGAGCTGACAGCCTCCTGCTGCAAAGCCTTCCAGTATGCCTCAGCTTTTGAGCAGAGGCCATATTCTTTCCAGGCAGCCCCCAGCTAAAGACAGAGCACAGTAGAGTACTAGGGCCTGGCCATTTGTATCCAATATAGGGCTTCCCAAAGGGGAAACCTGTGTGCAGGAGCTCTATGTTGAACTGGCTGAGACCTTCAGGTTATATTGCAGGCTGAGGTTCTCCTGCCCAATCCTGCTTCCCCTCCTTTTTCTTTCACGGGCATCCCACTCCTCCTGCCCCCATGCAAACCTCTCTCACTCCTGCTTCTCTCTCAGCTGGGTCCACTGAAAGAGGATGCTAACACATCTTTCTCTTCCTTGTTTCTGTACCTACTGCACAAAGTAGCAGCAACAGAGGCAGGTTTTCATCGGGTTTCATTTGACAATCTCTAGATATTTAATCTTGGTGGGATCCTCCAAAGGAATCACGATCATTCAGGGCTCGTCCATTGCAACCAAGAGAGAGACCCCAGTTAATTGGATAAGAAAAGGCATAAGAATGCGTTGGAATACCATGGGATACTCAGAGAACTTAAGGAAAAGCTAAAGAACCAGACTCTGAAAGGGTAAGAACATGATGATCTCACAATCTCTGAGAATTAGTAAGCTCTTTTTTTTCAGACCACCACTGTTGACAGCAATAAGCTCCAGTAAAATTTTTGTCCTTGTAACATCCCACTCAGGACTCAGATTCCAAGGAGAAGGTGTCTAATTGAACCAGGAGGTGGTGGGGTGCTCTGAGAAGCAACTATTCTTCCACTGATGGACAGACCCACTGACCTTGTATCCAAAGCAAGATCAGGGCACCTGCCATCAGCAGGTGGATGGACCTGCCAGGTGGCTAACTCTACCCACAGCATCCAACAGAATCTAATGGGAGAAGAAAAAGTGTCCACTCTTCTCCAATTCCTGCCAAGAGCTCAATTGTATCTCCAATTCATTTCCACCTAACCACCATCTACTCCTCCCCTAAGAGTTGAAGTTTCTTGGGTTCAGTATCATTGTGCCTAATCTTAAATTTTTTCATCCTCCCAAGTATCAGAAGGAGTCAAGAAGGATATATTCAAACACTCTCAAAAACACTTATTTGGGATATAATAAGCTGCTTTTCTTGCCTGCAAAAGAAAATAAGCCCTCCCTGACCCAACCCCTCCCACACTTGCCACCAGCACCACGATGGAGGACAATCAGCCTTGAGAGTACCAGTTTCATCATCAGGCCCTCAAAGGTCTCAGGATTTATTGAAATATTTAAAGGCCATTTCATGTTCCTTTAACTTTCCAAGTTAAGCTCTTCATCCCAACACAAAAAGCACTTCTGATAGCTGGGGATATTCATTGACATCCAAGAGGTCCACAGCAGGAGATGTGGCACCCTGCCCATATCCTCTAGGCAGGTATTCACCTTTAAACCTTACAGGCTGCTGCCTGCCCACTCTCCACCTAAGAACTTTTGTGGGGCTTTATTTTTGTTTTGATTGCTCAAAGGTCATACTGGAACTGCAGAGAGTAAATCACCCCTAGGAGAAGCTCTCATCCAGTGACAGATGGGGACCAAATAAATGCACCAACTCCCTTGTCCTTGGGGGAATACCGTGTGCTTACACGGTTTCCCAAGTTCCTCGGTGGGACTAAGCTCCACTTGCCCACAACAGTCACTTTTGAAAATGCACCTGTACTGGCCACTTTCCTTTCCTGTCTCACTTTTCCTCTCTACTGCTGCTTCCTTGGATCCCCTCCCAAACAAATTACTTGCACATAAATCCTTGTCTCAGTCTGTGTTCCCCTAGAAGTAGACTCCGAGACAAAGCCCATCTTTAATCAGTTAAAGTTTCTGTCTAGAAAGACTTAAAGCACAGCAGCTTCCCTCTGATGCTGGCAGAAGTCAGGGAAGGAAGCACCAGGCAGGAGCCCCTGGCCAGCTGAGGGACACCTACCTGTGCAAGCCACCCACCTTCTCCCCTAAGCTACTCAGGAGCCCAGCCCTTGTGTCAGAGCGGCGGGTTCTGCCCTCTAGGCCTGGGGGGTTCTAGGAGGATGCTGCTAGGAATGGAAGGGATGCAGATGCCAACAGCCTTTCACTGCCTATAGGCACATTTCACACTGACAGGCTACCGGGGGTGTAACACTATTTTTATTTAAAACACCGGTTGCCATAGTAACATCCACACGACCCAATACTTATTCTAAGTCACACAGAAAATACCCTTGGGAAGGGAATGAGAGAAGCACTGTGTGAGTGCAGTGCAGCCCTGGGAATCAAATAGCAAGCAGGCAGCGCCTGGAAAAGAAAATGCCACCACAGCCCACCTGTCTGAGCTCCTCCTCCAAACACCTGCCCAAGTCTTCCTGTGGTTTGTTTCACTTTGCAATTGATGAAAATGTTCAGAGGCCTATGGAGAGTGCTGCAATCTGCCCAGGACTTGTGAGCTGCAGCTCTTCTCTGGAGGTCAGAAGTTTCCTCCAGAGTGACTTCAGCCACAGGTCAAGATGGGTGCTAAGAACAAAACCTTCAGCCCTAGGCACAGGGTGGTGAAGCATGCAGGAGGACAGGCTCCCAGCTACAGCCAGCTTTCCACAGCAGCTAAGGAGGCGGGGAGTTTGCATCCCCACCACCCTGCAATGGGAAGGCCTGGTCTGGACCATGCCACCTGGGGGGTACCCCCAAAGGAGAAAAGGAAAAATCAAAAAGGAATTAGCTTTTAAGGACCAGAACGAAAGCTCATTCTATAGCACCCCCAGCCCCGGGCCATCAGGATTTCAGTTTTTGTGCACCTATAGCAGTTTCTTTACTTCCTCATTAGCAAAAGCCCTGGACAGACAATGTTAACATCTGAGGCCCTCAGAGACACTGAGGACCCCTGAGTGTCCCTGTGAGGCCTGCAGGGCTCTGGACAGAGGCTATGGTGATTCAGCTCAAGTTGGGGCCTACCAGCCTGGCTGCCAGGGTAGCTCAGTGTGCCTTGCCTATGCCACACCAGGCAAATTACTTCCCATTTCTGAGCCAGAGTTTTCATCTATGCCCCAGGCACAACAGTACCCATTTCACAGGTTTATCATAAGGATTAGATGATGATTGTAAAATACCTACACATAGAGCAACCACTGATTAGTAATTGTTGATATGATTCTCAGGGAGCGGTGGGTATATATCATTCTTGAAAAGCACCAACTGGACAAATCACACTGAGCTTCTCCCTTCCCCCGATGGTTTGGTGACAATAATTACAATATAACCATGGCAAGTATCTATTGGATACTTGCTGTATGCAAGTGCCTGATAGTGATTCTGTAAAGGTCTGTGTTCATACATAGTGGGAAACTCTAGTTTCCCTATCACAGAGGGTAGATAACCTACCCAAGCAGCTAGTATGCTGTGGAGCTGGGACTTGAACCCAGATCTGGCTCCTGAGTATGTGCTTTTAGACATCATGCTATGAAAGTGATCACCTGGGACTGCCTTACCCAAGAAGATGGTGGCAAAAGAGCAGGTAGAGATGTTTGCGGAAGCAGGGCGGGGCCAGCCCTGGCTTTGTGGGTGATGACAGGGCTGAAGAGAGTTCAGCGCTGGCTGCTTGTATGATCTGTGCCTGCCATTGTTATTGTCTCTCCGCCCCCTCCCCCTCCCCCAGACCTGATTGTGCAGCCATAAGGACTCTTCCAGATTATCAATATCTATCATTCTGTGGCCAGACCTAGAAGAGGGCAGAATGGGCCCAGAGGGACAATTGAGAAGGTGCTGCTGTATTTTGAGTCACTGAAACATTTGTCCTGGGCCACAAGTGTGGGGTCCCCAGAGTGAGGACCCTCATGGGCACCAGGCTCTGTGGGGCAGATAGGGGCTCTTGTGGGACAGCTCGTGTCTATGGTTGCTGCCACCAGCAGTGTCACAGAGGCAAGAGGAGGTTCCAGGGCTACAGCAGGGCCCTATCAAAGCTGCAGTCTGCTCTTCCTTACTCTGGTGGCTATTGGCATCACTTTGAAGATGGAGGCAGTTTCAATGGGCCCTGGACCCCGTTAACACTTCCTCTTAGAGAATGTTCTAAGAGAAAAAAACATCAAGTAGGGTCTTAGTCTGACAGATCTGGGCAAGATGATCTGACATTGGAAATTTTTTAACCGCTAGAAGTCTCTGTTTTCTCATCTTTCAAGTGGAAGTAATGCTCACCTGTAGCAGACACTGTCGGGCCTCACCCACAGCAGGTTGCCAGGGGACAGTTTCAGAAAGACCACGACTTCCTGCCTGAGGCTGTCCTCTGGCCACAGAAGTGAGCTCAACTGCAGGTGGTGGGGGTAGGGGGCAAAAGTGCCACAGAACTAATGGTCTAATGCAGCTCTCAGCCAATCAGGGCTGGGAGACTGGGAGGTGGACACCCTGGGTGACCACTGAATACCCCGCACACTAATGCACCTGTATCAGCTCCCCTCCCATCCCTCGATCACATCCCCATACCATTATCAGGCTTTCTGGGAGCACACCCCCAATAAACTATCTGAGCCTTCAGCTCGGGGTCTTCTTTGGAGAGAAGCCAACTTAAGATACCACCTCATATGGCTTGGGGAGAACTGAACAAGGATGCATGTCCAGCTCTCCACACAGTGAACACTTTAATAATGTTGGCTGTCTCTTACTATATGGAATACTTAGGGATAGAGTGGAGTTTAGCTGTGGGTTTACTTTGCACATTTATGAGCTAATTAATTATTCTAAATTCCCTGTCCTAGAAGTCCTCTAATTTGGGCTTAAATTTGGCTGTAGATACTCCTCCAACAAATTCTTTATCCTCACATGGGTCACTGAGAAATATTCTATCTTCTAGGTCAGTTTTTCTAATAAAATTTCCCTATAACCTAGAGCAGAAGTCACATGGAGCGGGTAAGACCTTAGGCAAAATTATTCAGTCAACACCCCTTTCCACTCACCCTTCAGACTCAAACTACCTTCCTGCTGTCCAAAGAGAGACCTTCCCCTATACAGGAGAGACCCTGCACTCCCTAAATCTAACTTAGCTTGGCTATTGAAAATAAAAGTATACTGTGTACAAATCTGTACTCAGGTGTGAATGACTTCCATTGTGGTAGGGAGCTCTAACTGAGGAGCGGAGTGAGCGTGTACCTAGGTCAGGGATAGCTGGAAGCAGGTTATTCCTTCCCCTTTACACTTCTACAAGCCTTAAAATTTCTTTTGAATGTCCTGCTTCAGCTGAAGCTCACACATGCTTTTTGAATTTGACTCCATAAGTACTCATATTTTAGAAAAAAAAAATAGAATTAGGGTCATAAGCCTGCCAACATGTTGAATATGAGTCACATTCCCTGACCTCTCATATGAAACGCCTTGTGTTTAAGCTGTTGGCTTTTTCATCCTCTAATTCCACAGGGCTGCTTTGTGTGTTTTTAGAAAAGAAAAAAAGATATCAGACACAAGCAACAGAATATTTGAATCAGAAAGTTAAAGAGAGGTTTGCCTTCTCTACTCATGGCTTCCTGTCCTATCTAGAGCCGAGATCCTCAAACTTTAGTATAGATCAGAGTCATGGGGAAAGGAGATTTTTAAAATACAGTCCTCAGACTCACTCCAGGAGGCTGACGTTGTTGATCAGGGGTAGGCTTTGAGATTTTTTTTTCCAAGCTGGGATGCTGGTTATTGCAATGAAAGTTATCTCTCAATTTTCACTTTGTTCCTTTAAATCAGTATTTCTCACAAAGAGGTGTCCCTAGAACACCCTATGCCCACCTCTGCTGTGGTTCCACTAAGCTCCCAGAGATATTCAAGTAGATCAGAGAGTGCTGCTTTTTGCTTGTCAAAAGCAAACAGCTTGAAAATCGAATGCTTCACAAAGAATCATGTACCTCAAGGATTACAAGCCTACAAATGAACCAGTTTGTTCATTTCTATTCTATTGCATGAATACAATCTTTTTTTTTTTTTTTTTTTTTGTCCTCTGGATTCCTACAGACTGTTGCCTGTTGCAGATGATGGTAACTCGCTTCTTCTCTTTAGTCTCCAAGAGTTGCATGGACGATTTCATGAGTCACTCCACACGATTACAGCATTTCCCATTGCTCATTTGTAAATGCTGATTGACCAGCCCAAGCCCACCTGAGCTTTCTGCATTATGCATCCTTGAGCTTAGTTTCAGGTATTCCTCCTGGAATGGCTTTCCCTTAGCAGTAGTTTCTCACAGTGGAGCTTGTTTCTGAAGCAAGTGGAGGCAAAGCAAGGAAAGGCTGTTGCGATGATTTTCACAGCATCCAGATGACGAGTTGCCTTCACAAAGGGAAACCATTCAGGATCCATTACTTTCTCAAGGGATCTCCAAGCATCTCTGAAGTTGGGGTTTTCATCAATTACCCACAGAATCAAAATGAGTATAGAATCAATATCTTTAAGAAAGTTATTTATTTCCACAATTGTTGTCATCTGTGACTCACAGGCTATGAAGTGAACTTCAACCATTAACGGTTGTCCAGGTCCTCCAAATTTTTCAGACAGTATTCCAATCAAGGTTTTATGACACCAGCTGTATCCCGCCATTTTTGCAACATAGGCAGAAACGTCAAGCTGTGGGTAATTGACGTGCATGTCGCTGATTCCCGCAGCAGCTGTGAATGCATTAAATCTATTTTCAGCAGCCCTTACATGGGAGTTGTTTTGTGAATCTCTGTAAAGGGCAATAAGAATACGTAGCATTGCATGATATAATCCAAGCCTGTGTGCTATATTATCTGGCATTGTTGGAATCTTGCATGTGTTCATTCCATATCCTGTTGGTAACCAGGTTAAAGGACTCCCATCAGTTTGGGTTAGATGGTCATCAACAGGAAAATGTTGCTGTAATGATGGTGTGATACTGCAAGCAACGGTTGTGCACATTGCTGTATTCCCAGCAGCTGCACAACCGTGTGTACTGACTCATTTGATATCAATATAGTATGGAGACACCGCACATTATCACTGTACAGTATTAACAAGGCCGGAATATGGCCTTCTGCTGTGGGGGGAGTGGTAAGTGTGACTTGCACTGGGATGAGTGGGAGGTTTTCCCCAAGGGGTACAGAGACTGGCACATGTTCCATGTCTTGAGGGAACCTGCCTTTGTTTCCTTTGGCAGGTTCCTGCATGAATATGATTTTAAAATCCATGATTATGTATAGACATTCCAGAACTATGAGCTAGCTATAATGTACACCCCCTAAAGAGAAACTTCATTATATAAAATAGTAACAGAAGAAATAGGCTGCCCCAGGAAGTGTTTGGCATGGACATGGCAAGTATGCATTCTGCAGAAAGGAGCCATTGGGGATTTCCTGCCATCAGGAGGAAAACATTTCTACCTCCATCCAATGTTCTTGCTTAATTCTGTTCAAAAATCTTCTTTGGCACACACTCATCTCCATTTGGATGAAGATTCAGAAAAATAAATATCGGCATCAAAATTGCTAATGATCAAATAAATTTTTCAAAAACTGATCACCTTTCAGCATGATCCAGCCCAGCAGCACCAGCTAGAGAAGCTGATTTGTCAGCTCCCAATGGGCACCAAGCAAAAGCTTTCTCCTTCACAGTGAATCAAGGGAGTGATTTTAGGGGATAGGAGCCTCCTGGTCTGGACATTTGTTTTAGGTTAGCATTACAGACTAAACTGTTAGGAAGGGAAGGGCCTGGAGTCAAAGAGCCCTGGAATCCCAGTTAAAGAGAAAGATCCAATATGTTCCCATCCTCATCAACCAATGCTATCATAGATACAGAGGGATCCATAGCCCTCATTAAGCCTGTTTCCTCCCAAAGAAAGATAAGGTTCACTCACTTCAAAGAAGCAATCATTCTTATAGTTAGAAGATTTGAGCACATGGCGTATTAAATCACTTTACTTTTCTATCACATCTCCATCACTTCTCATTAGGTGGAGTTCACCAGTACCATATCAGTACATTTCCTATCAGCTTCCTTCCTCCATCTCTTGATTTCCCAAGCCCCACAGTTTTTCCTCTTCCTCCCTCCCCAAGGTCCTGGCTCTGTTTCAAGAGGCAGCATGATGTTGCTAGAGGAAGTTCTTGTTCTGTGTATTCCAAACACTTCCCCATGGGATTACTCAACTGTTCTCAGAGCACAGCTCCAGCAAGTTATATCTTAATCTGGGTTCTCGCAGAAGCAGATCCCAAGACAAAGATTTGGGTGAAAAAGTTTTCTGTAGGAAGTGGCCAGGAAACATGGTTAGAGGCATGGAAAAGTGGGATGTGGAAGGGCTCAAACTAGTCACCCGTGCGGGCCACTGGAACTTAATGCCTCCCATAGGGATACTCTGGGAGCTGGTGTAGAATAAACATCTCAAAGAACTGGGATATTCATTAATTGAGGGCTACACCTACGGGCTAATTCCCTGGAGCTTCCTGCCATCAAAAAAATGTCTTATGTTGCCAAAATAAACTTCAGGCAACAAAATGCATGTGCAGGTGGCTGAGAAAGTGTGAGCAGGGCACCAGCAGCAGGAACTACAAATTTTGAGGCTAATAAAATTCTCTGGCTGTTCATTATCTCATCAAAGACCACTTCCTATCAATAGTGAAACTAAGGGAAGGTGGAAGGGAAGAAGGGGAGAAAATCCACTCTCTTACATTTCTCCAACGTAGCAATCATTAAGATAAAGCAAGAAGGTTGATTTCTAGAGGAAGACAACTTGTTTGAAAGCACTGTAATATAATTTCACATGTGGCTATGATGTACAATAATTTTTATAATATAAATGCAGAAAGAAGTGTTCAGAGAAGTCTATTTGCCATACATAGAAGACAGAACAGTGATCCCCAAACTGGTTAGCCTTAGGGAATAGACTCTTGGGACAGGTGCCAGATCTTGAGAAGTTTGATGATTATCCAGGAGTAGCATGGATTTTAAAAGGCTGGGATGTGCTGCCAGCAAAATGAGGCCAAGAGGCTGAACACCATGTGACCAAAGACCCTGTTAAGTAGATGAGAACCACCTTGTGATTCAAAAAGATGAGGCACTTTAAAATAGAGTGTTGGATAACCCAGCCTCCCTCAGGAAAACAAGGCCGGCACCATCCGAGTTTCACCTTGGTGGGAATCTTAGCCCTATAGCCCGGAGTGTCATTTCCATCTTAGAGTTCTCTCACTCTGAGGACTTCCTGAGAACCCAAATGCTCAGCTTCTCAGTCATGTCATCCTGATCTGCCCACAAAATCAGATTCTGGGATGAAGGCTTGTGTGAGGGTAGGTAGAGTGATCCCCCCAAGCAGGAGTGAGGTAGTGGGAAATGGAGGAATGGAGGAAATGACAATAAAAGATGCATTGATGAGAGGATCACTGCTAAGGGCAACTGGGCTGTATCCCACTGGGGACCTTCTGAGGCACCATATGGAATCTGTGTCAGATGGGAAGCTGCACACTCATCCACAGGTCCATCCCCCAGAGGCATGAATGGCCTTGCACTTCTAGGCTGAGTGTGTGTGCAAGTCCAATAGGCCTCACCAGCTTTGGAAAAAGCTTCATAGCAGAAAAGCACAGGGAAGCTATGGACCCACTCATGGCAGTCATGATGGTGTTCCATCCAGAGCTCCTTCAACAGGATCTGCTGCAGGGAATCTCCTATTGCTGCACCCTCAGATATGCCTCAGCACTCACCCTAAGACCACGCTTTCCCTGGCTGCTCCCAGCCAAGGGTACTGGAACAAAACCATTCCTTCCCAGTGCAACACTCCCCTAAAGAGCAATCTTTACTCAGAGACTCACACCCACTGGCTTGGCTAAGACTGTCTTGGAACTACTCAGAAGGTCTGGGGCTCTCCTCTTCTTTCACAACTATCAGACCTGCACCACAGTCTAAGGCTTTCCCTGCTGACTCCTGCTTCCTCCCCCTTACCCTTCACAGGTGTTCCCCAAATAAACATCTTGCTCCTCTAATCCTGTTTTATCCTCTTCTTCTGGGAGGACCTCAATTGACACAAAGGTTGTGGGACACCATCACCTGGGTTGGAACTGTCTGCTACTGCGGTGCTGACATGAGAAGTAGCAAAGAATACGTGATGTGGGATAAAATATATCTGAGTTCTCCCTTTATGGTTGGGTAACCATTAGATGGTGCAGCATATTCTCTTGGTTCTCTTTAGCCTGGGAAAATAGCTGATATTTTCAAAGGATTTCTTCAAATGCCAAAGGGAAAATATGAGGAGGTTGCCACAAGACAACACAAAGAGTGGTTTCCATGGGTGCTGCTCCTGGAAACACAGATGCTGCTGAAATCTGCAGTCACCCTCAGTCATTCACAGCTCCAGAACAAGGAGCAGAATGACTTCCATTCCTCCTCCTTTCCAGCCCTCTGCAAGTGCCTTGTATTGGCAAAACCTGATAGAAACCCAATTGGTAAGATTCACTAGAAGAGCAGCTCCACACTTTAGTGCACACTGTAAGGGAGAGCACTAGAGAACTGAAGAAAGGAAATGAAGGTGAAGACCAACAGGCAATTCCCAGGATGGAGAACAGTGTACCCTTTAGTGTCATCAGATGGCACTGTCTCACATGGGGTCAGGTTCTTTGCCCCACCAAGGTGGTAGTATGGAGAGGGGAAAGCACTAAGCTTGGGTCTTGCCAACAAGGCTTAAGTCCAACTTCTGCCAGGAAACAGCTATACGGCCTTGGGCAAGTAATGTCGCCTCTCTGAGCCGCAGCAGCCTCTTTGGTAATGCATAGGTGAAACTAGACTACAGATTTTCGAACAGTGCTCCAAGGAACTCTCTAGGGTACTACAACTCCTTCAGGGGTTACTCAGCAGGTTGGGGGAGGATGCCAAATCCAGCTAACTTAGACTCAGCTTTCTGATTGCCATGTGAGGGTTTTCTTTAAAGCTTAAAATAAAAGTTTCAAAACCTTAGGCCCAGGTGATCTTTAAGGCCCTTTCTATCCTTATCTTTCACAAGTCTAGGAGACTAGAATCAAAATCTGGCTTCTGCCAATTATGTGTGACTGGAGGAAGCCACCTAACATCTCTCATTTTTATTATCTCTAAAATGATGGGATTATTAAACACCTGTGATACATCAGGTGATTTGCACACATCCATATTCCACATCCATCCCCCGTTTGAAGGATATACCATCAGTATCCTCATTTTACGGTGGAGGTAGATGAGGCTCAGAGAGGTTAAGCAACACATCACATGACTCAGCCAGCAAATGGCTCAATATCTGTATCCTTCAGGCTTCAATATCTGCATTTCTTCAACTTTGCTGCCTGCCCAGTTTAGAGGGGTATGAGGAATAAATGAGACTATGAATGCAAAAATATTTTACAAAAATACACATTATTATGTAAGCATACAAATTACCCCAATGGACCTAACTTTCTACCAAGACCTCCATAGTTCAATATCATGATAAAATGTCTCTGGTTTAATAATCCACTTTCAACAGCATTTACAGTTCTTGCTCATCACTTGTTCTGGACCCAGTTTGTGCACCATTCCTAACCCAATAGGCTCTGCCTCCCACTTCCACCAAGGGCGTTGGCCATTTTCCTTGCTTCTTGGCCCGAGCAGCCCTAGCCATGGTTCACACTTTCTACACTTGTAAAGGATGGTTCCCTGCCTTTGCTGCCATCATGACAGACTGGGAAGAAGTCCCGATGCTGGGGCTGACTGACAAGGAGAGACTGACTGCTATGGCTGTGCACTGGCTGCTCTGAGTGTGCAAAGCTCCAACTTCCCCATCAGCTTCCCTGGAGTGTGAGAGAGTGAATGTCCCATTGGGAAGGAACCACCAGATCAATCAAAGCCACCATTTCTCCCACAACAGGCTGTTCCAGGATGCAATCATTGCTGATGACGAATCTGATGCACTTAAAATATAAATATTCTAGTATATTCACCAGGCTTTTGTCATAGAGCTACATTTGTATATCCCTTTTATTGTTAATCTTTCCAGATCACTATGAACTCATGACAAAACAGATTCAAGTTGTTATAGTTAACTTTTTACTATTATTCTCATTTTGATTCTCAAATTGTCACAACACGGCTAGTGGGAGGCCCTTTAAACTGACCTCCTTGTCCTTTCAGTGCTAACACAGACATTTTTGAAAGTATTCTTGCTTTAAAAAAAGAGGTTTCAGGCTCATACTGACTTTTCCTTAACAAATAAAAAACCGAAAATGATATGAGCTGCTCTCCAAGGGGCCAGTTCCTTTTCATGGAGACTAGTGCTGGAAACCACACCAGAGGCACATATCAGATTATTCCACATAAATACTGGCAGAAGATGGAGTGACACTGCTGCAGGGTCACTTTAAGGTTGGAAAAACATTTATATTCAGCATCATGACTTTTGTGTTACTATTTCTAACTCTAACATGACTAAATTATTTTAGCCTTTACCATCTAACTTCATTTTCCTACAATATCCCTACCTACATTAATACCTCATACACTCAACACTTTGTTTTGTCCCTTTTTTTTTTTTTAAGATGGAGTCTCACTCTGTTGCCCAGGCTGGAGTGCAATGGCGTGATCTTGGCTCACTGCAACCTTTACCTCCCCAGTTCAAGCGATTCTCCTGCCTCAGCCTCCCAAGTAGCTGGGATTCCAGGTGTGTGCCACCACGTCCAGCTAATGTTTGTATTTTTTAGTAGAGACAGGGTTTCTCTATGTTGGCCAGGTTGGTCTCAAACTCCTGGACTCAAGTGATCCACCTGCCTCAGCCTCCCAAAGTGCTGGGAATACAGGTGTGAGCCACAGCACTGGCTGTTTTGTCCTGTTTATAGTTCTTCTATAGTCCTATAGTCATTTTGACTGAAAAAAAAAATTTATAGAAAATGGACAGAAGACATAAACAGGCAAGTCGCAAAAGAGGAAATAGGGTCAATAAAAATTTTAAAGTTCAGGCTGGGCACGGTGGCTCACACACACCTGTAATCCAGCACTTTGGGAGTCTGAGGCAGGTGGATCACGAGGTCAGGAGATCAAGACCATCATGGCTAACACGGTGAAACCCCATCTCTACTAAAAATACAAAAAATTAGCCAGGCGTGGTGGTGGGTGCCTGTAGTCCCAGCTACTTGGGAGGCTGAGGCAGGAGAATGGAGTGAACCTGGGAGGCAGAGCTTGCAGTGAGCCGAGATCGCGCCACTGCACTCTAGCCTGGGTGACAGAGCGAAACTCTGTTTCAAAAAAAAAAAAAAAAAAAAAAAATTAAAGTTCAGATTTATTATTAATGAAATATACAGGAACTAAAACAATATTTTGAAGGGTAATGATGTTATCAGACTCACAAAGAAAGAATAATATCCAAAGTGGGATATTATTTGGCACCTCTGATTTCTTCTGTGTTTCTGCTTCATTCTCTTCTATGGATTGATATCCTCTATTTTCTCATAGTTTCTGCTCCCATATATCTTAGGGTTTCAAACAGCCCTTCCTGAACTGTTTGGCCCATTTAGACATTTATGCTTCAGTTTCCACTACCATCTGTCTCATTTTTATCTGATTTTCTTAATTCAGAGTTCCCAGGCAGATCTAATTAGTAACACTCATATGTACATGCCAGGATCAGGCTAGCTTATGGGTTGGCTGGATCTACCTACCTCAAATCCAATCAGGTTTAGCTGTGTTACCATGTGGCACAAAACATGGCTTCCTACAATCAGGCCTCATAATACCTGGCCTGTCCATATACTGTGAGAGATAAATTATATTTTTGCTTATGTTGTTTCCCAGTTTTTTACTCTCACAATGATCATACTATGTACATGATTCTAAAAATAACATAAGGAGAAAAAGAAATTCAATCAAGAAATAGGATCATTGAGAGATGTCCCATTTACAGTTTAATATACATTCAGCAATAGAATAGTCACTTATTTAGCTAAGCCACCTCAAAAGTATGCCCCCTCCTCCTCCTAAGTCTTAACAAGATAATTGTTACTGAGAGCCATTTACATTATACAAACATCACCCAGTGGTTAAGGACAAGTTTGACTCTGCAGCTAGATGGCCTGGGTTTGAACTGGCTTCTCCATTTGTAAGTCTTGTGGCCTGCAGTAAGTTATTTTATCTTCTTTGCATCTGCTTGTTCAGTTGTTTCAGTGAGTTTAGGCAGCTATACCGTTTAAAGAACAGTCCTCCACACAAGACTACTTACTTAGAGATGGAGTCTCATTCTATCACCCAGGCTTGAGTGCAGTGGCATAATCATAGCTCACTGCAGCCTTGAACTCCTGCCTCAGCCTCCCCAGTAGATAGGACTACAGGTGTGTACCACCATGCCCTGCTAATTTTTTTTCCCAGAGACACAACCTTGCTATGTTGTCCAGTCTGGTCTCAAACTCCAGGGCTCAAGCGAGATTCCTGCTTCAGCCTCTTAAAGCACTGGGATTACAGGAATGGGCCACCTTGCCTGGCCTACTCTCACTTCTGACACCACTTGCAATTCAGGGAGTTCCCAAAACCACTCTCAGTTTTGATAATTGGCTGGAAAGACTCAAGAACTTACTGAAAGCTATTGTATTCGTGGTTAATTACAGGAAAATGATACAAGTTAAAATTAGCTACAGGAAGAGATGCACAGGGCAGAGTCTGGGAGGGGTCCAAATGAGGAGCTTCAAGTTGTCCTCCTCCCCTGGAGTCATGGATGGCGTTACCGCCTCTCAGTCATGATGTGTGAAAATATGCACAGAGTGATGTCAAGCAGGGATGGTCATGTTAAGCCTTTGGTGTCCAGGGTTGTTATTGGGGCTTAATCACATATTGCCCAGGTGGCTGACCTTTAGTCCCCAGCCCCATTCAGAGGTTGGGCTAAAACCTTCAGTCATCCGTTCCTCCAGAAATCAGAAGTATACTGCATGGCCCAAAGCCCCCATTATAAATCATATTGTTAGACTGTCCAGTAGTTAAAGCCCCCAGGCAAATAAAGACATTTCTATCAGGCAGGACACTCTAGGGCCCTCCTAGTAGCTTAGGGCAAAAGCCAGACCTCTCTTAGAGTAATGCTAATTCTTCACTACACAGGAAATAACAGTTCCTATTTCATGGGGTCATTGTAAGGATTAAAGGAGAAAATACATCTATCATCCCTCATCTCCAATTCCAAAATCCCAAATGCTCTGAAAACCAGAAGTTTTCTCATAAATCATTTAGTGGAAAAAGCTTACATGAGATTGTTTATATCTTTTTATCTCAGTTACACATTTTCCAAAGAAATTACTGTGTGTAATTTTGGGGATGGTACCACAAATACCCCCCTCCCAATGGAGTATAACATGTAGTCACCATCTATCACATCTTGCCGGTCTAAAACCTGAAAATTCATCTAGCCCTGAGGAACTCAGATAAGGGATCCTTGAGCCTGTAGATGTAGGTGCTAATAACAGTCCCTAGAAAAGTCACTGCTTCATAAATGTAAACTGGTATTATTTTCTACTAAGATAAACACAAATTTAGGGAAAGAAGAAAATGCCCCCCAATGTGATCAAGGCCAATAATTTACTATCCCTTTGTCAAAATTTTACCTCAACTTAAATTTTGACAAGAAAATTTCAGGAGAATATATACTGTAAATGGAAGCCAAAAAATCTTGTAGAAAATGTATTGTGTTAGATACGTTATCATAAATATTACATATTATGTATTTTGACATAAATAAGAATTAAATATCATCACAGGCTCAAGGATCCCTTATCTAAGACTGGCTCCTCTGAGGAGCCAGTCCAGAGGCTCCTCAGAGATTGCTGAGGATGTTGGGAGCAGGGAGAGTACCATGGGACTTCGGGGGTTTAGCCACAGGCTTCCAGCCTATTGTGTATAATGATAAACTCTTACTGTGTATTTAGTTCTGAACTTCTGAAACTTGTCACCTGAAGAATTTTTTCAAACTTCCTACCAATTTTTAGACAAATTGATTTATTGCTTAATGAACCCACCAATTGTTCACATATTACTTTTTTCCTCAAAAATTTTCAGTGTGTCCTTTTATTTATGTGAAAATAGTAGAGTTATACTTGAAATTAGACCCTCAGAGAAGTCAATCAGGTTTTAAAATGTCAAAGAAGAAAGGAAAATGCACAAGAGCCCCCCCCACCCAACACACACACACACATCACATCACAAGCAGGGATGAAAACAGAACTATTCCAGGAGTGAATCTTTTCACATGCGTCACTGCAACACCTTCAGTCTTTCCTAGAACCAGTTGGGAAACGGATGGATATACACAGAGACCATCTCCTCACGGGACCTCAGTCTCTGATTCCCAATTCCCAAACCCAAAAAGTTCTGAAAATTGAAAAATTGAAAGATTTATTTGTAACTCAGTTACAAACCTTGCCCTCGACTGATGGGAGTCTATTTTTAGTCATTATGAGATTCAGTGTGAATATTCATAAGTTTGACGGCAGAAATATTAATGTACTTGATGATAGGGTGCTCCCCCAGACTCCACTGGGGGTGTTAATAATATATATATGTTGAATTCTGAATTCTGCAATACATCAAGATTTTTGGATGAAAGATTATGGACTTACATGGTAGAAAATCCCAAGGGTAGGTGTTGCCTTCATTTTAAAGACAATAAGGTAGCTTTAGAGATGTTAAGTAACTTGCTCGAAGCCATACAATAAGCAGCAAAATATTATACACTTTGAAAGGCCAAGTATGTCAACTGCAACTTCCAACCGCCCAGACTTCATGCGGCTTAGTCAGGGAGCTGATTTTACCTTAAGGTGGGGCTGGTACTTCTTAATAGACTGAAAATTACAAAAAGAGGTTTGCCACTGGCAAAATTAGGCTGTTAAGATTTCAGACCAGCTCCCAGAGAGGCCTTTCCATTTCCACTTTTAAGGAAACTGTGCCCTCTGACTGTAAGGAGATACATTTCTTCTCATCCCTTAAAGGCAGAGGAATTTGATAAAGAAGTTGCCTGGCAAAGGAAAAAAAAAACCCCACTAGACCGAAATCAAAACAAATCATTTTTTGCATATTAATCAGGTGCCTGATTGAAACTGTGCTAGCTGCTTCGAGAGAGGAATATTAAAAGTAAGGCGCTGCTAATTTAAGCACAACTAATTTTAAAAGACGTACCTAGAAACAGCCACATGGGAAAATCACTTAAGCTACATCAACCATCCGCTTCGCTTGATGGGATATGCCTTGGTTGGGAGCCCCAGTGTCATGATATTGACTTCGTCCCTGTGGGTAGACAGGGAAATCTGTCACTCCTGTAATCTGCAGGGCTCTGGTTTTAATGGATCCATCCCAATTTATTCCTGCCTCCCAAGTGAGCAAGAGGAGCCCAGAGGGAAGTGACTGTCCAAGGAGCTGCCACAAAGCTTGAGCCCCATCCCCATGGAGCTGGCAGGCCACCCCTTCTTCCAAGAAGACAGTCCCATAGAAACTGCTGCTGGGCTCATTGGTAAACCTCACCTGTAGCAGACATTATTGAGGCTGTTCCCAGATCTCCTCAGATCTCTTTTGTGGGTTCTTTGCACCCCTCCCCAAGTTTGTGCCCACAACTCTCTAGGGAAGATTGTGCAGGGGCTGCTGGCACAGCCTTGCCTGCAGGCATTGGGAGTTTGTCCCCGGAGGTTACCTTTAGCCAGTGCCCAATTGGTAAAAGAACATGGAAGCTCAGCTCCTTTCCTTCTAGTCTAAGTATCATTTGTGCTCCAGAGCTCCTCTGTGGAATGAAAGCAAGGCTGTGACTTTGCCTGAAATCACCCCTTTCTGAGCATCTTTCCCTTCTTTGAACTGCTTCTCCTACTCCTTTACTGATGTCTCATCCTTTAAAAAAAAATTACTGCTTCTGGTTACCCCACCTAAGAGCGTTGTATCCAAGGCTCTGAGATCTCAGTACAGAAGGTAAGTGCTATACTTTGAGGTGAACAATAAATTTCAGTTAACTTCTCTACACTTCTGGAAGGGATCTATTTACTTAAAGATCAACTATTCCACTGGCACATATATCATTTACCACCCGAACCTGCAAGGGGACAAGGCCAGAGAATAAGCTAGAACCAGAGTGGAGAACAAGACTCAGTCAGGTGCCCTTCTTTCCTCTCTCCAGAGCTATGGATAATGGACAAGCATACCTGTGGCAGAAGCTATGGGCTACCCCAAAGTCTGTTCTCCCTTCCAGGAAGCCTCCAGATATACACTGGATACATGTCAACCCAGCCAGCCTCCATTCCAGCTAGATGTGGCCACGCAGCTAAGTTCTGGCCACTGGGGTGTGAACAGAAGTGCTGCGCACAGCTTCCAAAGCATGCCTCCCTTTCCCCATTGCCCTGTGCAGATACAGTGGAAAGCCATCATAGTCCACGTGGATGAAGGCCGCATCTGAAGAATGGAGGCAAACCAAAGAAGGATCTGGGTCCTCAACAACATGGAATTGTCTAGACTGTTTTATAAAGAGAAAGAATTGTCAATGTCAGCCAAGTTAGTCTGAGTCCTTGTTAGGGCAGCCAAATCCATATTCTAATTAATACAATTATTTAGAGCAGGGGTCCCCTACTCCCAGGCCAAGGACCACCAGTTCATGGCCTGTTAGGAACCAAGCTGCACAGCAGGAGGTGAAAGGCAGGCAAGTGAGCAAAGCCTCATCTGTATTGGCAACTGCTCCTCATTGCTCCCATTACTGCCTGAGCTCCACCTCCTGTCAGATCAGAGGCGGCATTGATTCTCATAGAAGTGCAAAACCTATGGTGAACTACACATGCAAGGGATCTAGGTTGTATGCTCCTTATGATAATCTAATGCCTGATGATCTGTCATTGTCTCCCATCACCTAGTCTAGTTGGGACCATCTAGTTGCAGGAAAACAAGCTCAAGGCTCCCACTGATTCTACATTATGGTGAGTTGTATAATTATTTATATATTACAATGCAGTAATAGAAATAACATGCACAATAAATGTAATGCACTTGAATCATCCTGAAACCAGCCCCCACCCTGCTCCTGCCAGGTCTGTGAAAACATTGTCTTCCTCAAAACTGGTCCCTGGTTCCAAAATGGTTGGGGACCACTGCCTTAGAGTGCAGTGGGATTATGAATTTTCTAATTGAGTCATTGATAAAGAGAAAGGAGGCTGTCTTAGGTTGTATTTCCCATAAAAGCTCCTGAGGTGATTATCCATGTCAAAGTGATTTATGATTTATTAGAAAATGTTCCTAGGAAAACCTAGGGATAGACGAGGGAAGTAAGAAGACGAAGCAGCCAAGCAAGAATTCAGCACCAGAGAAGGCCCATGGAGTGTGACTGTGGCTCAATCTCTCAGGGAGTTCTGCGGACGACAACAGCCAGACCTAAGTGTGTTACAATCACAGGCAAGGGAGCTGAGAATTTGTACCCCTGACACCTGCTAGTCCTCGGTCAATCAATACTCCCATAAAAACATAAATGTCTGAGTACTTCTGTATATCCATGCATACAATCTGAGCTGGGTCTAGCAGTCTGAGCGACCCTCCAGCAAAGAGGCACAGGTGCTGGCTGTTGGGAGTGAAAGCCCACTGGGAACCTACATGTACAAAAATGGTAAATGGATGGAGTGCTGACAGTATCTGCTAACAGAGGCCCTTTAAATTTTTGCCTGGAGGTCTCAAGTGATTACTCGTGGCATGCATTCCTGCAGCCCTTTCCATAGGAAACAACCTTGCCTGTCACCTTCACCTGGACATTTCTATTGGCTATATCTAATGTTTTCAAGTGTCTAAAATTGTGTTCTTTGGGCAACCATAATAAAATACAAGGTTATGTTTCAGAGTTCTCTGCAAGTCCTGAAAGAATAACAAATCTCATAGGAGTTCACGATAAGGTCCTTTACTCCCCACTCATGACTCAAAACCTCTGGCAGGAGAAATCATCTACCTTATTCCTGAATATGGAAAGACCCTGTTACCAAATTTATTGCATACCTACTTAGAAACAAGCACAGGCATTTTGTGATGTTTCCAAGTAGAAAAAGGCTCTTGACAATATGACCTAAGGTAAATACATGCAATTCAAAACAAACTGGGCTGACGATTGATTGCTACACCCACATCTTCTTCTTAAAAAGATTACATAACATTTGCACATATAACATTGGCAAAAAAACAAACAAGTGATAAACAACAAACCCTAGTGACAGTGAGTTAGGATATTGGAGCCTAGATACTCTTAGGTCCTGCTGATGGGAATGTAAATTACTAAAATCCTTCTGAAAGTCAATATGGGAATATGTTACAAAAGACTTAATATATGCATATACTTTGGCACCCTCCCTCAGAAAAAGTCCATGCTCAGGAAATTTGGGGGATTTATAGTTAAATGAATTTTAATACATATATTCATGTAACCACCAACACAGTAAGGATACACCAAAAAACTCTTATACTAGTTTATAGTCATCCTCTCCCCACCCTCATAATCCCTGGTAACCACTGATTTGTTCTTCAATCTCTATAGTTTTGTCTTCTTGAGAATATCCTATCAGTGAAATCACGGAGTATGCAAACTGCTTTCACTGAGCATAATGTGTATGAAGTTCATCTAAGTTATTGCATTTATCAATAATTCATTTCTTCGTATTGCTGAATGGTATAATATAGACATACTACAGTTGGTGTAGCCATTTATTAATTGAATGACCTTTGGGAGTGTTTCCAGTTTGGGGCAATTATGAACAGGTCTACTATAAGCATTCACATACAGGTTATGTGTGAACATAAGTATTCATTTCTCTGGGATAGATACCCAGCAGTGGGATTGCTGACTCATACAGTAAGTATATGTTCAACTTTATAAGAAACTATTATTTTTTTAATTTTAAAAAAGTGTATTTCTAGTGAAATATACAATAATTTTTAAAGGTTGAAACAATACAGATAAGGCTAAAACCAATTCCAGGTCCCATAGAAAACTATTATCAGTCTTGGATGCATATTTTCAAAAACATAGAAATATGGCTTGTGAACTTGTTTTATTTTTATGTTTTAAGTTGTTTTTAAGTATATGATATATACTTTCCTGCATCTTTTTTATTCAACAATGTCTGGATATTTTTATTATACTTTAAGTTCTGGGGTACATGTGCAGAACATGCAGGTTACATAGGTATACACATGCCATGCTGGTTTGTTGCACCCATTAACCCATATTAGGTATTTCTCCTAATGCTATCCCTCCCCTGGCCCCCCGGTCCCAACAGAATCCAGTGTGTAATGTCCCCCTCCCTGTGTCCATGTGTTCTCACTGATCCACTCTCACTTATGAGTGAGAACATAGTGTGTTTGGTTTTCTGTTCTTGTGTTAGTTTGCTGAGAATGATGGTTTCCAGCGTCATCCATGTCCCTGCAAAGGACAAGAACTCATCTTTTTTATGGCTGCATAGTATTCCATGGTGCATATGTGCCACACTTTACCTAGTCTATAATTGATGGGCATTTTGGTTGGTTCCAAGTCTTTGCTGTTGTGAACAGTGCCACAATAAACATACATGTTCATGTGTCTTTATAGTAGAAAGATTTATAATCCTTTGGGTATATACCCAGTAATAGGATTGCTGGGTCAAATGGTATTTCTAGTTCTAGATCCTTGAGGAATCGCCACACTGTCTTCCAAAATGGTTGAACTAATTTACACTCTCACCAACAGTGTAAAAGCATTCCTATTTCTCCACAGCCTCTCTAGCATCTGGTGTTTCCTGACTTTTTAATGATTGCCATTCTAACTGGTGTGAGATGGTATCTCATTGTGGTTTTGATTTGCATTTCTCTAATAATCAGTGATGATGAGCTTTTTTTCATATGTTTATTGGCTGTATCAACGTCTTCTTTTGAGAGTGTCTGTTCATATCCTTCACCCACTTTTTGATGTTTTTTTTTTCTTGTAAATGTGTTTAAGTTCTTTGTAGATTCTAGATATTAGCCCTTTGTCAGATGGATAGATTGCAAAACTTTTCTCCCATTCTGTAGGTTGCCTGCTCACTCTGATAATTTCTTTTGCTGTGCAGAAGCCTTTAGTTTAATCAGATCCCATTTGTCAATTTTGGCTTTTGTTGCCATTGCTTTTGGTGTTTTAGTCATGAAGTCTTTACCCATGCCTATGTCCTGAATGGTATTGCCTAGGTTTTCTTCTAGGGTTTATATGGTTTTACATCTTATGTTTAAGTCTGTAATTATCTTGAGTTAACTTTTGTATAAGGTGTAAGGAAAGGATCCAGTTTCAGCTTTCTGCGTATGGCTAGCCAGTTTTCCCAACACCATTTATTAAATAGGGAATCCTTTCCCCATTGCTTGTTTTTTGTCAGGTTTGTCCAAGATCTGGTGGTTGTAGATGTGTGGCATTATGTCTGAGGCCTCTGTTCTGTTCCATTGGTCTATATCTCTGTTTTGGTACAAGTATCATGCTGTTTTGGTTACTGTAGCCTTGTAGTATAGTTTGAAGTCAGGAAGCATGATACCTCCAGCTTTGTTCTTTTTGCTTAGGATTGTCTTGGCTATATGGGCTCTTTTTTGGCTCCATATGAAATTTAGAGTTTTTTTCCTAATTCTGTGAAGAAAGTCAATGGTGGCTTGATGGGGATAGCATTGAATCTATAAATTACTTTGGGTAGTATGGCCATTTTCAGAATATTGATTCTTCCTATCCATGAGCATGAATGTTTTTCCATTTGTTTGTGTCCTCTCTTATTTCCCTGAGCAGTGGTTTGTAGTTCTCCTTGAAGAGGTCCTTCACATCCCTTGTAAGCTGGATTCCTAGGTATTTTATTCTCTTTTTAACAATTGTGAATGAGAGTTCACTCATGATTTGGCTGTTATTGGCATATAGGAATGCTTGTGATTTTTTGCACATTGATTTTGTATCCTGAGACTTTGCTGAAGATGCTTATCAGTTTAAGGAGATTTGGGGCTGAGATGATGGGGTTTTCTAAATATACAACCATGTCATCTGCAAACAGGGACAATTTGACTTCCTCTTTTCCTAATTGAATACCCTTTCTTTCTTTCTCTTGCCTGATTGCTCTGGCCAGAACTTCCAATACTACGTTGAATAGGAGTGGTGAGAGAGGCCATCCTTGTCTTGGTGCTGGTTTTCAAAGGAAAAGCTTCCAGTTTTTGCCCATTCAGTATGATGTTGGCTGTGGGTTTGTCATAAATAGCTCTTATTATTTTGAGATACATTCCATCAATGCCTAGTTTATTGAGAACTTTTAGCATGAAACGCTGTTGAATTTTGTCGAATGCCTTTTCTGCATCTATTGAGATAATCATGTGTTTTTTGTCACTTGTTCTGTTTATGTGATGGATTATGTTTATTGATTTGCATATGTTGAACCAGCCCTGCATCCCAAGGATGAAGCCGACTTGATCATGGTGGATAAGCTTTTTGATGTGCTGCTGGATTTGGTTTGCCAATCTTTTATTGAGGATTTTTGCATCAATGTTCATCAGGGATACTGGCCTGAATTTTCTTTTGTTGTGTCTCTGCCAGGTTTTGGTATCAGGATGATGCTGGTCTCATAAAATGGGTTAGGGAGGTGTCCCTCTTTTTCTATTTTTTGAATAGTTTCAGAAGGATGGTACCAGCTCCACTTTGTACCTCTGGTAGAATTCAGCTGCAAATCCGTCTGGTCCTGGACATTTTTTGGTTGGTAGGCTATTAATTGCTGCCTCAATTTCAGAACTTGTTATTGGTCTATTCAGGGATTCAACTCTTTCTGGTTTAGTCTTTGGGGGAGTGTATGTGTCCAGGAATTTATCCATTTCTTCTAGATTTTCTAGTTTATTTGCGTAGAAGTGTTTATAGTATTCTCCGATGGTAGTCTGGGTAGTCTGTATTTCTGTGGGATCTGTGGTGATATCCCCTATATTATTTATTTATTGCATCTGATTCTTCTCTGTTTTCTTCTTTGTTAGTCTGGCTAGTGATCTATTTTATTGGTCTTTTCAAAAAACCATCTCCTGGATTGATTTTTTGAAGGGTTTTTCGTGTTTCTATCTCTTTCAGTTCTGCTCTTAGTTATTTCTTGTCTTCTACTAGCTTTTGAATTTGTTTGCTCTTGCTTCTCTAGTTCTTTTAATTGTGATGTTAGGCTGTCAATTTTAGATCTCTTCTGCTTTCTCTTGTGGGCATTATAGTGCTATAAATTTCCCTCTACACACAGCTTTAGCTGTGTCCCAGAGATTCTGGCACGTTGTGTCTTTGTTCTCACTGGTTTCAAAGAACATCTGTATTTCTGCCTTCGTTTCATTATTTACCCAGCAGTCATTCAGAAGCAGGTTGTTCAATTTCCATGTAGTTGTATGGTTATGAGTGAGTTTCTTAATCCTGAGTTCTAATTTGATTGCACTGTGGTCTGAGAGACTGTTATGATTTCCATTCTTTTGCATTTTGAGGAGTGTTTTACTTCCAACTATGTGGCCAATTTTAGAGTAAGTGCAATGTGATGCTGTGAACCATGTACATTCTGTTGATTTGGGGTGGAGGGTTCTATAGATATCTATTAGGTCTGCTTGGTCCAGAGCTGGGTTCAAGTCCTGGATATCCTTGTTAATTTTCTATCTTGTTGATCTAATATTGACAGTGGGGTGTTAAAGTCTCCCATTATTATTGTGTGAGAGTCTGAGTCTCTTTGTAGGTCTCTAAGAACTTGCTTTATGAATCTGGGTGCTCCTGTATTGGGTGCATATATATTTAGGATAGTTAGCTCTTCTTGTTGCATTGATCCCTTTACCATTATGTAATGCTCTTCTTTGTCTCTCTTGATCTTTGTTGGTTGAAAGTCTGTTTTATCAGAGACTAGGATTGCAACCCCTACTTTTTTTTTGCTTTTCATTTGCTTGGTAAACAGCCAAACTATTTTCAAGATTTACATTCCAAACAGCAGTGTACAAGAGATTCAGTTGCTCCACATCCTCTCCAGCACTTGATATCATATTGTTCATTATTGCCATTCTAAAAGGTAAACAGTGATATCTCATCATGGTTTTAATTCACATTTCTCTAATTGTTAATGATGTTGGACTTTTCTCATGTGCTTATTTGCCATATATATCATCATTGATAAAATGTTCACGTATTTTGCCCACTTTTTAAACTGGGTTGTTTGTTTTCTTATTGTTAGTGCTTGAGAGTTCTTTATATATTTTGGATACAAGTCCTTTGCCAGATAAG
The DNA here is from genome assembly GCF_043159975.1 of Macaca nemestrina. Lineage (NCBI taxonomy): Eukaryota > Metazoa > Chordata > Mammalia > Primates > Cercopithecidae > Macaca > Macaca nemestrina. Next base: position 107,493,415 of record NC_092126.1, read on the forward strand.
CGATTTGCAAATATTTTCTGCCAGTCTATAGATTGCTTTTTTATTCTCTTAACAGTGTTATTTGCAGGTCTTGAAGTCCTGGGCTCAAGCGGTCCTCCTCCTGTGTTGGCCTCCTCCCGTGCTGGGAAATTATAGGCATGAGCCACCATACCACCCAGCCCTGGATCAAGAGTCTTAAATTTTAGTAAAGTCCAACTTATCAGTATTTTCTTTTGTGGATTGTGCTTCTGGTGTTAAGTCTAAGAACTCTTCACCTAACTTCAACCCATGAAGATTTTTTCCTGTTTTCTCCTACATGTTTTATAGTTTAATGTTTTATATTTAGGTCTATAATTATTTTCATTAACTTTTGTATAACATGTGAGGTTTAGGTATAGAATTTTTTTTTTTTTTTTTTTTTTTTTTTTTTTTTTTTGCCTGTGGTGTGCCAACACCATTTGCTGAAAAGACCATTCTTTCCCATCTAATTGCTTTGAGACTTTATGAAAAATCGATTGAGCATATTTGTGTGGATTTATTTCTGTACTCCCTAACTATGTTCAATTGATGTGTCTATCTCTTTACCAATACCATACTCTCTTGGTTACTGTTAAGTCTTGCGATAAATTAGTATAATTCCTCCAACTATATTCTTCTTTTACCAACTTGTTTTAGCTATTGTGGTTCTTTTACTTTCCATAAAATTAGTTTTGTCTATATCTACCAAAAACTCAGCTGAGATTTCAATTGGTATTGCATTAAACCTACAGATAAATTTGAGCAAAATTGACATCTTCTCTGTTGAGCCTTCCAATCCATGAACACAGTATATTTCTCCATTTATTAGGTCATCTTTGATTTCTTTCATCAATGTTTTATAGTTTTCAGCACACAGACCCTGTACATATTTTGTCAGATTTAGGCGTATGTTGGGGGAAGTTATTGAAAATTATTTTTTTAAATGTTGCTTTCCAATTGTACATTGCTAGTGTATAGAAATATGAATTTTTTTGTATGTTGCCCTTGTATCCTGCAAACTTGCCTAACTTATGTATTAGTTCTAGGAATTTTGGAGATTTCCTGGGATCTTCCATATAGAAAATCATGTTGTCTATGAAAGGAAATTAATATTATTATATCTGTGTAGTTTTTGTTTTGTTGGGGGGTGTTTATTTTTTTCCTGACTGTACTAAGACTTCCAATATAGTGTTGAATAGTAGTGGACAAATTGTACATCTTGCTTTTTTTCCAATATTAGGGGGAAATCATTAAGTCTTTTGCCAATATGATGTTAGCTGTAATTTTTTTGTAGGTGTTCTGTATCGGGTTGAGGAGATTCCCTTCAATTTAATTTGTTGAGGGCGTTTATCAATAGTGGATGCTGGAATTTGACAAAAAGCTTTTTCTACATCTATTGATATGATCATATGGGGTTTTTTTTTAGATTGTTAATATGGTGAGCTACATGGATCAATTCCAAATATTGAATCAGCTTGCATTCCTAGGCTATATACCATTTGGTTACAGGGTGCTAACCTTTACACATATTGCTTTTCTATCATTGCTAATATTTTATTGGGTATTTTTTCATCTATACTCATGAACAATGTTGGTATGTATGACTGACCCTTGACCAATGGTAGGGAGGGTGGTGGGGATTAGGTGCACTGACCCCTGTGCAGTCAAGATTCACATTTAACTTTTTACTCCCCACAACCTTAAAATCTTAATTACCAATAGCTTACAGTTGACTAGAAATCTTAACATAGTCAATTAACACACTTTATATGTTATACATATTATACACTATAATATTACAATAAAGATAGAGAAAATAAAATGTTTTTAAGAAAATCATAAGGAAAGCATACTTACTATTAAGTGGAAGTAGATAATAGTCTTCATCCTCATCATCTTCATGTTGAGGAAGAAGAGGAGAGTTTGGTCCTACTGTCTCAGAGGTGTCAGAGGCAGAAGAAAATCTGTGTATAAGTGGACCTGCACAGTTCAAACCCATGTCAGGGTAGTGTTGGACTCATAAAATGGGCTGGGAAATATTACTTTCCTTATTTTCTGCAACACAGTGTTCAGGACTGGTATTTGGTGGAATTTATCCATGAAACCATCTGGGCCTGAAGATTTCTTTTTTGAAGGATTTTAACAACAAATTCAATTTATTTTAAAAATATAGGATTATTCAGCTTTCCCATTTTAACTAAGAGATTTGATAGTTTGTGGATTTTGAGGAATTGGTCCATTTCATCTAAATTTTCCAATTTATGTGTAGTTTGTAGTATCCCCTTATTTGCCTTTTAATGTTTGTGGAATCTGTAGTGGTATCTCCTCTTTTGTTCATTTCTAATGCTGGTAATTTATGTCTTCTCTCTCTGCCTTGTCAGTCCTTATAGAATTTTATTAATTTTATTGATCTTTTCAAAATACAATCCATTGGTTTCATTGATTTGTTTTTGTGTTCCATTTTATTCATTTCTGATCTGTCAGCCTTTTTGTTATTATCTCACAGGTTCCCAAGGCTCCGATCACTTTTTTTTTTTTTTTTTTTTGCTTACATACATTCTGTTTGTCTATCTTAAAGTTCACTGACTTTCCTTCATCTATCATTGAGTCTATCCACTGAGTTTATTTTGGTTGTGGTAATTTTTAGTTCTAAAATTTATATTAAGTCTTATGTTCTTTATTTCTTAGCTGAGACTTCTAGTATTTGTTTCAAAAGTGTTCACAATTGCTTATTTGATCAATTATAGCTGCTTTGAAGTCTGTCAGATAATTCTGTCATCTGTGTTCTTGCTGTGATTGTACTTTCCCATGCACATTAAAATATTTGTGATTCTTCATATGCTGAATAATTCTGGATCGTATCCTAGACATTTTAAGTATTCTGTTATGAGACTTTGGGTCTTGTTTAAATACTATGGGTATGTTGATATTTTTTGTTTTCACAGGCAATGGACCTGGTTGGGTTCAGGCTGAAACTTCCAATATGAGGACTATGTTTCCAATATCAGTTCAGTTGACAAACTCTGGCAATGCTCTTCAGATCTGTCATATTTGTGTACCACTCAGTGTGGAACACAGGGGATAAGCTATCCATACTTTAGTTCTTCAGATCTTGAGTATGCTAACTATGATCAGATGCACACATCATGTCTCAGGAGTAAGACTTGAAGTTCATAAACAACTACTTATCACAGCCCTATTCAAAAACAGAATCACTTTTTGAGCTCTTCCTTCTCTGCAGTTGATACTTTATTTTCTTGGGTCTCCCCCTTTTAGGTCAGAAACATGACTATAGTTATCCTACTCTGCCTCACGCTTCCATGATTAGGTTTACAGTTGGGCTAAGTAGTGGGAAGACAGATTTTAAAAAGCAAGAAAGTTTAGTTCTACCCTGTTGGTATAAAAGATCTACCACTGCCTCTATACTATAGGATTTCCTAGGGGTTGGGGTTGGAGAGAATACAGAGAAGAGAAGATTAAATTCAGGATGATTTCTACTCTGTGTGTATTAGAAGTTCCCTTTCCAATTCTTCAAGCCAGAAGGATTCTCCTGGAGCCCTTCTGTGCCTTGGTGCTCACTTTTGAGTTTCTGACTGAACTGCGTTTGACTGGGAGATACTGGAGGGGGAAGAAATGGTAAATTCACTGGTAGTTTGATGGTACTTTGATTTCTGGTGTTTTTCCCCAATCTGCTTGCTGCTGTATATCTTTCAAAGTCTTCAAATAACTATGCCACACATTCTGCCCAGGTTTTAAAGTCATATTCAGTGGCATCAATGGAAAAATTGCTTTCTTCATTTTACTCAAACTAAAAGCCAGCTTTAAGAATTTATCCCAGGGCAATAATCAAAGATGTTGGCTGGGAATGCATATTCATTGGTTTTTATCACAGCATTAAGGTAGCTACAGAACCTGTGTTACTCTTTGCAAGCAACAAAATCTGGTTGTTTTAACTTAAGTCTGGCTGATATAAGTTTTTAAAGGGATATTGAGTACCTTGAAGAATGCCAAGGAGAGTGAGAATCTAGCCTAAAATATTATTTGGCCTGGAACAATGCCCAAATTCATGCAACAGATGCGACTTAGTGACTACCTTATAGCACCACTGTCCAGTTTTGGACATTATAAATTGCACTCTGATCACAACTAATCATACTGTTGCCATTTCTGCCTCCAGAAAATTGGTCTTTCTGCCTGTGGCATTCAAGAATCACCACCAAAGACCAACTGTCTACCAAGGACAATTCTGTTCTATTTCCACTTGTTTGTATCTCTGGCCCATTTATAGTGTCTCTTCTCTATAACACTTCCACAAGTTCACTGAAGACTTCGTGTTTTTGAATTTCTTCTTACTAACACAGATATTAACTCTAAGCACTAAATTATGTAGCAAAGGGTACAAAGGCAGTAGAATTTTAGAGGAGCGGAATACTATTGAGAACATGAGCTGTAGAAGAGAAGGCTTTTGAAGACTTAGGGCAGAGCTGGTGCGTGAATTGTCATCTTAGGAGAAGGGCTGTATTAATCAGCTATTGCTGCACAACTGAGGTGTAACAAACCACCCTTGAACAATAGTTCTCATTTATGGATTTGGAGCCAACTGAAGCAGATCTGCTTCTGATTTTAATTCTGCCCTCTCCACAGTGTCTGTGAGTTCCTGTGGCTTATATTATCTTATCTCTAACAGCTTTCAACTAGCAGCATAAGTTGTCCCAAATTTGCATCTCATCAACCTGGCCTTACCAATTCCCACAAGAATCTACTCATATCAAGTATTTTGTGACTTAGCTACACCTCACCAAGGATTTGTGAGACCATGTCAATGGGTCACATCTTGGAACAGGTGGCCTTTAGGCCATCTTGCTGGCTATTTTCTCATTCTCTCTCCCTCTTCCATTGACCTCTACTTTCCTCTTCTCCTAAACTCAAATCAACCTGAGACTTCTTCTCTTTTCTTTCACAGACCATCCTGTTCTCACCAAGGCCACTTAGGGTTTCATCTGCTTCCCAATGGCTTAACAAAGTACTTCTTTCAAATACACCCAGTGCTCTCCCCAAGATAATATTTGGTAAACAATATACTCTCTCAAAGAAAGTTATGTTTCTTTATTCTTATCCCTCCAGTCAGTTATCCATATCCAAGTCATTCAAGAATAACTAGACGTGTGACAAGCAAATGGTCTGTGGAAGACTTAACCTACTTAAAAGGGGGAGAAATGAGATGTGGCTACCTGTGTATTATCCCTTGAAGAATCTTATAAAAGTACAGCCCCAGTAGCCAGGATGCTCTGAGGAGAACCCCACTGGGGAGAACAATGGCTAAAAATAGTACTTGACCTTGGGTATCTAAAAGGAAACTGATGAAAAATGTTGACCAAAGAGTTTAAAGTGTCTTTGAAGAAAAAAGAAAAATAAAAGCACACCCACTTTTTAAAACTGCACGGAAGTCACCTTCTGCACTTTCTGAAAGGGAAAAGGCTTTCAGCCAAGGTGTGGGCTTTCAGGTATGACCTTCAAAACAGGCAAGGGGCAGACACTCTATATACCAAGCACATGATAGAGGTGACGGGGTGGCAAAGGAGAATGTTAGATGCCCAAAAACACTGGAGAGATCACAAAAGTAAATGGCCATATCAGGAAGCAGAGCCATCATCATGGGCTCAAAACCAGCCAGGGCTGCTTTCACTGTCAGCAAAAGGACAGGTGTCAGATAGGCTGTAGGTTCTGGGATGGCTGGCATTCATGAGAACTGAATGTTTCCAAGAAGGAATGTGGGGTGAAGAATTCGATTCTAACGTCTTACTACAGACAGGTTCATAATGCCAGCAATCTAGCTACCTTGCAATAGAGGGTTTTCTCCCATGAAGAAATGGAAGACCCTGAGGGGGGCTCCTTATTATCATAACCCCCACATGCTGGCTGGTTATCATCTTTCCCTTGTGTTCCTCCCCTTTCTCTTATATAGTTAAGGACTCACCACATGCTAGGAACCATAAAGGCTCAGAAATGAGACTGTTGCTATCCAGGCAGTTCATGACCCAGTAAAGGAAGCAGGCTAATAAAACATGTGTCAATGGAAACCCATAATTGTGCCCTTAGAAATGAAGAGAATGACTGGTTCACCCTTAGTGGAGGCTTCATGTAAGAAGGGGCTTTGAACAAAGCCTCGAAGAATATGCTGCACTTATATGGTACAGCCAGCCTGGGAAGAAGGGCCTTCAGTGGGTAAAGGCAAGAATATCTGTCCTGTGCTGGACATCGATGCTTTCCATGGGGTATTTAAGTTTGTTTCAATAGTTTATTGAATGATACTAGATGCCAGACTCTAGGGACCCAACTCTGAACAGAAGAGTCACTTTCCTCATGGAAGTTGGAGTCTAAATGATGTGGTAGAAAGAATGATGGCTTCTCAATATGTCCACATCCTAATCCACAGAACCTGTGACTGTGTTCTGTTACATGGCAAAGGGGAATTAGGCCTGTTTTTCAGCAGACCTTAAAATAGGGAGATTATCCTAGACCAATATAATCACAAGAGTCCCTAAATGTGAAAGAGGGAGGCAGAGTCCTCTTGATGCAATATGAGAAAGACTTGATAGGCCATTGCTGACTTTGAAAATGGAAGGTGGCCGTGAGCCAAGGATAGGTACAGCCTCTAGAAGATGGAAAAGGCAAAAAAAGATTTCTCCACTAGAATCTTGAGAAAGGAACAAAGCCCTGCTGACATCTTAATTTTAGCTTAGTGACACCCATTTCAGATTTCCGACCTCTACGACTATAAGATAATAAATCTATGTTGTTTTAAGCCACTAAGTTTGTGGGAACTGAATGTTGCTGCTAATGTTGTGACCTGTTGAGGAGAGGCAGAGGGAACTATGTAAGAGGAGTTGCAGTAGAAGACAGGAGACCAGAGTGCTCATCCACCTCTACCCATAATTCATGGATTTATTCATTCATTCAGCTGAAACCATGGGCTGGGCAGAACGACAGATGCCGGAGTAAAATAGAATAAGACATGGACATTTCTGGCTCTTGAGCCGCTTACAGTCTAGTTGGAAAGCAGACAGGAAGTCAATAAAAAGAAATAACCCAAAAGGTTATAAGCACAACAAATAAAATGACTGTGGTTCTATGAGGAATAGAATGGTCAGGGAAGGGCTCTCTGAGATGACATTTAAAGTAAATCTTTGAAAGGGGGCTGGAGAAAGAAGGGCACTGGAAAGAGCTTATTGGCATGGTCCAGGATTTAACAAATGAATTGCGTCACAGGACAATGGTAACGAGAAGGGATAAGGGAGGGGACAGATCACAAACGTCTTGTAAGCCACAGTGAGAAATTACTTGAGAGCAATGGAAAAACAATGAAGTGTTATAAACAGAAGAGTGGCATGATCCTATCTATAGTTCACATTATTTTTTAACTTTTTATTTTGAAATAGAGTCCCAGAAAGTTAAAAAATGGGAAGTCCCATGTACCCTTTACCCAGTTTCCCCTAATGGAAACATCTGGCATATCTATAGTATAATATCACAACCAGAAAATTGACATTGGTACAGTCTGCAGGACTTATTCAGATTTCACTAGGTACATATGTACTTATTTGCTTGTATGCATATGATGTGTATATAGTTCTATTCAACTTTATCACATTAAATTCATGTAACCACTGCCACAATCAAGATACAGAACTGCTGCACCACCAAAGGGCTCCTCTGTACTACCCCTTTATAGCCACATGCATCCCCCTTTCCCACCTGACTCTTGGCAACCTATAACCTAGTTTCCATTATTACGACGTTATTATTTTAAGACTGTTATATAAATGGAACCATATAGAATACAACTTTTTGAAACTGGTTTCTTCCACTCAGCATAATGCCCCTGAGATCCATCCAAGTTGTTGAAGGCATCAAAAGTATATTTCTTTTTATTGCTGAATAGTATTCCATGATAAAAATGTACTACAATTTTATTAAGCATTCACCTATTGGAGGACACTGGGTCATTCCTAGTTTTAGGCTATCACAAATAAAGTTGCTATGAACATTCATGTACAAGTTTTTGTGTGAACTTAAGTTTTCTTCTGGGATAAATGCCTAAGTGTAACTGCTGGGCCATAAGGTGATTGCAGTTTCTGAGTTCTCTATTCTTTCCATTGATCTGTGGGTCTATCCCTCTGTAATACAGACCATACTGTCTTGTTGACTGTAGCTATGAAAGAAGTCTTGAAGTCAGGTAGACTAATTCCTCCCACTTTATTCTTCTTTGTCATAATTGTTTTAGCTATTCTAGGTTTTGCTTTTCCTTATGTTTTTAGAATAAACTTGTATATGACTACAAAAAAGAAAGAGCATCTTTCCTGATTAAGGATACATCTATTGAGTACCTCTCTTGCCAAGGTCTTTGATCATTATGATAAATCCCCTCAAATCAAAGCAGTCTTCATCAGTCCTGAAGCAAGGCACTTTGCTGATCAGAAAGAACCAACTGGGTTCTCTCAGTACTCTGCAGATCCAGCTATGCCTGACTCCAAATCACTGCTCAGAGGCTGGCAGAAGATTTCCAACTACGGAACCCTGTGTAGTTCCCCATCAGCTGCTGCAGTCTGCCCTGGATCACCCTTTAGAAGCAAGTGAGGCTCCTGGAAACTGTAGTATAATCCTTGTGAGCCAGAGAACTACAGTGCTGGGATTTGCAATAGTCCCCACTGGAAGGGACCCAAGTCCTCAGATGACCAGGACCTTGCTGTCGAACCCTACCCAGGGCTGTTAGGCCCACAACTCTGAGGATGGTCTTACCAAGTTTCCCTCGCCCCTCCCAGTGTTTCCCACACTTGTACCTCTGAGCACAACACCCATATCAGTCAAGACGCGCTAGGTTTTTCTGTGATACCAAACAAAATCTTTTCAACATCTCAGTAGCTTCAAAATAAAAGCTTGCTGCTTGCTCATGCTGCATATACACTGTGGGTCAGCAGAGGGTTCCGACTTAGCACAGTCACTCAGGGGCCTGGGGTGATTGAAGCTCCATCTCAAGAGACGTTTCCATGATCAAAGCAGGAAAGAGAAATGGAGGCAAATCATACCGCAGCTCTAAGGCATCCACCTAGAAGTTCCTTCTGCCCATACTTTCTTAGTAAAATGGCTACTACATCAGTATGAATTAACCATTAACCTTTTCTGAAGGTTAACCTTTCGATTAAACATCTTACCCTGGGCTCTCCCAAAGCAGAGCTTGAGACAGTCTTACATTCAGTGAGTCTGTGATCCTAGGAAGCAGGAGTAAGGGAGAGGGAAGTGAAACAGGGAACAAGGAAAAGCCAATACTATCAAGCTGAACACTACTATTTGCAGCTGAAGTTCAATTCCACAGCACCGCTGAGGAACTGTGAAATGCATCTCAGTTCACCCCCAAGGAGAGAAAATGGCAGGAATTCATCTATAACTCCCACACCCATTGACTAACATGACCATGTGGGCATTAACGCCTTCACTTCCTGGTTGTGCATGCATGAATTCCAAGTATATTCCCACAATTGCCCCACATCTCAGCATCAGAGAAGCCCTAAGGAAGGAAACAAGAGATACACTGCATGGGACCATGACAAGGCAGTTAGGTTGCCCTGGTGCAAAACTGTTGAAGCCTGCCCATGACTGGTTACTGCAGCAGTGGTAGAATAAGAGGCCGGACCTAGGATTTGAAGTGTTCACAAGAAAAGCCCCTGCAGTCAGATCATGTCATTCTTTTGCTTAAAACCTTTCGATAGTTTCTTGTTCGCTCAGCACAAAGGCTAATGGCTTTACAACGGCCCTTACAAGGCCTACGTGATCTGACCTCTTTACTGCTTTGATCTCATATTGATAGGTGACAAAGTGCTAGCAGCTCTCACTCTCAGCGCCTCCTCGGCCTCAGCGTCCACTCTGGCGGTGCTTCAGGGGCCCTCAGGCTGCCACGGCACTGTGGGAGCCCCGCTCTGGGCTGGCTGAGGCCGGAGCCCCCTCCCTCTGCTTTCCAGGAGGTGTGGAGGGAGAGGCAAGGGCAGGAACCGGGGCTGCGCGCTGCGCTCGCGGACCAGTGTGAGTTCCGGCGGGCGCGGGCGCAGGTTCGGCGGGCCCCGCACACAGAGCGGCCGTCTGGCCCCAGGGCAGTGAGGGGCTTAGCGCCCGGGCCACCAGCTGCGGCAGTTGTGCTGGGTCCCCCAGCAGTGCCGGCCTGCTGGCGCTGCACTCAAATTCTCGCCGGGTTTGGCTGCCTCCCGGCGGGGCAGGGCTCAGGACCTGCAGCCCGCCGTGTCTGAGCTCCTCCCCCTGTGGTGGGCTTCCGCGCGTGGCGCCTGGTCCCCTCGACAGCCCAAGGGCTGAAGAGTGCGGGTGTGGCTCTGGACTGGCGGGCAGCTCGCCTGCAGCCCTGGTGCAGGATCCACTGGGTGAAACCAGCTGGGCTCCTGAGCTGGATGGGGACTTGGAGAACTTTTATATCTAGCCGGAGGATCGTATATACACCAATCAGCACTCTGTGTCTAGCTCGGGGTTTGTGAATACACCAATTGGTACTGTGTCTAGCTCAAGGTTGGTAAATACACCAATCAGCACTCTGTGTCTAGCTCAGGGTTTGTGAATACACCAATTGGTACTCTGTGGCCAACGTACTGCACACTTGGAGGACTAGCACTCTGACTCTGTGTCTAGCTCAAGGATTATAAATGCACTAATCAGCCCTCTGTGTCTAGCTCAAGGTTTATAAATACACCAATCAGTACTCTGTGTCTAGCTCAAGGTTTGTAAATGCACCAATTGGTACTCTGTATCTAGCTAACTCTGTATCTAGCACTCTGTGATCTGTGTCTAGCTCAAGGATTGTAAACGTACCAATCAGCACTCTGTCAAATCGGACCAATCAGCTCTCTGTAAAATGGACCAGTCAGCAGGATGTGGGTGGGGCCAGATAAAGGAATAAAATCAGGCTGTCCGAGCCAGCCAGCGGCAACCCCTTGAGATCCTATTCCACTTTGTGTGAGTTTTATTCTTTAGCTCTTTGCAATAAATCTTGCTGTTGCGCACTCTTTGGGTTCATGCTGCTCTTATGAGTTGTAACACTCACCGGGAAGGTCTGCAGCTTCACTCTTGAAGCCAGCGAGACGTCGAACTCACCAGGAAGAACAAACAACTCCAGACGTGCTGCCTTTAAGAGCTGTGATACTCACCACGAAGGTTTGTAGCTTCACTCCTGGCAGTGAGACTGAACCCACCAGAAGAAAGAAGTTCTAGACACATCTGAAGGTCTGAAGAAACAAACTCCGGACACACCATCTGTAAGAACTGTAACGCTCACGGTGAGGGTCTGCAGCTTCACCCTTGAAGTCAGTGAGACCAAGAACCCACCAATTCCGGACACAGTGTCTTACTACTCTGTTTTCTTTGCTCTAGCCTCACTGACATTCTCTTGTTCACCAAGCACTCTCAGGCCCCAGGTCCTTTTCACTGGCTATTCTCTCTACCTAGAAGGTTTTCCCCCAGATAGCTACATGGCTCACTCTCTCTCCTTCTCTAATTTAAATTAGATTCCATCCATCTCTGTGGAACTCTCAATCTTCTCATCCTGCCCTAATTTTGTTTTCTTTTTTCTCATACTTCCTATCGTCTTTCAATGTTAAAAAAAAAAAAGTGATAAATAAGTAAATTTATTAATATTTATTATCTCTAAATAGAATGGTCAACTCTTCCTTGGAGATTCTTAAAAGCTTAGGCATGTGGCAGCACACAGTGCTCCCACATTTGTTGAATAAATGAATTTATTGGAAATTTTTAAAATAATGCAAATCAGCTCCAAATTTTAAGAATCTGGTATGCTGTCAATGACATTTGTCATTAACACAAAAACTTCAGTATTGATTTATGAAAAAGAAAATTGTCCTGAATTATGCAAAGCTTAAATTATGCAAGATTGTCAGGAATTGTATTCTTCACGTAAAGTATAAAATTTTACTTATGTAGTAAATAAACATGCCATCATTAAGACAAAGTCTTAAAAATATATTTAGTGGTATATGGAAAATGACCTCATGTTAGTCTTGAGTTCCAATCATAGGATAGAAAACTATATAGTATGATGACAACATTTTTGAAAGGAGAAAAAATAATTAGAAACACACAAAACCAACATATGAGCAAAATAGGGAGTTTTTTTGTTTCTGTTGTTTTTTGAGACGGAGTCTTGCTCTGTTGCCCAGGCTGGAGCGCAGTGTTATGATCTTGGCTCACTGCAAGCTCTGCCTCCCGGGTTCACACCATTCTCCTGCCTCAGCTTGCCGAGTAGCTGGGACAACAGGCCATACCCAGCTAATTTTTCATATCTTTACTAAAGACGGCGTTTCACCATGTTAGCCAGGATGGTCTCGATCTTCTGACGTCGTGATCTGCCTGCCTTGGCCTCCCAAAGTGCTGGGATTACAGGCATGAGCCACTGCACCCGGCCAATAGTTGTCTTAATGCTAGCATTACAAGTAATTGTTTTTACATCCTTTGTTTCTTCCCCATTAGTGTGTAAAGTTTGTACAATCAGAAAAAATGAGCCACCAATACATGGAGAGTAATTGGGACAGTGTTCTCTAACAGAAGGCACTTTTAAGAGTATCAGAGACAGCACCACATAACTACCTGAAAGGTTCCAAGGCCCTCCTGGCAATTAGCTGTGCAGTAAGGGAGAAACAGGCTGCCATAGGAATGCAGGGATTTGGTCTGGGAGAATTTCTCAGCTGAATTGAACCCTGTGCCTTTTAAAGTTGTAAGGTTGTCCCCGAAGCCCTTGTGAAATGCCAGGGATTCACCCTCATTCCCTTCCCCAGCTCCTGGGAAGAAAACCTAAAGAAAACTACAACATAAAACCGACCCAACTGGCCTCAACTAGGAGAAATTTATCTCACATAAAAGAAATTCAAAACAAGTAGGGCAGATTCTGGATAGGCTCAGAGATGACAGGTCATGGTCTGATTTTTCAATCACTTCCAACTCATTCAATCCAACTATAATACTCTCGCTGCAGTTGCTTTGTTCATTCAGGTATCACATACAGGCAAATGGCCAGAGGCAGAAGGGGATCTGCCTCTTTTTTGCAATTTAAAAAATGAAGATGCCTGTCAAGAAAGACCCCAGCTGCCTATTCCTCACACTCACTATACTATATCATCTACCCTTGTCTAAGCCAATTACAGGACTACCAGGGAATACGAGTTTCCTGATTACAGCAATCAAACCCACCCCTTGGGACAAGGCGGGTCAGCCTCCACTGAAACTCGGGATGTGCGAGCGCTATCAGGTTTTGGGTACACAGGAAGAATGTGTAGGACGTGACGGGAATGGATGTTAGTCTAGCCACACCAGCATGTGGTGTAGGTACTGGGTTTTCCCCACTGGCCAGCATGCTTCCTGAATCCCAACTGAGGGAGCAACACACAGATCCTTCTTAGATCGGCCTTACCTCAAACACATGAGGCCTTCCCAGAAATCCATATCAATTCCTTTAAAACATACTTGGAAACAAGATTTACAATATGGAAGACTTGTATCTCTGTTCCATAATGTCTCATTAACCCTCTTTTCCTACTTTGGACAGTACTTTTTAGTTAACTGAGCTAAGCTGTGGATTGTCAAGTTTGCTATTTGCTTAAAGTTAAGCCACAGCAACATCTCCCAGGAAATCAAAACCTACATCTTCGCCTTAATGAGCAGAAGTGCTCATAGTTAGGAATCGACTATGGTGAGGCAGCACAGATATGGAATGAAAAAATCATGCAAGCGGTGTGTGGGGGTGTGTGGGGGTGTGTGGGGGTGTGTGTGTGTATGTGTAAGACCTGGGTTCAAATCCTGTCTTTGTTAATTATTGAGTGATTTTAGGCAAGATATTTAACTGCTCAGAAACTATTTTCTCATCATAAAATGGAAATAGTACCACTCACCCCAGGGGTTAGTGTTCTGATTAAATGACTACCAATCTTTTTTGTCTCTCCATTTTCTTAGAGAAGGCTCCATTGTGGATAATCAGACCATGTAAGTGTCAGCCAATACACAGGCTGATCTTTTTCTTTGTAGTTTTCAACATTGGGCTTAAATTCTCTTTGGAATTAACCAGAATAACACAAATCAAGTTGATTGACTTTTAGTAATTACACTGTAGAGTGTGGCTTCATTGTACATGTGGCTGGGGTCAGAAGACAATCTGTAATTCAGACAAGCAATGAAGTGTTTGCTTGGCATTTTGGTTTTCCTCTGTACGAGAAGTGATGACTTTTTTCAGTATATCTGGAAGCATTTATGAAATGCAAAATGGCATGAGGAGTGACATTGAGAACTGTCAAGACTGAACATTGTTGGCCAGGAGTGGTGGCTCACACCTGTAATCCCAGCACTTTGGGAGGCTAAGGCAGGCAGGATACAAGGTCAGGAGATCGAGAGCATCCTGGCTAACACAGTGAAACCCCATCTATACTAAAAATACAAAAAAAATTAGTCGGGCGTGGTGCGGGCACCTGTAGTCTGGGTTACTTGGGGGGCTGAGGTGGGAGAATGGCGTGAAGCCAGGAGGCGGAGCTTGCAGTAAGCTGAGATTGCGCCACTGCACTCCAGCCTGGGCAACAGTATGAGACTCCGTCTCAAAAAAAAAAAAAAAGACTGAACATTGTCAATATAGTAGATAATTTATATTATTGTACTTAAATCACTGCATACTAAAGTGTGCTGCAAACAAAATTATCTAAAATGTGTAGGATGAGAATGTTTCCATCAATATTCCAAGTACACTAGTTTCCAGCCAACTTGTCTTTATCTATATTAAAGTCTCAAACAGGAATTTCTGAAGGTCTATAATATTTTAGAATCTCTCCTTCAACACCCCCCACTCCAAAAAAAAAAAAAAAAAAGCATTTTGTTTTCAGGAGGTTTTCAAATAGATTTGTGTGCTTACTTTTTTTTTTTTTTTTTTTTTTTTTTTTTTACAGTTCTCATTTGATATCAATTATCCCAACCTGCCTGCGGGGTCTAATGATTTGCATCATGAGTAGTAGTGAGGGTTTCATCTGCCCTCCATCCACACAAACCTTGAGTTATCTCACAGAAAGCAGGCAGAATTCCCTAAATTCACCTCCTTTGCCTTACGTGGCAGCAGCTGTCTATCTGAGAGCCAAGCATCCTGCTGCTCCATTGGCTTCACCACGTGGGTCTTGGTGCAGTTACAGCTGAAGACAAACCAGATTGATTCCATAGGAAGGAACACATAGAACAGCTCTGAAATGACCAACGGCTAAGAATTTGAGGATGAATGAATGATGGTTCTCAACTTCTTAGAATAACGAACACTGTTTTCTTTTTTTCAAAAGGCAGTTTCAAAATACCCTTAAGCCCTACAATTCACCTATTGAAATGCTGGTGCCACACTCCAATCATTTACTATGTTATGACTGCAGAGAATTTTTACACTCCCCACAGGTAAATGTGAATATCCTTTCTCATGCCTGCAGAAGGAAACCAAATGCTCTCCCCTTCCAGGCCGCACAGAGATGAGCATGGAAGCTTGTGGGCTTCTAGCTCATGAACGCTGAGGCACGTGCTGCTCACATCACTCTCCCCATTTCCATTTCCCGAGTCGATTTCTTTTCACTCATCACATAGCTATCTATCTTTGACAATGAGTACATGATCTTTCATTATGTTTAACGGCCATTGACATGGCAAAACTGAAGGCAGTAAGAAAGGATTAGAATTGATGAGAAACCCTTAAATTGGCAGAAAAGCGCCCAAATTCAAGGGCAGGGCCTCTCCATGGTCATGTTAGTTTTATGTCCAGTCTTGCCACGTGTCTGTCTCTGTGTTCACAAGGAGGAATGGAGAGCTGCGAGTACCCAGTGTTCCAACATCTGCTTTAGAGACCACAGTCTAAAAGAGGTTGAAGCTCCAATAGCTAATAATAGTAGTTATCATTTATGGAGTGTGCTCTATATACTAAATACTGTGCATAAGTTTTGCATTTATTATATCATTGCTTTCTCCAGCAGTCCTGTGAGATATTGTTCTATTTCAGAGGTGGGAAAGCTGTAGGGTAGAGTTTGGGCCAACATTCAAGAGTCAGGCCGTGGACTTCTATCATAGTTTCACATAGGGCAATGGAGGAATGCCTTGTTAGAAGCTCTCCACTCAATAAACAGGCTATGGCAGGTCTGTCAGGGCCCCACCCAGACTCCAGAGGCAGCTTTCCTAGCACATGGGCCAGACTTCTAACCACCAGCACCCGAAAATATTTGCCTGAGGGCTTTCTGTGACTGCCAGAGCCCCCTCTGTCCACATGTCCAGCAGGCTGGAAGTGCTGGGAAACGAATGCCCACCAGGAGCAGGTCTTCAAATAAGGTGGCCTGTTGGTACAATTCCCTCTTGCTTGGGAAGTCTTTTCTATTAATGCCTTCAATGGATTGGAGGAGGCCTATTCACATATTGGAGGATAATCTGCTTTACTCAAAGTCCACCAATTTAAATGTTAATCTCATCTAAAAAAACACCTTCCCAGAAACATCCAGAATGATGTTTGACCAAACTTCTGGGTACCATGACCCAGCCTAATGGACACAGCATTCTGCACTGTCCCCAGGCTCCCCAGCAGGAGATTAAGCTCCGGGTACCCACAGCGGTCACTGGCTTGATCACACCTCCTGCATTGACTTTCTCTCCTCCTCTGTTTGGTTTTCCCAGCTCCCTGCCTGATGCCTCCTGGGCTCACCTCCCAGATAAACTACTTGAACTTGAAGCCTTGTTTCAGGGTCTGATTTAGGGGGGAGCCTGAACTGAAACAATACTCTTCATGTTTGGCCCATGGTGTTGCCAGATGAGGATGAGGATGGGCCAGATGTGAATCCTGCCTCAACGATATGACCAAACCATCACAACCTGGGTGGCGATGTGTTAGGGTTAAGAACCAGCCTTGATGAGTGAACAGCTTTGTCACAATATCAGCAAGGGCTTCCCCAAGGAGGTGGGATGGAGGTGGATTTTGAAGGATAAAAGATGTTCCCTGATGTAGGGGGTAGAAGAGAGACATGGAAAGTGAAGGAAAGCATTCAACCAAAGGAAACAGTGCACACAGCAACCCAGAAACACAAAAGAACATGGTGTGGGAATGGCTAAGGGTAAGAACTCTCCCAGCTCTGTGGAAGTGACCAGGTTAGATGTGGAGGCCAGCTAGTATGCTCTCATCTCAGTCTGAGAGAGAAACAAGGGCCTGACCTAAAGAGGGAAAGGCAAGAGAGGAAAGCCACATGAGATTGCAGTGAATAAATGCTTATGGAAAAACCTACAGCTGCAGTAGAAATAAAAATGTGTAGTTTTTTCAATGCTTTAGACCCAGGCTGGGGAGCCTTGATGTGTACACTCCATGAGTACACCCATGGAGAACTGTCATGTGTGAGAGAGAAGGGGCCTGACTCGGAGGGACCACACCCTTGGTATATCCCAGCTCCGCCCTTGGGAAGGGCAGAGCTGGAGGTTTGCCTGCCTTGGTCCCGGTTAGGTAGGGAAATGTCTCCCCTGGGAAATAACCCAGCTAGAGCCTGGATGATAGAGGAACCCAAATCCAAAGTTGGGGGCCTCACCAGCCCTGTTCCCTCCAGAAGCCATCTCTAGCTGGAGACATGGCCTACTACTGGACTGACCCCTCATAGAAAGCATGCAGTGAGTGCTGGTCCCTCAGAGTGGAGAGCTGGAGATACTAACATGCTTTGTTCTCAGCAAATGAGGCAAGCTTCACCACACTCAGCATTTTGTTATGTGTTTGCCAGGTGCCCCCTAGGAAAGGTCCAAGAGAGCAGCAACCTGTTCCTCTCATTAACTGATGTACAGAGTCCTGCAATGATACCTGGCACCATGGAAGCACTCACCTTTGATGAATAAATGAATCCCTAGAGCAGCAACCTTTAGCCCCGTGATGACAGTCCCCACATCATGGAGGTACTTGTCTCCCACCCTTTACTTGAAGGTGTTTTCTAAACACATTACTTCCTCTTCTGCAATGAGGCGGCCAGGGAGAAAGGACAGAGCAACCCAATGCCCGCTCTAAAGTACTGTAGTTGGGTACCTGGTTTGTAATAGCTAACTCCACTATGGAGACTTCCAGCCTAGCACAGGCAAAAGAAATATGTTCAGTGGATATTTTTATCACTTTGGATACTGAGGAAACAACATCCACTTACACAGAACAAACAACATCGATTACACAATTGAGGAAGAGTAGGCACTTCTGCACTCCTTGTTTTAGAGATGGAAAGACACACACCACCAGGAATAAACCAATTAATTGACTGCCTTCCCTCTAGCTGTGAATACTTTAAATAGACTTCTGTGGCACTGTGTCTGGTCTAGAATGCATTCTCAATGAGCCTGGGTTGAATGCAGCACAATAGATGGCCATTGAACACAAAGGACTTACGTGCATGAAAGTGCACGATCTGAGATAACAGGTGGGCACAAGGTGAGCATGCTCACAAAAGAAAATGGAATCCCAAAGGGCCACGTGCCTGCACTACACAGTGCTGCTACACAGGCTGGGATGATAGTGCTTTGTGGGACTGACTTGGCAATGTCTCAGCATTATGATTGGGATGTGTGTGGAACTAAGTGTATCTTATCTATATCAATATTTTAGGATTGGTTTATTAGCAACTGAAGTGGTTTTAATTGGGGATATTAGAAGTGTTTAAAATGGGATACGTCAGGAGGACTCTAAGAGGACCTTCCACTCTTGCATGAAGATGGCATTAAAAATCAGAAAGCACCACAGTCCATGTCACCAGCACCATGCTCAGCAAACAGACATCTCTCCTCTGGGGGTTCTCTGTTTTCAAATGGATAGTGCCACCTCCCAACCTTAGTATGTCCCATTTGCTTGGGAGGGTTCCTTTCATACAAGTACTGATAGACGTGCCAGGGGAAAGCAAGAAAGACTTCTTCCCACTCCAGACAGGCTGGGAGACATCTGTTAGCACAGTCAGGACACTTGGTCATATTTTATCTGAGGCTTAGGAAGCAGTGAGGCTACCAACAGTGACACTGTCATACACATACACCTGAGCAT
This sequence comes from Macaca nemestrina, assembly GCF_043159975.1. Classification (NCBI taxonomy): domain Eukaryota; kingdom Metazoa; phylum Chordata; class Mammalia; order Primates; family Cercopithecidae; genus Macaca; species Macaca nemestrina. The sequence goes on from NC_092126.1 coordinate 107,512,520, forward strand.
GACTGACACTTGGCTCGCTGCCCTTAAACACCTCCTTTTCTCCCCTCTCATAACTGCATTGCTTTGCTAGTCATGGTGCCCATTCAGTTTGCCGGCATGTTCTCTCCTCTTTCCTCCTGCTCCTGTCTGCCTCCATCTCTATTAGCTAACACTGCACCCTCCAAAAAGGAATCTGATCGACTCTGCTGATCCTTTCAACCCAGGTCACTCAGGTCTTTGACTAGTATATAGTTGGATTACACTTGTGTCAGTTTACTCAAGGTCCAGACAGCTATGGCTACAGAGGTAAGATTAAATGGAACAGAACATGGCACAAGCCCAATTGCCCCTATGCACATTACTGGCAGGAGCCTTCCCCTTAACAGGAAGGAGAGGCAAACAAACCCCAAAACCCAACAGGGATGCAAATCTCTATAAAAAGACTCCCTAGAGAAAGAATAGATCAGCTAGGGTTCATTTTCATGATCAGGTTATATAAACTGTGGGCTAGGGATAATGAAAATTAATCTGTCAACTTGTTTCCATCATAAAAAGTGTTTTCATGTTTTCTATTTTTGAAGGGATGCCAACGTGATGTGAAAAATATTTGGAGCTGATACAGTCTTCAGCACCCGAGAGTGACTAAGTCACCTTTGCAAAAATCACAGAAATTAAATCAGAGGTAGAGCCAGGATGGAGCCTTTGGACACCTGAATCTGCATTTCCAAGTATAAATCAAAATAGGCTAAATCTTGGTCAAGTAATCAAATCACAGAAATCTTCGTCAGCTTTGTTTCTCCACTAAAGCCCTTGTTTTTAAACATTTCGCAAGTAACTGAGAATGCCTACATCTCAAGGAATGTGAAACAGAAGATAAGAAGTATGCAGCAACATTTTGAAAGATAAAGAATTCATACCGTGTCACCAGCATTGAAAATATAAGTAAAATGGAAGCCTGGCGTTCTCTCTGTTCAGGTCATCCCCACACACCCTATGCATTGGAGATCCATTCTAATTAAACATCTCCCTTGGTTTCTCAGTCAGTGAACACTTCAAGTAACTACAGCCGTCCAGTGCTCTTGTGAGGTCAGAGCTGGGTCCATTACATTCACTGCTGCATCATTAGTGCACAGCACTTCCTCGTGCCCCATCAACGTTTAATGAATGAATTAGCAAAATGCCCTGTCAGGCTCTGTGAAAGATGCATGGGAACCAACCTCACCCAACAGTAAGAGCAACTCAGAGATATTAATCATTCTGTCACTACTGTGGTCCTGTCCATTTCTGTCTGTAGTTCTGCCATTTAACTATCACCTCCATGGATCTCATCCTATCCTCCCCAAGCAACTACCAATCTACTTTTTGTCTCTATAATTTGCCTATTCTGAACATTTCACATAAATGGAATCATAGAATATGTGGTCTTTTGTGACTAGATACTTTCACTTGGCATTTTGTTTAAGGCTCATTCATGCTGTAGCATGCAACAGTACTTAATTTCTTTAAAGTACTTTATTATATGACTAAATATTCTAGTATATACATATTTTATCCACTCATCTATCAATGGACCTTCCAATTGTTTCCATCTTTTGGCTATTACCAGCAATGCTGCTATAAATGTCTGTGTACAACTTCTTGTGTGGGTGTGTGTTTTCATTTCTCTTGGGTAGATACCTAGGAGTGGAATTGCTGGATCAAATGGTAACTATGTTTAACATTCTTTCTAATTTTGTTGTTTTTCTTTTCCAAGCTCTTTGTTTCTTACACCAGTTCTACCACCGAAACACACCTCTTTCCTGCCTGTTGAATTAGGTGTTGCCTTTCCCTTCCTTTCCTGTTGAATTAGGTCTCCTTAGTTCCAGTTTCTCTACAAATTTGAAAGTTCTACATTTATTCTTTCTGTGATTTACCCTTAAACTTTTAACCTTTAAATATTTAACCCACATATACTTTTCTAATAAGGCCTGTTTCTATATCTTCCCCCAAAACAAGAATCATACCTGCTTTTATACCTTGCTGGTCCTTTTACCACCTGCTGCTCTCCCTCTGTATTGAAATCAGCTAGAATTCAAATTCCAGATAATTCTTTTAAAACATTTCTTCAATTAATACTTATCTAGTCCGCTCTAGAGTTTACCCATCATTGCAACTCTCCACTTCCTCCTGAATTTTTTCTTTCCTAAATTACAGTCTCTAGTAGTCTTTTTTTAGTAAGAGTGTGTAGGTGGTATGCTTTCAATCCACCCATTTGGAAAAAGATCTGCATTTAAACCACTTATTTGAATGTCCCTCCTTTGACTAAAACTATGCGAAGTCTCCTGATTTTACTCAGAAGAAAAGTCAAACTTCGATGATGCCCCCACTACCTCGCTGGTTCCCATTCTTCTCCAGCCACATCTGCTGCTGCTCACATCACTGGCTTTGCTCCACCCTCCCACCCACCCCACTCTTCCTCCAACATGGGCGGGTGCACCTTTTCACCTCACCTTACATCTTTGTTCTAGCTCTTCTCTCTCCAGGATACTGTGTTCTTCCCCTAGACAATCACTTGGCTACTTCCTCACCTAATTCTTTGCTCAATGTCACTTTTAGGTCTTCCCTGACCTCTCTGCTCCCCTCCATTCTAACACTCCCAGCTCCCTTTACATTACTCGCGTTCTTTTTTCTGTAGTACTTATCACCCTACAGTGTACTATGTCATTCAGTGATGGTTTGCTCCCTGATAAGTCCCCATCCTTCCCCTGACCTGTGTCACAGGGAACATCTTTCAGTCTGCCTTGCCCTCTGGTTTCTGGGAGCTTCAGCAAATGGTAGACACTGGCAGAAGACTGAAGGGCAGGAGTCAGCGAAAGGCTGAACACTGGGGTGCTTGCTCTCCTGTACTTCTTGTGGCACTTCCAATAGCATCTGTGTCCCCCTTCCTGGCTCCATCTCCCTTCACATATCCCCTTCCTCAGTGGTCCAGTATCTTCCAGACTGAGCCCCACGCCCCCTCCAATGGCCTTAACTTCTTGACTCTGATAAACCTTCCTCTTCCTTTTGTGCTTCTGGCCCTAGAGGTAGCAGCAGCTTTCAGTTGTTGCTCACTTGGCTCTCCAGCTCCTTCAACATTTGTGTTAATCCCGTTTATAACACTTTCTTTCTGAAGATACCAGGATGGTTTTTATTTTCTTGGCCAGACCCTGATTGATAATGCAACTACATAATTTATTTATTACATTTATGATTTATCTGCCCTGGTAGAATATAAGTGGATGAGGGCAGGAGTATTTGTTTCTTTTGTTTACTGATACATGGCAAATGCCTACAATGGTTACACAGCACATAGCAAGTACTGAATAAGTATCTGTTAGATAAACGTAAGTTTCTATGCTGGATGCTGAGATGCGGCCCCCAGATTTCCCTCAAGACTGAAGAACTTATTCCCCTAGCATCTAGGAGTGCTGCTGGCAAATGCGTCTTCCCCAGAAATTGCCCTCAGCTAGAAAACTGCCTATAGCACCCAATGACTGGCCTATATGGGAGTCCTTCACTACAGTGTGGGACAACCCCAAAAGGGCCATCCCACCTCAGAATTCCCCTTGAGGTCCACTGAAGCCTTTTCTAGGGTTGCATTGCAGCCCAACTTGTATCTTGGCCTAATTCAGCTTCCTTCCCTTCCCCAACATGTACTGATCCCTAATAAAACTATCATCTGCTAATCTTCATCTCAGTGTCTGCTTTCTACTGACATCAACCTGCAACAGTTTTATTGGGGATAAATTTCTGGGTCTTTTCTTCACCACTTTGAAGCAATAGCTCTATTGTTTTGTTTCTAATGATACCCATCAGAATATTTAGATCTGATTCTATCCCTTTTATAGGTATGGCGAACATTTGATTGCCTCCTCCTTTTCCTTGCTAATAAGACCAGAGTATTGTTCCAGCTCTGGTGGCCAGTGTTCCATAAATTTCTCTCACCCTGGGGTGAATGTGGATACCTCTTAGCCATTGCTTCCCGTCCTTTTTCATATCAAGGCCCCATACATAATATACTTTCTATATGGCACCTTTCAAATGCTTCCATTTATCCTAGCAGGCAACTAGACTAGAAGGCGGCACGCACCCCAAGTCCCACCCAGGCTAGGACCAAGAGGATCAAACTCTCAGAACTGCTTACACTTTCGGCACTGGCCCACCCACTAAAATTCTCTAGTCTATGCAGTCACTCAGTCATGATAATTCCATTACCCTTGTCTCAATTGCTTCCATATGGAAGATAGAGTTGCCTTTTCTAGCCCTTGGTATTGCTGTTTAGATAAATGATGCTTGCAGTTATACCACCTTGTGTCCATGAGGGAATACCTAGGAACAGAAAGCAAGTACTCAATGGAAGGCAAAGCCAAAAATAGAAATAGTCGGGATAAATCTTGGCAGCAAGCCCCCTGAATTAACACTGGGACCTTTCTAACCTCAGGACTTTTGTGTAAAGAATTTTCCTCATTCTTTATCTTCTTTTAATTGGGTTTTCTGTCGTTTGGATGAAAAAGTATTCTCTGCTTAATTCTAGATTTTTGGATAGGATGTAAATAGAAGTTATTGACTAGGGTTTCAGGCAATTCAATAATTTGACATGTGAGGGGTATGTGTTTGTTTGTATATGTATGGATGTATGTGTGGATGTGAGTGTGTGTGTGTGTGTGTGTGTGTGTGTATATATATATATACATATATATATATATATGTGTGTATATATATATATATAAAGCAGAATCTCTTTGAGTTCTATTCATTTATTTGTCAATCCCTAAGCCAAAAGAAATTATTTGGTTACCTGAACCAATGCCAGCAACCTCCTCCCTCTGGACCTATTACAAAAACAAACACACCCTCAAGTCTTTAAACCACTACAGGCATGGCTCTGTCACCAGCAGTCAAGCACAATCCCTAACTGATTTGATATCCTTTGCATATTTGTCTAGCAGGTTGTCTATTTCTTGTCAAATTTTATGAGCTCTTTATATATTGTAGAGATTTACCCTTATCTGCACTGCAAATATTTTCTCAAGCTGTCTCTTGTCTATGAACTTTTATAGTATTTTGCCATGCAAATGTTTTATTTTTCATGTAATGAGATTGTTTCTTTTATTGCTTTTGAGATTCTCTTCTTAGTTAGTGGTGCTATTGAAGAGGTACCTATGAATTCTTTGATACTCCTTCCATCAGAAGGTGGGGGTTAATTCCCCTCCCCTGGCATGTGGGCTGGACGTAGTGATTTGTTTCTAATGAATATATAATATGGCAAAAGTGGTGAGATGTCACTTCTAAGGTTAGGTGACAAAAACACTAAAGCTTCCATCTTGGGTGCATGCTCACTCACCTTCTCACTCTCTCTGTCTCTCTCTGATCTCTCACTGTGGGAGAAGCAAGCTGCCATAATGGGAGCAGCCTTATGGAGAGGTCCACATGGTGAGAAGTGGAGGCCTCCTGCCAACAGCCAGAGAGGAACTGAAAGCTGCCAGGAACCCCAAGGGTGATCTCGAAAGTGGATCCTCCAGCCCCAGTTGAGTGTTCGATGACTACAGTCCTGACCCACAGCTTGGCTGCGACCTCATGAGAGACTCTGAAGCAGAGCCCCCAAGCTAAGCCACTCCCAGATTTCTGATCCTTAAAAACTTTGAGATAATAAACACTTGGTGTTTTAAACTGCTAAATTCTGGACTAATTTGTTACGCAGCAAGAGAAAAGTAACAACACAGTTACAAACCATTCCATTATCCCAGATTGCACCTGTACTCTCCCCTACATTTGCTTGCAAGATTTTTTACTTAAAAAAAGAAAAATACATTTTAAGACTTCAATCTATTTGATTTTTTATATGGAGTAAATCTACATATGTTTTCCAGCATGAGTACCATTTATTATATAATCTCTTACAAACCTATTAATTCTTTTGACATATTAAATTTTTACATAAAGAAGGATTTCTTTCTGAATTCCCTTCTGTTCCACTGTATGTCTGTCAATCCTTAAGCCAATAAAAATTTGATTACAGTGACCACTGGATGGGGCTAGTCTCAATGGGGAGAGCTTAGTTGAGTGTGGGACCACTGAGGGAGATCGAGCCCTGGAGAAGATACAGATGTTGCTAGAGGGCTACAGGAAACAGAGCAGAGGATCAGCATTTGGCCTTCCTTTTCCTTCCTCTTATTCTCCAATTTTTGGCCAATGTCTCCCATTGCTGAATTTCTCAGAGAGAATAAAGAAACTGGGTAGGAAGAGTCGAAGACTGCAGTGCTATTCCAAGAAACTTTCAACCCAGTCCATGGGGAGTCCTCAAGCAAAAGCTCCCAGTTAGAAAAGCCCACTAGGTTGGGAGGCCTAGTCGGGTGGATCCCGAGGTCAGGAGTTCGAGACCAGCCTGGCCAACATGGTGAAACCCCTTCTCTACTAAAAATATAAGAAATTAGCTGGGCATGGTGGCGAGCACCTGTAATCCCAGCTACTCAGGAGGCTGAGGCAGGAGAATCCCTTGAACCTGGGAGGTGGAGGTTGCAGTGAGCCAAGATCGCACCACTGTACTCCAGCCCAGGCGACAATGCATCTGAAGGGAAGAGAAGGGAAAGGAAGGGGAGGGGAGGGGAGGGGAGGGGAGGGGAGGGGAGGGGCGGGGGAGGGGAGGGGCGGGGAGGGGAGGGGGAGGAAGGGAAGGGGGAGGAAAGAAAAGAGAAGAAAAGAGAAGAAAAAAGAAAAGCCCACTAGGACCCTGCCATGTTGGTCTTTGGAAAGAAAGCATGCTCCCAGCCAAACACAGAGGCACATCCAGAGAAGTAGTAGCTAGAGCTGTCAGTCAGCTACACTCCCCTCAGCAGGAGATCTAAGCAATGTGTTTCCACAGTCTCCTTTGGTTTTAAAGTCCAGTATATGTTTAAATCAATGAAATAGAACCATAAGTAGCCTCTAACTGCAAAGCATAGTATGTATGATCTGCCTATATAAATACTTGGCATCATGGCATCATCTTTAAGATACCATGTTACAGGAAACATGCATATCATACTCCATTTTTGTTGTTACAAAATAACTACCTTTATGGGGGGATTAAGATATATTTGATATGTTCAAATTGTCATTGAACGGTTATCATGTTCCAGGCAATATTCTTAGGCACTGTGGGGACACAGTGGTGAAACGAGAGATTGCCTCTGCCCACATGAAGCTCACATTCTAAGGGGAGAACCTGATAAGCCACAAAACAGAACGGGGTAATGAGATAAAGAATCCCAATTTCTAGAGTGGAAGATACCCAAGGGGAAGGAGCCCGGGGAAGACAGTCATTCAGGCCGGCCTGGAAAGGTAACAACTGAGCTGAGATTTGAATGAAATCATTTTTCCTCTCTCAAAATGTTTCATGATGTTTCGTGACTCACGTTCAGTGCTTCAAGTACTTTTGTATGATCTTTGTTAGTGAAGAATAGAAGTCAATAGTAGATGTTTAGAATTCTTGTGTGTTGAGATAAAATCAACTGGCTTCTTTTTATAAGATTTTGGGAGGCCGGGCGCGGTGGCTCAAGCCTGTAATCCCAGCACTTTGGGAGGCCGAGACGGGCGGATCACAAGGTGAGGAGATCGAGACCATCTTGGCTAACACAGTGAAACCCCGTCTCTACTAAAAAATACAAAAAAATAGCCGGGTGAGGTGGCGGGCGCCTATAGTCCCAGCTACTCGGGAGGCTGAGGCAGGAGAATGGCGTGAACCCGGGAGGCGGAGCTTGCAGTGAGCTGAGATCCGGCCACAGCGCTCCAGCCTGGGCGACAGCGCGAGACTCCCTCTCAAAAAAAAAAAAAAAGAAAAAAGAAAAATAAGATTTTGGGGTATTTTTTGCCCACAAGCACTTCTGACACCAAATGTGTGGGTTTTTTCCTTACACTAAATTACCCAACTCTCCAGACACTAACTGGGTGTCCTACCATTCAATTTAATTCTAACACTGCCTGTAGTTAGACTCCACAGGTTTAAGGGCCCAGTCCCATAAGACTGCCCTCACTTCAGGTGCCAGTTGCAAGTATTGAGTCCCCAGGTGACCTACCGTTCTGTTCAACTTAGCTACAAATCAAAGGCTTCCACAAACCCTCCCCACCCTTTGTTCAATAAATTTGCTAGAACAGCTCATAGAACCCAGGAAAGTGCTTTATTTACTATCATTGGTTTACCCTAAAGGACATTACAAAGGATACAGATGAATAGCCAGATGAAGAGGCATACAGAACAAGGTCAGATGGGTCCTGAGTACAGGAGCTCTGTCTCCGTGGAGCTGGGGTGTACCATTCTCTCAGCACATAGATACATTCACCAACCTGGAAACTGTCTCAAACCTGTCGTTAAGGAGTTTTTAATGGAGTGCCATAGGAATAACTGATTAAATCACTGGCCCTGGAGGGCTGGGGGTAGTGCTGAAAGTTCCAACCCTCTGATCACGCAGTTGTTCTTTCCGCAACCAGCTCCATCTTAAAGCTATCTGTGAACCCCTCAGTCATGTATCATCTCGTTAGCATAGTAAAGGCACTCCTATTACTCTGGAAATTCCAAAGGTTTTTAGGAGCTGTGTGCCAGGAACCAGGGAGAAAGATCAAATACATTACTTGTTTTTAAACTTTTAAGATCAGGGTACATGGGCAGGTTTGTTACATAGGTAAACATGTGTCACGGGGGTTTGTTGTACAGATTATTTCATTACCCAGGTATTAATCCCAGTACCCATTAGTTATTTCTTCTGACCCTCTCCGCCTCCTTCCACCCTCCACCTTCCCATGGGCCCAAGTGTGCATTGTTTTCCTCTGTGTAAGACCAAATTAATATTTATCACAACCTTCATGATTTTTTTTAAATGACAGACAAGATTTGAGTGAAAGTTTTAGGCTGCTTTTTGCAAGTATTTCTCTATGAATACCACATTACAGATGTGCATAGTATTTATTCTCAATAAATAGCAAGCCAAATTGGAGTAATTTTCACCATATTTCCTTTTTAGCACTGGTTGCTTAAGCAGAGAGACATGTTGATCTGCTATATAAAGATCTTGATCAGATAAGTGCAACTTACAGTTCTAGGCAGCGCAACTTGAAGCAAATTTGAGGAATTATCATTTTTCTTTTTAAACATATATTTCAAAATCAATTTCCCCATACTTTCTACTTTCCATTAACTGTTCCTTGTGGCTATGAATACTACAACTAAGAATAAAACAACATAAAATACATAATAAAGTCACTGCAATATCTATTCTACTAGCCCCAATAGACTTGGGTTCAGATAGACAACCTCATAAGACACAATGGGCCTCACCTAGCACCAAGTGTATTTAGCTTTAATAAAGGATAGAGAGCATGAAATATCTTGGCATGCACAGCAATGGCGTAGCATAGGTCCTGTTACTCCTGGGCACAGCTGCTGGTGTCCCAGCCATTCTAAACTCGGAACATGTGTGGTCATAAGAGACAAGACTGAGTGACTGCAGCTGACCCCAGCTCAGGGAAGCCATGAGCTCTGAGCTCCTTCGGCTTTATGCCAGCTGGCCTTATAGCCTCTCAGGCATATGACTAGTCTTGATTCTTTAGGGCAGCTGCATCTCACTGTCAATTATTCATTATTCAATAACAAATGTTGACAACATGCACATCTAGACTAGACACCTGTACATAATCCTCAGATGGATTTTATGTAATCAGTAGCATATCATCCCAACAATTCTTTGAGTTAATGCTGCAAGAAGATCCTCAGCTATCCCTGAGGCTGAAGGAAATACTACAGAAGCAGCTGCTAACCTCCGTCTTCCAGCTCACTTCCTGATCCCCATTAAAACATGTTGATACATGTTTGAGGTATTTTCTTATCATTCTTAGTATAGCAATTTCCACAATATTTGTTGTACAACAAAATAAATATACTAAAATACAGACAACCACTAAGATATAGATCTATATATATATAGATATATATCCTCCAATGAAGAGTTGGGATTCTTTCTGCAAAACATGTTAACAACACTCAGCCCCATTCACAAATGTTCTGATATATAACACAGTACCAATTGTTCCACTCTTCCCCTCTGCATTCTCCCCCTTCCCCACCCATTGTTTGCACCTTTTGAATAGATGTCGATAAAAGCATTCAACTCCATGGTGTCTTTTGGCAAGTTTTGATGGGAATTAAATCAATTTTAGGTTTTAAGACTACTTCCCAAAACATCTTTTCATCCTGTTCATCCTGGAGATCATCTGCTACATTGGCTTGATTTTCATTTAGCTCTATACATGAAGCTAGAAATCTTTTATTATACTCTATAATGATTACAGAGATAAAGTTACTTACTACATCATACATCAGTTAATATAATGGAGTCATTTTCCCTACTTTCCAAGCAAAAACATCCTTTGTCTCAAATACCACTTATTTTTCTTAATTGAGGTGGTCATTAAAGGCCACTGCCCAGTAAACTCTGAGTTCCACTGGTCCCAGGCCATGACCATACCCTTGCAACCAAGAAATAAGTTCTTACAAACCCAAGCTTCCAGGTTTCACTATACAGCACCACCCATCTGCCATCCCAAAGTTCCAGGGAAGCCAGTGAGAAGGGGCCACCATATCACATAGATATTCACCCTTGTGGATACCCTTCTGATTCCTGAATGCTTGATTGCATGGTTTTCATCCACATTCATATCTGGTATAATCAAAAAGCAAAGTGAATTCTGAGACACTGTGTAAGCAGTAAGATGCAACTCTTTTCATATCCTTACCTAGATGCCACCCTGAATTACAGCAATACAATGTACCAGCTGCCAGGCACATGCAAGTTCAAAGGTAAGGGCTACAAAAGAACCAATATCACAATAATAACCAAAACAAACAAAAGCTACCCAAATGATGATCCAGTCTGCTACCATTCAGGTTGATCAAAGGGATATTGATTGGTATATTTTCTCTAATCAACCTAGTAGAATTCTAAACCATTCCTTGGGCCAGTCATGATCCTGTAGTTCTACCTACTTAGGAGGCTGGGGTGGGAAGACTGCTTGAGCCCACAAGTTTGAGTCTGCAGTGAACTAACTGTGCCACTGCACTCCAGCCCGAGTAACAGAGTGAAACCCTGTCAATAATCAAGCAAGCAATAAGCATACCTTGTATTCTAGCTTCAGTCCAAATTTTCTCAAGGGAAAGCAAATCCAGGGGCTTCTCCCAGAATCTGCCATGGTTTGGCACCACAAACACCTAACTGTATTATTCTCTTGCTCCAGGATGCAATTTTGTTTTTTTGTTTTGTTTTTTTGAGACAGAGTCTCACTCTGTCACCCAGGCTACAGTGCAGCGGCACGATCCCGGCTCACTGCAACCTCCACCTCCTGAGTTCAGGGATTCCTGCCTCAACCTCCCAACTAGCTAGAATTACAGGCACCTGCCACCACGCCGGGCTAACTTTTGTATTTTTAGTAGAGATGGGGTTTAACCATGTAGGCCAGGCTGGTCTCAAACTCCTGACCTCAAGTGATCCACCCACCCCAAAGTACTAGGGTTACAGGCGTGAGCCACCGCACCCAGCTCAAGATGAAGTCTTGAGAAGATAGTGACATCCTTTCCTGGCATCACCATCTATTTGTGTACTCTATCGCCATCTGTCATGATTTCCCCTTTTGTCCATTCATTGTGAGTCTCAAACCAGACAGTGAATTTAGATCCATAGATTCAGCTATACTGCCCACCCTAGAGCAGATAGCAGGGTTAGGCTGGCCATACTGTCTTTTGTTTTTTTTTTGGTCTATTCACAGGAAAGAGGAGGCAGGGGGTCAGACAAGCCAAGGATTATGGAACTATACATGTAGGCAGCTGGGCAGCATTTAAAGGTACAAGGTAAAGTTACCAGTCTGCACTTGTCTTTGTTAAAAAGCATGATAAAATTCTAAGAAACAAATAGTACCCTGAGCAGTAATGTTTCTTATCTGCATAGTCTTTGCCCAAATTTTTTCCCCAAATTGAACTGACTGGAACAAGTGAATTAACCATCTTCAGCTGGTCGTGTGTGCTACTGGAGTTCTCCAGTCTTCCTTGCCTGCTTCTGAAAAGGAGGTCATCATAATATCAATGTGAAAAACAACTTAACTTTTGATAGTAACCAAATCCAAATTGCTTCTCACCAGGTTGTGAGCATACATTGGAGAATTCAGAAATGCATACTGCATTTCTTCCCATAAGAAAATGAATTGTGCCTGGCTTCCTTTTGAAATTCATATAGAAAAGCAAGCATTCGTCAAATCTGTCACATTTTCAATCTGTTGCACTTCCTAAATAGTTTTCACTGTGTCTAGTTTGGTGAAAAGCCATGATTGCCAACATTTGTCCCCAGGAGCCACCCACTTTACTCATAGGCCAAGTAGGACTGCTATGAGCGTTGAGAGATTATCACTCCTGCTTCTTCCATTGATTAGAGCTGAAATTTTTAGTGCAGTATGGTTTAATAGTCAGTTGAAAGTGAGTATAGTGGGGAAGGGGATGAGGGAAGCTATAGTACTTGAAAAGTGAGTTGCCAGGTCTGTTCAAAAGCAATGTGTTCAGTAAGCAGCTAGGCACATTTGACCTCTCTAAGGTAGGGTTTCCTCCCAAGAACACTGGCATGGTTAATGTCGATAATTGTGAAGGGTCTGAGATTTTACCCTACTTGTAAGTTAACAAATTAGCCTACCACTATTTCATGGGTCAAAGATATGAGACTCCTAGATCAAAGGATTTAATTACTCGTGGAACAACAAAAAACATAAGCTTCATGTTTGCACGGGTTCCCCTTGCATTAGGTGGATGCTGCATGGCAAGTATCAAAGTCCCAAGGTAGGAAAGTTAGCATGCTTAAGAACAGAAAGAATACAAGTATGACCACAGCCTACTCATCAAGGGGAGAAGTAGAATGATGAGACTGGCAAGACAAGCAGGAGCCAGATCTGCAGGGCCTGTGGATCATAAGAAGTCATGAATTTTATTCTAGAAGATGGAGAGCCATGAAACTCTGCAAAATGGGAAATGCCATCATCTGATTTAGGCCTAAGGGAGATCACTGTGGCAGCAATATGAAGAAAAGATATGAGAAGGACAAGAGTGAAAACTTTAGTCCAAATGAGAGTTGAGGTTGGCTTAGAGTAGGAGATGACAGAAGATACAAAGATGTAGATAGAGTCAGGACAATGTGGAGCTTGAACCAACAAGTCCTGTGTAGGGATTGATGGGGAGAGATTCTGCTGTGGGAGTAAAGGAAGAATTGAGGGTGATATCTAGATTTCTGGTATGAAAAAAAACATACAAGAAGTAGATAGGAAATGAGGTATAGGCAGCCAGAGGAGCATCATAATAACTCCTTTTGAAGAAAATAAATTTGAATTGTCTATACATTTTGGCATATTAGAATTTGGAGTATATTTAAAGCTACAGGACTAAGCAAGATGACCCAGTCAATGAGCAGAGAGAAAAGATCAGAAAAATATCATGGATATGTGGGCAAAGATTTGGCTACAAGAGTAGACATCATGTTGTTTATTGTAAGAATAATAGCCTAAAATCTATTAATAGGAGGCCGATTAAACAATGCTATGCCACCAATTAAGATTGTGTTCCATGTTGTATTTACTTACATAGAAAGTGACTCATAATATTAAAAGGGTTACTAGGCTACATATAGTTTGATCCCATTTTTCATTCAAGCATTTCATTCATTCAAATTCTGTACATGTGCATAAAAATTAGCTTAAAAGAGACATACATTAAAATATATACCAAATTATTAACTGTAATTCTGAATGGTTATAGATTTTTCTGGTTCTGCATTTTCTAAATCTTCAATGAATGTATATCATTCATATAACAAGAGAAAAGCCAAGAAAAAATAATCCAGAGCCTCACAGCTCATCTTTGGGACTAAATCCTGCCTCACAGGCAGGTACTAAGCTAAACCTCGATTCATCAGGACCATCCAACTCTGTCTTACTTCTTAGCATCATTTGTGTAGCCTGTAGTTCTGAACCTTGGCTACATATTAGAATCAGCTAAGGAACTTACATTATGCCAGGGACCTACCCCTAAAGATTCTGACTTAAGTGAGCTGGAAAGTGGCCCAGGCATAATGTTTGTGTTGCCTCGATAATTCTGATGGGCAGGAAGTGTTGAGAACTGCTGGTAAGCCCTAGCTTGGTCTCCAAAGCACTGGTTCTGAAATTTTAGAAAGGAAAAGCAGCCAGAGAAGGAAGAACTGTGGAATAAAGGAGACCTGGAAATAATGGATGAGAGAGAAATTAATCAAGACATAAAATTCCAAGAGGAAAGGTTGAGAACTCCTCCCACCTCAAAATAGCTTTTATTTCACACCAGGCACTAGTTAGCTGCAAAAATCTGATCCCTGCACAGAAGTTGATAATAAGAGGCCGTTCCCAAAGCTGCTGGAGCAGGTGTTTCCTCCCGAAAGGGGGCGGGCCAGAACTGTAAATCTCATTTTGGAAGTTTCGAGCCCTGGGGATACTATTCTGTGGTGCTGCCACTCTCGCTGCCATCTGGACTGAATCTCAGCTCCCGTTTCTGGGGCAGCCCTCGATCCAACTGGCAGCCCCACCGTTTGCATTCTTGCACAGTGTGTGAATGGAGGGGGAGAGCCTTTGGCTAGGCAGCCCTGGGGTCTCCTTCCCTCAAAAGATTCGCCAGTGATCCTTGCCCTGCTGGCTTCCTCTTTAATGGGCACACGCTGTTGGGGAGCAATTGAGATTAAATGGCCGCTTGCTGGGTGGCTCTGAGAAATGGGATGCACTTCTAGGCATGTGTGGCCCCATTTGGAGCATTTGTTGTATCCCAGGATTGAATGAAGCAACTGCTGCTGCTGAAGCTCGTTCGCAGGGTGTTCCTGCAAGCCACGTGAAAGCAGGCTCTTCATTTTGGTTTGCAAAACAGCCTCCAAAGCCAAATCTGCTCATACTGGAGCCATTCTAGACAGAGGGATGTCACGAGGAGAAACTAGGAGGTACAGAAAGAACTGGGCAGAAGGAAATTTAGGGCTATGAGTCAAGAAAATGGGTTATTATACAATTGCCAGGTTGCTCTGAGTAGCCACAGAGAGATAGGGAAAGACCCTACTCCACGGGGAGAACTCCCAGAGGTCTTACAATTCTCTAATGATCCTGGGCAGCTTCTGGGGCAAAGGCCATCCCTGGAGAGTCCAGAAATTCTGTATTCTGGATGCCAAGTCCTAAACCTGGACATGCTGACTACAACCTCAGGCATGCTGCTCAGCTTCCTGAGTCTTCGGATCACAGGTTCTGCAAAAGGGTGACTGGGAAGCATGGGAAATCAAAGATGGGCTTACATCTTCTCCTGCGAGTGTTCTCAAAAGTGAGCTTCAGGAGTCCCGTTCAGCCCCATAGTGCAGAATGGACTGGGAGACCTCATTTTGATGGAGCCCATGGAAATGCCAATCTCTTGGCAAACCAGAACCTGACCATTTCCTTTCATCTGTGCAGTCACGCCCCAGCCTCCTGTGAACTCCCTGGTCTCATCTCCTACTACTTTCTCTCTTGTTTACTTTGCCCCCTCCTACACCCTTGCCCCAGGGCTTTTGTACTTGCCTCCCTAAATCAGATAACTATTGGAGAGTAAATTGAACTTCTAGCAGAAAATTTCTAGATGAAATTAGCTGACAGGGCCAATTGCTTTTTAATGCCATTTTTAGTATTTAGTGCATAGATGACATGGTTTTCACTTCCTTCTCTTTGTATCCAGTTCAGCCCAATGTAAGGCGATCATTAGAATGAAAGGGGCAGCATCCAGGACAACTAACCTATAAGAGGCAAGGTGACTACACAAGAAATTAAAGCAAGGACCTCAGACTCAGGTCTAGCAGGTAGAAGACCAAAGCAGGCAGGTGCAGACAGTGGCAAGCTGGGGACAGCAGGACCCAGCTAAGGAAGGTAGCTGCTGCACAGCACCAGCCAACTATTATTCCCTGGGAATGTGGGTCTGTTGTTCCTAGATATGATTTTTCAGTGCAAACCAGAAGCCTAAGTTTATGTGAAATGCCCATTTTTAAATGCTGGCAATGAATTCAAATTAAAGACACGAAGTTTCCTGGGTCAAACTATATCTTCGGGACAGATTTAGCAAATAGACTGTCAATTTGTGATCTCTGAATTGACACTGAGCAGGTTAAAGAGAATAAGCAATGAGAGAAAGGGAGTTCTATAAAATTCAGAATGAGGAATGATGATCTCTGGAGCTTGAGGTCAAGGAAGAAAGGTGTCAGAAAGGAGACAAGTCTCAAGGTCAAGAGAGGGACTGAAGCACATGACTCAGAGGTTCAGGCAGGTGTGTATATGCCTGCCAAACCTGGGGCCAGCAAAGGCATGATGGTGAGACTCTAGGCAATGTGCCGTCCAGCCACCTGAAGGACAGAAAGCATGCTGGCATGGCGGGATATTTCATCATCTTTTCTTCCTGTGTTTTGGCCTTTCAAGAATGTAGGCAGTCCTGTGCTCATTGCCTCAAGACAGAAGTCACAGCAACCTAGGACTCTACAAGGCTTGTTTCTAAAGTCTAAATCCCCTGGGGTCAGGGCAGAATTCTCAAGAAAGACCTTTTGGTCAGAAAATGAAGGAAACAGCCTAAAAAAGAGTCTTTCTGGGCTATGGAAGTAAAAGCAAAGATGGCTGGGGGTCCCATGGAGGCAACCTGTTTCCCATTTCCCAGGAAGAACCACCTGAGAAGCAGCCACACCTCAGAAAGGAAAGGGCTGTACCATCCAGGCAGATGAGATACTACATGGCTGTGCAGATAAATTCCCAGCTACAGCCTGAAAGCAGAAGAAAGCCCCCAGGACAATAGATATCACAGTAAGAAAATGGGTTAACAAATGCTCATAGCCAGGGAGAGCCCTCCCAATACCTTGACTCCCCCACGAAAAGGGGAAGTTTCAGTTTCCTAAAGCCCAGTGACATGACGGCTCAAAATGAAAGCTGTTTCATTTTTATACACCTGGGTTTGTAGACTGAGATTCACACTGGCTACTTTAGAGAGGCACCAAAGATGAAGACAGGTCAACAGCAGTGTCTGAATTTGATTCTTAGCTCTTCTTCCAATGGCCACTGTGGATGGCAGTCTCTACGATGGTCCCCAACAATCCACACCTCCTGGTATTCACACCCTTGCAAAGTCCCCTCCTACATTGTACCAGGATTGGTCTGTGTATGACAGCATATGGCAGAAGGGGCTAGGTTATAAAAAGACTGTGACTTCTGTCCCTCACCCTTTTTCTTGGATCAATTCCTCTGGGAGAAGCAAGCTTCCTTGTAGTCAACAGCTCTAGGAGAGTCTCCAGGGTAAAGAACTGAAGCCTCCAGACAACAAGTAAGGAGTTGAGGCCTGCAGTCCAACAGCCTGCAAGTAACTGAGGCCTAGCTAATACTGAAGCGAGTGAATTTGGAAGCAGACTCCATTCTCACTTCAGGCTTTAGATGAGTACAGTGTCAAGTGACAGTGTGGCTGCAGCCTCATAAGAAGCTCTGAGCCAGAGCCCCGTGGTTAAGCCACTCCCAGATTCCTGACCCACAGAACATTTGTGAGATAATAAATGTTTGATGTTTTAAGCTGCTATGGGGTAATTTATAATAGCAATAGAAAATGAATTCACCCCCACATCAGTATATGAGGGGGATACTGAACCTAGTATATTAAGAATTAGATGGAACAAAGTACAGAAGCTTTGCCTTTTTTCTGTCAAATGATGCCAGCAACAGTCTGCTGGAGGAACTGATTCAGGAGACAGGAGTCAAGCGAATAGTCAGAGGTGCTGAGCCACACTCTGCACTAGGCACTGCTGGGCATTACAGAACAAACTTAGCACAGAAATCGTATGTCAGAAGAGGGAGTTCTGCCATCACAGCTTACAGCAGCTGAGAAGCTAAGAGTTCCCAGGTAATCTGGCAGCTTCAAGCCAAAGCCCTACCCACAGGCTGGGCAGCATAGGAACTTGAGTTGGGTGATACAAGGTAAAAACTAATTTTCAAAACTAGCAAACCTTTGTAAGTCACTTCTTTCTTCACTCTTTTCCCCCCCACAGAAGGGGAAAATTTGCTGGTTTTTTTTTTTTTCAGTGCTTAGAGCCTTAGCATCTGCCCCCTTGTCATTTGAGAATTGAATATCATGGTGCTGATTTTCAAAGTAGCCGTTAATCACTCAGCTCCACATTCACTATGAGGACAAGCCAGAAACAATTATAAGCTGGAGTGTTGGGTTAACTCAAGGTGCTTTATCTCTACCTGCCTACCATTGTTCTCTGTGGTCTACAAAGCTAGTGGGTGCAACCCAGAGACCCTAGAGACCAGGAGAAAAACTAGGGTGGGAAAGTCTGGAATCCGGCCCTCTTTAGAGAGATCTCCATGGTCTTCCTTTCAGTACCTAAGTCTTTGCCCATGCAGACACATATGTCTTGTGAGCCATCCTATGGGAGGCAGCTTCCGGAATGACCCCAGTGGCTTCCCTAAAGCATAGGAGGTAGGTAGCCCCACCACTACTATATTTTTCCATTAGAAAAGTTTATAATCCTAAACAAATTCGCTTTGGATCCTGAGACCTAAAAATACTTCTCTACAATAGCACCGGGCTTTCTCTAAAGAATTCACAACATCTTCACTCTGATGATTCATTTTAACCTGTGGCAAGGCATCCATTTACCAAAGACTGAGTGTGCTTTTTTTTTGGAGATGGAGTCTCGCTCTATTGCCAGGCTGGAGTGCAGTGGCGTGATCTCGGCTCACTGCAACCTCCTCCTCCTGGGTTCAAGCAATTCTCCTGCCTCAGCCTCCTGAGTAGCTGGGATGACAGGTGAAAGCCAACATGCCCAGCTAATTTTTGTATTTTTAGTAGAGATGGGGTTTCACCATGTTGGCCAGGATGGTCTCAATCTCTTGACTTTGTGATCTGCCCACCTCAGCCTCCCAAAGTGCTGGGATTACAGGCGTGAGCCACCACACAAGGCACTGAGTTTGCTTTTAAATTATCTTATCTGGAAGTTGGAAATCTAGGAAGTACTGAATGTGAACTTGTGGTATCAGGGAAAGAGGGGCTTGTGATGAGTTCCCTCTGTCAAGGGTTACCTAAAAGTCCACGTGAATGGCAAGTAGCCCTTATCTCTGGGTGTTTGGATGGGCTGAGCTGGGCTGATGGACAAGGTCTCTCAGTACCTTCAGTCTCTTTGCACCTACTGACTTACAGGGGCTTTTGCCTCCTAACTGTAAGAAAGGGAAGATATTTGGACAGGCAAGAAGTAGTGAAGAGAAAGTAGACCAAACTGGAGCTTGGGTCAGCGTGGAGGAAACTTTTCTCCTGGCTCCTTGTATCAGGTTTGAGCAACTGTGGATAGGGGCATAAAAACCAACAAGAGTGGCTCATGAGAAGTTTGAGGACACTCTGGACACAAAGAGCTGCCTCAGGGCCCAGGAAACACAGTGGGACACAGCTGTTGGAGAAGGCCATTCTCAGCAGAACAAAGCACAGCTCAGGCCTTCAAGGAAGGGAAATTCCCAAAACCATTTGCATCCTTTTTTTTTTTTTTTTTTTTTTTGAGACGGAGTCTCGCTCTGTCGCCCGGGCTGGAGTGCAGTGGCCGGATCTCAGCTCACTGCAAGCTCCGCCCCCCGGGTTTACGCCATTCTCCTGCCTCAGCCTCCCGAATAGCTGGGACTACAGGCGCCCGCCACCTCGCCCGGCTAGTTTTTTGTATTTTTTTTAGTAGAGACGGGGTTTCACCGTGTTAGCCAGGATGGTCTCGATCTCCTGACCTCGTGATCCGCCCGCCTCGGCCTCCCAGAGTGCTGGGATTACAGGCTTGAGCCACCGCGCCCGGCCTGCATCCTTAACTCTATCTGCTTCCCATGGAATCCAGTCTGAGACTTGTACACATTGGTCTTTTCAGAGTCTTGATCCACTCAGAATTAGAATCATTGCAAAAGATCTGAAAAATTTTCCATCTCATGCTTGAAGACAAATAGAAATATTTCATATCACAGGAGTAAGCCTAGGATCATAAGGTTTGGGAAGTCTGAGTCTCCATTTCCTTCAATCATTTTGTGTGGTATTTGTATTCTGTTTCTTTAAGGTTACCATGGGGATGAGGGAGGTGGCGCTAGGTTAGCGTGAGGTTTGGTCATGCTGTCAGAGGTCATGGACCATCCTAAGTCTTCCTTGATGATAATATCTCAGGGAGCCTCTTCCCTCCACAGCTAACCACACACCTGAAAAGATGCTTTCAAGGGCCTCTGATATTCTTTCCAGGGCCTCTCAACACTTGAAGATGCTTATTTCCTCAGAGTTGTGGTTTATAAATTTATTCTAAAGACAAAGTTACAAAAACCCTATATGTATAAAACAGGCAAAAGTTGCACATTTGATTAAATAGGGGACACAGCACTCAGGGTCCCATTGAACCCAGTTGGAAACCATGTGGTAACACTAAATGGTGTTTCTGAAAGTGGCCAAATAAGTCCCCTTTGGATTGCTGCCCACACTGATGTCCATTTTGGTGGAATGATAGGCAATCGCAGGGGGCTCTTCAGCTCTTCTCAGGGAAATGGTGCCTCTGGGCCCAACTGAAGCACCACAGGAAACTGCCAGCAGGGACCCGCAGATCTAGTCTGGGGCTCATGATGGCAGGAGTGGTCGGTTTGGTGGCTACAAAACTCAGGGTCTGGCACAGAAGTCACACACGTTGCCACTTTTGTGCCTTTCAGGAGACTAGTTCTGTGGTGTTATCTGGGTATTGTTTCTAGCTGGGGGGCCTCCAAATCTGGCTTTTCATGTTTCCCACAAATCCTTTTCTGCTTAAATTGGCCAGATTCAGTACTAGTAACCAAAAACCTGAATTTCTACAGCCTCCAATAAGAGATGGACAAAGAAAAAATTTATTTCGATAAAAAACAAAACAAAACAAAACAAAAAACTCTGATGATTCTTCCAAATAGAATTATGCATCTACTCCACATACCCTTTCCGCCCGTTTGGCACCCTCCATGTCCGGCAGCTTGGGTACATGTCTGGTATACATTGTTCTTTCCATGCAAACTACGACAACTGTCTCAAGGGTGTGGGACATGCCTGGAGGAGGTGCTCAGGCAGGTACAGAAGAGCCATGCTCCTGAGGTGCTAGCTGAGAAGGTAGAAGATAAGCCTCTACTTCTAGTTAATAAAACTTAAAAGAATGGTACAAAATAGTTTCCCATCCAGAAACAGTTTTCTGCATTAAATGTCTCACATGGGCGCTTACCTTGGGTGCTTCTCTCTGAAAGCAGAGCCTGAGGCCAAACTTGCTTATAGCAGTTGACTTGACAAGGACAACCAGGAATTAGGAGTGAGGAAAAGAGAATGTGAAACAGGGAGGAGGGAAAGCCATCTCAATGATATATCGCTGTTATCCATTGGTCACCACCATGGGTCACGGGGGATGAGTCCCACCATGGCCTGGAAAGCTGGGTAAAGTGTTCCCCAGAATTGTCCACCTAAGGGACTAAAGGGAACAGCACTATTGATAGGCTCCTGTTGTCCACTAGCTTAGGGTTGTTCAGGGAGGCCTAACTCCCCCCAACATCTGGGTTGCATGTGTAGCCATGTCATGTGGTTTCCCATAGGCACCCTTGAGATGTAAGAGTAGCCCCTGTGCAGGTGTGGTGCCGTCAGCATGAAGGCGCTGACCATATTCCAGCTGTGTCTGGAATCAGAGGCAAGACTGAGGGCAGGTGGGGCAGCATGCAAGGTGTCCCATCACTCCCAATGCTACTCTTGCAGCACTTCCTGCTTTTCAGAAGGTTAGTACTATGTTACATACTTATTACCATTTGTTGTCCAAATTTGGTCACTTTCCATGTTGTTTCTGGAACACTTACCACATCACTAACGGAAACAAGACACAGATCCCACCATGCCTTGGTTTCCTTGTACACACTCTTTAGCATATGGTCATTGATCTGAATTCATTACCATGAGGCTGGGCAGAAGGAACAAGGCCCCATGATTTGGCGCTGGGGCTTAGGAGAAGAAACCCTATTTGTATTTAGACTCTATTATGCCTCAAGCATAAACCTCATGTTCCAGCCCAGTTTTTTCAGACTTTGTTTTGGGGGCTGGGGAGTGTGTGTCACAGATTTAGCTAGAATGACATGCTGTTCTGCGTCCTATTGTTCCTTCTGTGGGGAGCTCTCTCAAGGATATCCCAGGAAAGATGTGGCTGAACCAAGGCACAACACAGGGTCTCTCTCTGTATTTGCTACCTTGATAGCAGCAAAGCACCTGACTTCACCTATGACATTTACATGGGCAAAGGCATGAATGATACATTTATTCTGATAACCTGAAGCGCTTCTTTATATGTTTCAGCTCTGTGTAGTTATCAAAACTATTTGCTTTATTTCCAAATAGGTTTGAAGACATCTTCCCATCCTCTCCTGGGCAATGCCCTTTATCAAAATTGCCAGCATATGAAGTAGCAGCAAAAAGAAGCCCAGGGGAAATGCTGATTACACTTATGCAACAATACCTGGAAGTATTATCATTGACAAAGTGTGAAAATAAATTATGAATTAAAAAGTTTGAGGTTCGTTCGTTTCTTTTACGTTAATTTTGTTATTCACTCATACTGATCCTGTAGTGCTGACTCTAACAATCACTAAATACTTTATTAGCATCTAACAATTTTTCTGTAAGTCTAAAAGAAACCTTACCCAGTTAACCAATTTTTTCTCAAGTCCATTACGTGAAGATGAGCTATTGTAGTAAATTTTTCTATAAGAACATGGATAGTAATTGAAATAGCATTAATGGGTCTGAAGACATTTAAGATGGTAGCTATTAAAGTGTAATATCCATGTCATATATACATTGAATATGCAAAAGTTATCATGTAGCCTAGGTGTGGTGGCTCATATCTGTAACCCCAACACTTTGGGAAGCTGGACAGATTGCTTGAGTCCAGACGCTTGAGACCAGCCTGGTAAGCATGGCAAAACCCCATATCTACAAAGAATACAAAAACTAGCCAGGCGTGGTGGTACACACCTGTAGTCCCCACTACTTGGAAGACTGAATGCGAGGGTCACTTGAGCCTGGGAAATAGAGGCTGCAATGAGCTGAGATCGTGCCACCGCACTCTCCAGCCTGGGTAACAAAGCAAGACCCTGTCAAGGAAAAAAAAAAAAGAAAAGAAAAATCAAGTATGCGATACTTTCTATACCGCTGAACTGTCATTGACAAATCATAGTAATAACTCAGAGTGGGCAGCCTAATCCAGCGCTAAGGTCAGAAACTACCCATCATGGTCTCCCTTTACTTCAACCCAAGCACACTTTTTCCTTCCCATTATTCTTTTGCCTGAAAAGGAGGTCTTCAAGTAGCCATACACATCAAAACATCTTGCATCTGACTTTAGGTTTGATATGAGCGTTAGGAACCACCCATGTTTATATCTGTTCCAGGATTTGTTGGTATTCTCCATGTTTATAACCTTATTGTCACAGAGATTAAAATTTAGTTGGGGGAAATAAGACACTCTCATGTCAGACTTAAAAGGACACAGATATACTCTATGTAAGAGCCCAAACATGATATAAAAGAATACCACAGGAAGCATAGACAGGCCAGTCGATGTGGCAGTTGTCAGGGAAGAAACAGTGGGTGTTAGTATTTGGTCACAAGTAATCACCCCACTCCCCTCCTTGAGAATTACTCTGTCACACTCTCCAGCCATGTAGCTCTGATCTGCCTGCCAATCATAGCAATCATTCACAAATACAAACAATACACATAGCTATTGCAGAAAGATTTGAGTTCCAAGATAAAGCACTTGGTCTGTATTTAATAGTGGGAAGCTGCTCTCTCTCTCTCTCTCTCTCTCTCTCTCTCTCTATATATATATATATATATATATATATGTGTGTGTGTGTGTGTGTGTGTGTGTGTGTATATATCATCATTATATGCATCCTGTAGATTCTTAAAATACTGACATAGTATAGATAGTGTTTTAAAAAGATTTGGCTATCAGAATAATTCATGCTTTTCACTGGATGGGCTTAAAAGCAGATTTGAACTCCCCCACCAAAAAATGACCTATGGGAAAATATCAAGAGATCTAACACAGGTATAACTAGAGTCCCAGAAAGAGGTAAGAATGAGACAGAGCACAAAATATTCAAATAGTCTAAATTTTCCAAACTTGATGAAAAATGTGAATTTCCAGATTAAAGAAGTTTAGTCAGTCCTAAGTAGGATAAATACAAATAAACCACACCTTAGCACATCACACTCAGCTGCAAAAATCCAAGTTACAGAGAAAATCTCGAAAGCAGCTAGACAAAAAGAAATCTTATATGTAGGAGAACAAAATTAGGAATTGTTGTTGGCTTGTCATCAGAAACAGTGGAGGCAAAAAGTCAAGTGTAATGACATCTTTAAAGTGTTGGAGTTGGGGGGAGCAGGGAAACCCAGTCAACCCAGAATTCTATATACAGCCAAAATATCTTTCAAGAATGAAGGCAAAATAAAGACATTTTCAGATAAATAAAACCTAAGAAAATTACCAGTAGACCTATTCTACAAGAAATACTAAAAAAAATATTATTCACACTGAAGGAAAAATCTTGTGGAAACTTGGATTTTCAAGAATGAAGAGCACCGAAAATAGAAAATATATGGCAAGCATAAAGTGTATTTTTCTTAATTTAAAAATATGACTTTTAAAGCAACAATTATTACACTGAATTGTGGGGCTTATATGTGGATAATATCATATATACATGCAGCTATCATATAAAGTATGAGGTAGGTATGGAAGTAGATGGCTACAAAGTACAGTTTAGGTGAGATGGTATAATATAAACTCAAAGTAAACTGAAAAGATATTGTAATCCCTAGAACAACTACTAAAAGAAAAAGCCAGCTAAGTTAAAATGGACACGTTTGTTTATTTGTTTGGAGGCAGAGTCTCACTCTGTCGCCCAGACTGGAGTGCAATAGTACCATCTCGGCTCACTGCAACCTCTGCCTCCTGGGTTCAAGCAATTCTCTTGCCTCGGCCTCCTGAGTAGCTAAAATTACATACACCCACCACCATGCCTGGCTAAGTTTTTGTATTTCTAGTAGAGACGGGGTTTCACTATGTTGGCCAGGCTAGTCTTGAACTCCTGACCTCAGGTGATCTGCCCACTTTGGCCTCCTGAAGTGCTGGGATTACAGGTGTGAGTCACCATGCCCAGCCTAAAATGGAGTTTTAAAGAATAAACACAAAAGATAGGAAAGGAAAATCAGAGGAACAAAACATAAGAAAAACAGAATACAAATAGCAAAATGTGACTGGGCGCAGTGGCTCATGCCTGTAATCCCAGCACTTTGGGAGGCCGAGGTGGGCAGATCACGAGGTCAGGAGATCGAGACCATCCTGGCTAACATGGTGAAACCCTGTCTCCACTAAAAAAATAAAAAAAATTAGCCAGGCGTGGTGGTGGGTGCCTGTAGTCCCAGCTACTCAGGAGGCTGAGGCAGGAGAATGGCGTGAACCCGAGAGGCAGAGGTTACAGTGAGCCGAGATAGCGCCACTGATCTCCAGCCTGGGTGACAAAGCAAGATTCCATCTCAAAAAAAAAAAAAAAAAGGCAAAATGGTAGGCCTAAACCTAACCATACGAATAACTACATTACATGGAAATGGACTAAATGCTCCAATTAAAGGCAGAGATGGTCAGACTGCTTAAGAAAAGCAAAACATACCTACATGCTATCTACAAGAGACAATGTTTTAAGTAGAAAGATATAGATAGGTTTAAAGTAAATCTATAGAAGAACATATACCATGCAAACAGGAAGCCTAAGAAAACTAGAGTGACTACATTAAGACTGGATAAAAGTACTCTTTAAAACAAAAAGATCTGCCATCAATAAAGAAGGACATTTTAGATTGTAGAAGAGTCAGTTCCTCAGGAAGACAAAGCAATGATAGATGCATATAAGCCAAATAACAGAACTTACAAGTACAAGAAATGAAAATGGATAGAAGTATAAGAAAGAAAAATACATAATCCTAGTTGGATATTTTTTAAATGCTCCTCACTCAGTTACTGATAGAAAACCAGCTTTAAAACTTAAACGGGACTGAGATTTGAAAAGTACTTTTAGCCAAATTGACTTAAATGCCATTTATAGAACACTTCACCAACAAACTTCAGAACATATATGATACATTCATCAAGATAGATTATGTTCTGGGCTATAAATCGAATCTCAATAAACCCATAAGTTTGAAATCATACAGTGTATGGTCTCTGTCCACAATGGAATCAAAGATCAGTAAGAGCTCTGGAAAAAAAAAAAAATCTGGAAATTAAAATATACATCTCTATTGAGACAAAGGGGAAATCAAAGGAAATTAGAAAATATTTAGAACTGATATATAACTAAAATAGAACACTAAAATGTGTGGAATGCAGCTAAACTAGGGCTTAAAAATGCTCAGAGGAAAATTACAGCCATAAGTGTCTATTTTAGAAAAGTGTATTAAATCAGGGGTCTGAGGCCCATGTATTTGCTCCAACAAGGAGTAAAGTAAACCCAAAGCAAGTAGAATATATTAAGAAGTGATAAAATACAGAAAAAAGGAGAAAATTAAGGTCAAAAATTGGTTATAATAAAAGATCAACAAAACTGATCAACCCCTGGCTATACTAAGAAAATAAATACAAATTACCAATATCAGGAGTAAAAGATAGTAAGAGGCTAAGTGAATATTATGAACAACTGAACAGTAAATGAAACAATTTATATAAGATGGACAAGTTCCATGAAATATACAACTTATTAAAGAAATAAAGAAATAAGAAATCTAGAAATAAGAATGCCTATACCTATTAAAGAAATTATTGGCTGTTTTTAAAATCCTTCCCACAAACAAGACTTCAAACCTAGATGGTTTTACTAATATATTCAAAAAAATTAACAGTAGTCTTATATAAACTTTCAGAAAATAGTTTAAGGCCAGTACTTCCCTAATACCAACACCAGAGATGATACAAGAATGCTACAGAACAATATTGTTCATGAACATACATGCAAAAATTCTTAGCAAAATATTAATAACTCAATACATTGTGAACAAGTGGGGCTTGTGCCTAGAAGGTAAAGTTGGTTTAAGGCTTGAAAAATTTCAATATAATTTCCATATGAACAATATGGCAGGGGGAGGGAAATCACAGGATTCTTACAATAGATGCAGAAAAAGCCTTTGACAAAATTCAACACCTATTCACGATAAAACTCTCAGCCTACTAGGAATAGAGAAACTCCCCAATCTGATGAAAGGTATCAACAAAACACCTACAGGGAATATCATATTTAATGATGAAATGCCGAAGACTTTTCCCTTACAGGCAGTAGCAAAGCAAGGATATCTACTGTTACAACTTCTATTAACAGGGCATACTAGAAACTGCCCCTGCAACATGATGGTTTATAGAGAAAATTTTAAATAACCTATAAGTCAATTACCAGAAATAATAAATGTAGTAAGGTCACATGATACATGGTAAACATTTAAAAACCAATTGTAGTTCTATATACTAGTTGAAAAATAGAAATGTTAAAAGCCATACCACTAACGATAGCTTTCCAGCCTCCCCAGCAATGGGCATGGAGTGTGACCAAGCTTTGGTCAATGGAATGTGAATAGAGGTGATTTGTATCCCTCTCAGCATAGCTCAGAAAATCCTCTCAGATGCAATCCTCAGTTTCTCCTTCCTGATCATTATAGGAAACCTTGGTTTGAAGATGGCAGAGCCACAAGATAGGTGCACCTGGGTCCCCAGAGCATTTCTATCAGGAATGACTGGGTTGTTTTAAAAGAAACAGGGTCAGCCAGGCGCGGTGGCTCAAGCCTGTAATCCCAACACTTTGGGAGGCTGAGGTGGGCGGATCACCTGAGGTCGGGAGTTCGAGACCAGCCTGACCAACATAGAGAAACCCCATCCCTACTAAAAGTGCAGCATTGGCTGGGCATGGTGGTACATGCTTGTGGTCCCAGCTACCCAGGAGGCTGAGGCAGAAGAATCGTTTGAACCCGGGGGGCGGAGGTTGCGGTGAGCTGAGATTGCGCCATTGCACTCCAGCCTGGGCAACAAGAGCAAAACTCTGAAAGAGAGGAAGGAAGGAAGGAAGGAACAGGGTCTCTCTCTGTTGCCCAGGCTGAAGTGGCACAATCATGGCTCACTGCAGCCTCAACCTCCTGGGCTCTAGTGATACTCCTGCCTCAGCCTCCCAAGTAGCTGGGACCACCAGTGTGCACTACCATGCCCAGCTTTTTCATCAATTTTTTTGTAGAGTTTTGTAGGGTTTCATTATGTTGCCCAGGCTGGTCTCCAACTCTGGGGTCAAGCAATCCCCTCTGCCTCAGCCTCCCAAAGCACTGCGATTACATGTATGAGCTATTGCATCCAGCCAGAAATGACTGTTTGATACTCCTATTAATAAACTCATCGTGTTTGATCCATTAGCTAACATTACCTTAACTGATGTAGTGACCATCACTAGTAGATCAGATAAGGGAAATTCAGATGAATACTAAAACACCATCCTGCAGTTAAATGCCATGAATAGGATGCATTCATAGCTGTGCACACATCTTAAGCAAGCACTGAGTGGAAAGAAAGAATGAGATCAATAAGGTGAAACTTGGAAATCAACTGAGGGGCCATGACAGAAAATAATGTAGAACTATTAATGTAAATTGGAATACTTTCCACTGTACATTGAAGAAATCATATATATCTAAAGACATATTAAATGCATTAGAATAGCTGGGGTGGAATGGGAATAAATTTTAGGGACAAGGGGGGAACATGTAGCCCAAATGATATTCAATCTAGCAACTGAAGGGAGACAACAGGTTGAAAGATGGGGAGTCTGAAAGTAGGTGCTATAAATGTGACTAGCATAGAGAGACAATGGCAAAGACTCTAGACATTGTTTAATGGGAAGTCCAACGGCAGTTTGCTTCACAGAAATAGCAAATAAAGTGTATTTAGGGAAAGCACTTTGATACTTATTTTAGCACTAGCAAAATTTGATAGTATATATTTTCTGATAGATGCAAAAAAATCATAAATCATAATAGTGTTTATGTATTTCAAAGGAAACCTTATTAGAAACAGCAATCTAATAATGCAGGTGCTCTTAATGGAATCCTCAAAACAGAACATACAGATTAGTAAGAATTGAGACTATTTTCCATTTAGCTAAAAAATATTTGCTATGGATCTGTTAAAGAAATTGCAAAGATCCCTGAACATACATCATATGCAATGATTCATACCTGGCCCTTAATTCTCTTCTGAAACAAACAGCTTAGGACTGTAGGACATTTTCATCAAGCACATCTGAGAAGGAAGAGGATCCTACTGCTTAATAATTCTATGTTTTAGGTTCCTATGTAAGAGAAGAGGCACAGTTCCAGTTTAGCCATTTAGTAAGTGAATTATATATGATTTTAGATGAAGCTCTTTAGACAAGAGACTAATCTCAGTGTCTAACTGCTGGAAAGGGTGCAATAAAAATACATTTACAGCCCTGCAGAATAGCAGCAGCCATTAAAGTTGTACTACTGATTAAAGAAAAACTCCTAATTGGATGAGATTACTTTGGTCTCATTGTAGTACTAAGATATGGCTTCAAAAAGGCCAGTTCCTAGTGATACAAAATACATGTTTTGACTGCCTACATTTGGCAAAGAGGTGTACCTTTGAGAAGGTGTCTGAAACTATTGATAATATCAGAGAATACCCAAGCAGGATTTCATTTACCAGAACAAAGTATATGATGGGGGAAATGTAAAGACGATAATGTTCTTGAGTCATTAATGACCTCAGCAGCAAAATGTTTCAACACATGCTTGTGGACTTTGCACTACTGTGTGTCTCAAGATTTCAAGGCATTAGAATCAGGACCATAAGGAGAACTCTGTAAAGACTTTAAGATGAAAGGCCTTATCACTGCAGAACTGTTACGACATGCTGAGAATGCAGTCATCATGCCAGTTGCAGACGCTCTGCAGATGGAAATGCAGAATTACTGCAGGGGACAGAGGCAGGTAAGATGCATTATTTAAGAGTTGCACTATTTAGCCAAAATATGAAACATTCGGTTTAAATTGTTCTGGGGAAAGGTGGGAATGTGTGGGAGGGAGAGGTTAGGGGAGGTTCCTACCTCATTCCTAGAACTCTTCTTTCAAACTCTTAGGCAAAATTTTTTTTTAGCACCCCAGAACAAAACAGGTGCATTCCTTGGAGGCTAACATCCTGGTAGGAAATAGCCTTTGGCACACCGCCATCTAGTGGCAATAAAGGAGAACTCGAAGCTCTTTCCCATTCGCCCTCCCGCCCCCTTCAAACTCACTGGAGAGGAAGAAGGAGTAGCTTAGGCAGTCTGGAACCTCTTCTTTTGCATTCTATACCCTCTCTGAAGAGCAGAATGCCCACCGGACTTTAATAATGGCAGTGCATTCTGCTTTCAATAAGGGCAGTGCATTCTGCTTTCATTTGATTGAATTCTGATACCTTTCATCATTGTGGGTGAGGATAATACCATCTATCCCAAAAGTTATTGTGAAGATAAAAGTGACTCACACTGGCAGCACTAACCACCATCCCTGGTGTAGAGTGAACACTCAGAGATCTACACCAACCAGTGTTAGAACCAATGACATTCCTACATTTAAAAACTCACTCGCCACTCCTTAGAGTTAAGCCAATCCATCTAGGCCTGTCAGGCTGCCCGACCTCAGTGACCACAAAGGTAGGTGGCCAAAAGCAGTGACATTTCCACTGGGCAAGAGCAAAAATTCTATTAAGTAGAAGACTTCCATTCTTTCCCTTATTTTTAGGACCATTATTCTTTCCATGACCTCCAATCAGAATTTTTTTAACTTTTTTAACTTTTTTTTTTTCGTTTCGCATACACATTTGGGAATCTGGTAAAACATATGAGTTTCCTAGAAAAGTGTGCATCAGCTGGGTGCAGTGGCTCACGCCAGTAATCCCAGCGTTTTGGGAGGCTGAGGTGGGCAGATCGCTTGAGCCCAGTAGTTCGAGACCAGTCTAGGCATTGTGGCGAAACCCTGACTCTACAAAAAAATACAAAATTTAGCCAGGCCTCGTGATGCGTGCCTGTGGTCTTGGGAAGGTAGGTGAATCACATGAGCCCAAGAGGTTGAGGCTGCAGTGAACCGTAATCACACCACTGCACTCCAGCCTGGGCAACAGAGTGAGACCCTGTCTCAAAAAAGCGTGCTCATGAAATCTTACATTTGATCTTGGGGGCTCATTAACCCCTAAAGATTTTTCCTATGAACGAAAGATTAATACTGCCTCATATTGCCACTGCAGGTCATCTGGAAACAGGGGCATAGGGATTTTCCCTCCAGCTCCTTTTTCAGACCCTTCCTTCCAGCACTGGGGGAAGTGACATGTGAACACACATCATATACATGTCAACATGCCTCCTCATATACATGTTCTCATCTTTGCCCTAGGGGAGATGGGCTTGCCACTACTTTCGTTCAAAGTAATTCAGCATATCAAGAACAGACACAAAGAAAAGCATTTCATGACACAAACAGCAACTTCCAACAGAGAAGGGAAATCCAAATACAGGCCTCCCACTTCCCCGCCACCACCATATGAAAGTCCCAGATTCCTAGTAAGGAAAACCAGTGTCCTTGAATTTTAATAAGTGAGTTCACATCTCACTTCCAAACTGGCCAGCTTGGTCAAAACCATTTGTTCATTTTGCTGCATGCACAGCTGATCACGATTTGCAGAGAAGGCATAGCTCACTGAGGAAAGGCTGATAGAAGCCTTTCAGGTAGTTCAAGCTTGACTGTCTCCCTTCTCCAAATAGGAGAAGGTACATCAGGGCTGCCCCTGGGCAGTATATAGCTACAAGCAGAAGATGACAGGCATGTAAAATACACTGACAACAAAAGACTACAGACATGTGACAGGCGACTCAGGGTTTTAGACAACAACCACTACCACCACCACAACACAGTTGTCCAGGGTGGCCAGCAGATTTGGTTACCCTTATCTTCATAAAAAGTCAGAGCTTCTACTAAAGAAGTGCCTAAGTTAGGGGGTGACCTAAGCTATTGCTCACTGGAAACCACAAGGCTTTCCCTACTCCATCACCAGTCACTCTTGAACCATGGCAGTAGTTTGTTGGATTGCAGTATTCCTTCGGTAATCTTGGACGTTGTGCATGGTTCACTGTGATTTTAAGGATGTCATTTAAAATAGCTTTTTAAAATAGTTCATTAACTTTAAAGAGACATTATCTGTTCTGGATGAGGGATATGCATAGTCAAGTATACTGTCTCTTCCAAGGTCAAGTATATCACATACCCAGGGGAACAGTGGATGAAGCAGGAAAAAGAAAGCTGGCTTTAATAGAAGTATGTTGATTTTCCTTTTTCCTCTAAGAGGAGCTTAAATTTCATTTTATAATTTTGGTCTTAATTTACCTAAATTCAGTTCAAGTCAAACAGTGCCTCCTGTGGATGACCATGTGACCCTAAGCCTGGTCACCTCTAATTAGCTATAGTCTCCACCTTTCCCTTTGGTCTCCCAGACAGAGCTGTCTTTCATATCTTTTTTCTTGCTTGCTTTATACTTTTCTGTTTCCTTCATTTGACCTTCCACCTCACCAATTTATTCTGCTTTGTCTACTACTGTTTATCCTGTATATATATGTATATTCTTCATTTGTATTCTTCTCATACATGGTCTTTTGATTTGTTTCATGCTGCCAATACCATTCCTCATTTCAAGTTTCTTGATCATCCCTGTTTAAGTCCTTGTTCTATCTGGTCCAATCCTTGTTTCAGAGGGTCTCTTGTTCAGTTTGTGGCACTCTTCAAGTGTCTAGTTACTGAGTCTGCGAGCTATTCCTTAGGGGCTCTGAGCTCCTCTGCCTGGTAGTAGGACCTGAGAATGGCTGAAACCAGGCTCTCCTCTGTCTCGGTCCTGGTGAGCCTAAGGGGAGGGCAGGAGTTGAACTACAAGCTCCAGAGAACTGCCTTCCATCTCTCCACCAGGAAATTCCTACCTTTCAACTCTAGGATGCAGCCTTGGGATGAGCTACCGTAATGCCCTTATCCCTGGGGCTTGGGGGTAGAAGGGTAGACCCAGAACTGCCTGTGGGTAACTGAGCAGCCCCCTCCTTATTTCCTTAACTCCTCACAGCAGTAGGGCTTTTTTCCCCCTATTTTGCTTGCTACCTTGATGTTACCTGGCCCTCACTGGGAGCTGGGGTTTTGCTCTCCACTCCAACAGGGAAGGAGCAGGCAGTGACTGTCTTGGGGCAATATGGTGGAGGGGCATGAACAGAACCAAAGAGCATCCTTCTCCTAACCTGCCTCAGCTACCTTACACTTGCAGCTGGGTTGCCTCACCAGAGGCTTCAATCGTTTAAGTTCCCAGATGCCACTCTTCCGTCTTACTTGTCTACGGTTGCTTTTTCATGAGAGGCCAATAGCTCACATTGTTCATCTGGACGTGACAGGAATCACCTAGCTTATTCATAAGCCAAGCAGTCTTCCCACGTTTGCTACTACTTAACTCCTATAGTCTTTGCTCCAGGTGGATAAACGTATCTGTTGAATGAAAGGCCTCCTCAAGAATTTAGAAGAAACAGTTCTATTGTTTCCTAAAGACAGTGAAAATGACTTTTAATCTAGAATAATGAGACCCTTGCTATCTCACTGTGGCCCTGGGGTTGTTTTCCTAGGATTGCAGAATTGAGGGACCAATAAAGACAACCAGATACAGGCATGCTTATTCTAATCCATTTCTTAGTCTCCTCATATAGGGCAAGGCGAGGGCCATGGTAGTCAACAGTACACAGAAAACATCCACACATGTTTTATTTGCTGAAGAGGTGATTCGTATTTGTAAGAGCATTGAAAAGATCCAAAACTCCAAAGATGAAGAAATAATCTGATGGTATGAAATAAAATAAAACTTCAGTCATCGACAGATGCCTGACAACTTTTTTTTTTTTTTTTTTTTTTGAGACGGAGTTTCACTCTTGTCACCCAGGCTGGGGTGTAGTGGCATGAACTTGGCTCACTGCAACCTCCGCCTCCCAGGTTCAAGCAATTCTCTTGCCTCAACCTCCCGAGTAGCTGGGATTACAGGCGCCCACCACCACGCCAGGCTAATTTTTGTATTTTTAGTAAAGACGGAGTTTCACCATGTTGGCCAAGCTGGTCTCGAACTCCTGACCTCAGGTGATCCACCCGCCTCGGCCTCCCAAAATGCTGGGATTACAGGCGTGAGCTACCATGCGCAGCCTGCCTTTTAAATTCTCAAAATGTAGTCTCACATTCTATAAATTCCAATAATATCTAAGGGAATCATAGGTTAAGATTGCTGATTAAGTGACTAGATTGCTGGCCAGCAGTGAAATACAGCATCCTGCCCACTGGACAGAAGAAACGAACATGACCTTTGTATTCTCTGGCATTGGCTGCCAGATCTCACTGAGGGCATCCTCCAGGACACAGTAACTGCTGGTATATGAGCACTTCCACTCAGCAAGTGTCTTTATCCTGGAGGTTTCCTGTGGAACCAAAGAAGTGGTATGGGTGCTACTGACAGAAGAGAGGAATAAGGGGGAAAGAGAATAAAGAAAGAGGTGAATATGCAACCTACTTCTGGGGTATGCTTGGTTACAAATCCATCTTTCATCAGGCTTTCAGCATCTTAGGGGTGAGATGGTCTTGATTTCATAGCTCCAGGCTTTCCCACAAAATATGTGTTCAGTAAATGAGCTAACCAGTGTATCAGTAACTTATCAGTTCACTACAAACCCTAGTGGCCTCTACTCCACAGATGGGCAATTCTAGTTTTGCCAAGTCTCAAAGTTCGCTGAACTTAGTCTTGACCTAAATGGAATAAACAGGCCCTGCAACTCTATTTCAAGATCAACATAACCACAGTTAAGAATTTTAAGTCCACCCTTCGGTGGACAGATCTCCAATAAACTCAGCCTTAAAACCAGCAACCCTAACATTGTATCTTTTAAGTAGAAGGAGATGAAGGTGAAAAATTAGCTTCTATTTTATGTGCTGTAGTAATAATCCAACATCTTCCCATAATTAGTTTTAGAAATATAGTGACTATGTATATACAAAAAATATGTATCACATTACTTAGGAAAACATTGTTCTAGAGGAATGCAATGAAAAGAATTTGAGTCTGAATGATTCAAATCTTTATGACCCTTAATTGAGAACATATTTCAGACAGGGTTATAACAATTAAATAAATTATATCTAACATATTATTGGCACAGAATAGGTAGTAAGCAAAGAGTTCCCCTCCATAACCTGCCTCTGATAGTCTTCTTACTCTAGCTACTCAGAATGGCCTTTTGAATATCTACAGCCATCTAGAAAAAGATACCAAGGAGTCAATCCAATAAAAAAGGAAGGGTGGGAACCCCTGTCATTGGTAATTCCATATTACAGAAAATTGGATGAAGAAAAACTGTATACCTCACACATAATGCTTCATTGTCTTCAGGAATGCATAATTCATAAGGTTATAATTAAGAGATGATGGAGGGAGAGTGAATTTCCCCATGGAGATGCCACTCAATGCTCTAACTTTACATGTGCCAACTGGCTCTTGGGGACCAATGCCAAAAATGTGGTCAAATGCTTTCTGCCAAAAGCAACAATTTAATCAACATGGAAGGACAGACCAACCTGGACACTTCCACCAACACAGTCTTTGGGATTGCACAGGAGTCTTGCAGGGTTTTCTGAACCTGTTCCA
This sequence comes from Macaca nemestrina, assembly GCF_043159975.1. Taxonomy (NCBI): domain Eukaryota; kingdom Metazoa; phylum Chordata; class Mammalia; order Primates; family Cercopithecidae; genus Macaca; species Macaca nemestrina. The sequence goes on from NC_092126.1 coordinate 107,548,414, forward strand.
CTGGAGACAAGAGAGATAGATGGAGCCACAGCTGGAGAATGGCCAGAAGGAAATTACTACTTCCGAAATTGGAAAGACTGGAAAAATAAACTGGTGACTTGGGCCCCTGCTAGCTCTATCTGTGCACAAACCATCTGATTATTCAAGAACACAAGAACATCTACACTAAATATTGGAAATACCAAAAAGGATCACTTTTCCCAGGGTCCAGGCTAGCAACCACCTGAAGGAAGATGTGAAGGAGACACACTGACCTATTCGGTGAACTCACCATAGCTGTCTCTGCCATAGGAATGTAGATTAGATGGGACAAGCAGTGTGATCAATATCAGACCAGTCTCCCATACTACCCTACCATTAACTGGTTATAGAAAATTTCAATATCTCAATTTCAGCCGTATGGTCTATAAGGGGAAAGAGTTAACCTTACCATTTTGTGGGGGGCTTGGAGGAAGAGTGGAAGGGTAGACCAAATTACTGAGCTCCTTTCAGTTCAATTTCTCTCTAGCATCTCAAGCACCTGGCTGGTGAAGACCTTCAAATGCCAGAGAATCCGCATCTTATTTCTAACCAACAGTTTTCAAGTACCTACTTCCCACTGGGCATTGAGTTAACTCAGTGCGAGTCACAAGAACAAGTGACCTATTCTTTACCATCAGTTTTTAGCCATCTGATAGAAGAGTCTCAGTGAGGAAATTAACTATAGCCCAGAAAGTGAAAAATAATTCTCCTTATCAAAAGCCAAATTCAACATTAAAGACTTTTGATCCACATCCCAAATAGACATGGGAAAAATCAAGTTCTCTGGCTGTTCATGCTCACCCGCTCTTCCCTAGGTTGGGTGCACCCTCATAAGCCAACCCATTACTGGGAAGGAAGCACTAGGACATCTGCAGGTCAAAGTCAGTGAGGTTCCTCCCTGGATGTTTTCCTCAGAGCAGCATTGAGTTACCATGGAAGGGAATAAGAAACAGCCAGTGAGGTCTTGACGTGTAGACAGAACTGCTAGGTAGACTTGCACTGGGCACAGTGCTGTTTTGTTCTTGGTGCTTTGGCAGGCTACATTGATGACTTAAGCTGGGTAGCCAATGAGGGAAGTATTCCAGGCTAATAAGTAGCTTGAAGAAAGGGCTAACAAACCAGAACAAGCCCCTGAGGCAGCATTATCCTTTGTTCAGCACTGCTCACTCTTGACGAACTCAGACCTGGCTTGTGCCCAGGCAAATTACAGCCACAAAAAAGGAACTGAGACAACACCTGAACTGAGTTAAAAACAGAAACCCAGGAATTTGTTATCAACTAAAATAAGACCTATCTGGCTTCTTCATAGCTACAGCCAACATTTAAATGACCGGGTAATGTTGCCATAGTGATTCCATTATTACCATCTTAGATTGGCCTGTCCTTTGAAGGGGCAACAAGGCAGTTCCTGGGAGCCCCACGTAGTCCTGCACTTTATTCCTTGTTGTTCTGATTATCACAGTTCAAATTTCCATATCTAACCAAAGCCTCAAGGATCCATGAAATATGCCAATAGCCCAGCCTCCTTTCTGTTGCTCTTATCTTGGGCAGGCTGCATGGGTTAAATTGCCCCAGGTCTTACACCCTTCTAGGAATAGCCCTATTGTTAGATGCAGGAGTCTCTCTACTTAGGAATTTAAAACAATACCAAAGTTCAACCTAACAGTAGCTTTAAAAAAGCTTGAAACTAAAATTGAAAAGAATTGCTTGAAATCAAAATTGAATCCACTGAGTTTCTAAAGAACCTCCACTTTAGAATTACCAGCCCCTAAAGTGTGTACCTCAGACACCCCACCAAAACAGCAACAGCTGACTCAATCCTGTTTTCCCTGCTCCTAGCTGCACAGAAAGCCATGGCTCTTCAGAACAAAGGTTGGATAGATGAAGTGGTAGCTTGGAGACCTTACTTTCCAGAGAGCAGACTAAGTGTACAGAGGACTTTACCTCTATCAATACAGGGAGACACAAAGCTGACCTTGGTTCTCCTCCTCTCCTGGAGACTTGGCTCTTCCTATAGACCCGTTTGCTCACCAGGGGCTCAAATTCCAGAGGTCAGAAAGCTCTCATCACAGCTACCCAAAAAGCGGGTTTCACAAAGGACTCTAGACACAAGCTGACTCCCACACTGTCTGCAAGGGCAGAGGTTGCTGGCCTAGAGCATTTATTGCCTGTGCCTGGGTCTCCTGCTCAGGTGAAAACTGTAATTCCACTCAGCTGCCTTATATGAGTGAGGCTTCAATCAACACTTCTTATGACTACAAAAAGTATGCCAGGTAGGTTCTTCAAAAAACTTGGGGTGGCTATGTTTTTCTGGAAGTACAGGGTCATTTCCCCAGAGTCTGATGTGTCATTGGGAGAAGTCACTGCCCAAACAGCATTTGGAAGCATGGGTGTCAAACCAGGGCCACGACTATGCCCAGTGTTATGCTCAGGGTTAGGTTCCAGCCCATGCTGAGGTCCGGGGGAGTGGGTGGATGGGTAGATAACTGAAAGAACACTCAGAGGGCCGTAGGCAGGTGAATATTGTTTTATTCAGCAGCTCTTTCATCAGCAGCTCTCTCACACTAGCTCTTTACACTGTTTGCCTTTATCTTGACTCTGCTCCGGCTCTGTGGCTCCTCTCAGCAGCTGTCTCCCACGCACAGCTGCACAGACAGCTTGCAAGGCCAGCTCTAGGTTTAGCAACTTAACTCTTTCCATTTGGGCACAAGCCAAGCCATATCCTGGCTCCCTTGTGTCCATCTTCCAGACATTCATTCTCCGTTAAAGCAGTCAGCAGCTTTACTCTCTGGGCACCAGCACCTGTACAAGAGCCATGTTGAGCCATGCCCAGAAACTATGTTGAGCCCAGCCCAAAAGCCCTCTTGAGCTCTTGGGCTGACACTCATGTACAGCATCAGCAGGGCAGTTATACCTTTTCCAAACAATAGTGGCTCCGAGTCGACTATGAACTTACACAACAGGTTATATAGCAAGTGGAGTATGCACTTGCGCCCTAAACTCGCTGAGTCACTCTGGCCTGGATGTCTGCCTTGGCCTATTCCTTGACCAAACTACATCCATGTACCTTACAATGGGTTAAGTAGGTGGCTATCATTATACATGGGTCACCCCTGGGAGCTTAGTAAGGTGCAAGTTCCTGGGCCCCACCCCAACAGATTCTGGGTCAGTGGTCTGTGAATCTGCATTTGTATCAAGCACACAGCTGATAACAATGTAAATGTTCCATGACCTACACACCAGATGGAGCATCATGCAAATCCTTAGCCAGTAGCCCAAGTCCTGTGCATCGTAGGTGGGTCTTGTATTTCCAAGGGTATTTCTTCCATGACTCAATAAAACAGTCTGTCTGCTATATGATTTATGTGGGATACCACTGTACATTCAAATGAACTTCAAGCCTGTGTCTATGCTATAAACAGTGTTCATTCCAGAACCTCTCCCTAGGACAGAGATTAGGGGTGCTGGAAGCAGAGACAGCTTGGAAGGAGGGGTGATGCTGTTTGTCGGGCAAAGGACACTGACTTTATCATTGAAATGTAAGTAGCCACAAAGATGGTTGAATTATACACTAGTTATGTGTCAATGCATTCACCTTGCCCATTTGCTTCTAGGCCCACTGAGGACAAGAACTGTGTGTTATTCACCTGAGTGCCCCCAGCAAGGACTCCACACAAAAGATGCTCAATAACTAGTTACTAAAATCAATTGCTGCAACTGAACATCCCCTAAACATTGCCCTAACACTCATAGATACATGCAGTGTCTTGCTCATTAAAGGCAAACCACAAGTATTTACAGAATTTATTTGATACTAGGTTCTCCTAAGTCGGGGCTACCATACAACGTTGCACAGAATGTGCACTGCAAAGAGATACCACACTGAAAAGGTTGTCTTCCACATTGCAGCCATCAAAGGCTTAAGTATAAAAGTGAAAACCACATAGCTCTTAGAAGAAAACAGAGATGTAAATATGACCTAGGATTAAGCAACGATTTCTTAGATATTCCACTGAAAGCACAAGAAACAAAAGAAAAAATAAAATCGGGCTTACTCAATATTTAAAAACTTTTGTGATTCAAAGGACACCATTAGAAAATGAAAAGACAACCCACAGAATGAAAGAAAATTTGTGAAAATCATATATCTGATAAGAGACATATCTAGAATATGTTTTTAAAAAAATCTTCTAGACCTCAATAGTAAGAAGACAAATAACCCAATTTTTTAAATGGGCAAACTGTCTGAATAGATGTTTCTCCAAAGAAGATACGCAGATGTTCAATACACACAGGAAGATGACTAACATGATTAGTCACTGGAGAAATGAAATTAAAACCACAATGAGATTCCACTTCACACCCACTAGTATGGCTAGAATCAAAAAGACAGTTAAATATTGGTGAGGATGTGGAAAAATTGGGCCCCTCATACACTGCAGTACCGCTGCTCTGTGAAACAATCTGGCAACTCCCCAACAGGTTAAATATAGAGTTACATATAACCCATCAATCTCACTCCTAGGTATATATTCAAGAGACATGAAAACATATGTCCACACAAAAACTTGTACACAAATGTTCATAGCAGCATTATTCATCATAGTCGTAAAGTGGACACAAATCATATGTCCATCAACTGATGAATGGACAAACAAAATGTACATTCCAGAAACAGAATATTATTTGTCAATATAAAAGAATACATGATTAATACACGTTACAACATGGATGAATCTTGAAAACATGGTAAGTGAAAGAAGCCAGACACCAAGACCACATATTGTGTGATTCCATTAATATGAAATGTTCAGAACAGGCAAATCCATTGAGACAGAAGTGGACTGGTAGCTGCCCAGAGCTGGGTGGTTGGAGGAAATGGGAAGTGATTGCTAATGAGTATGGGGTTTCTTTGGGGCATGATGAAATGTTCTAAAATTGATTATTGTGATGGTTACATAACTTCGAATACATTAACAACCGTTGAATTATACATTTCAAATGGGTTAATTGTATGGTATATAAATTATATCTCAATGAAGCTATTATTTAAAAAAAAAAAAACCATCGCAATAAAACTGACAAGAGAAAATCCAAGGAAACAAAGTTTTTCTATATTTTGAAAATCTTTTTTGGCAGATTAGATTATAATTAAATCTGTTCAATAAGGAATTCTTTCAAGTGCATTTCATACAAGCAAGGCCACTGTGTAATTGTCAGGCAGGTACACTCAACAATCTACTCGGCAGTACATAGCAGCCCTGCCCAAGGAGAACTCCAGCTCAGACCGTGTGCTTTCCAGCCTGGGAAAATCATGCTGAACTGCACTCTTGACCCTTCTTTGGGTCAACAATCAAACAATACTGCAAGGGTGCAGCTCAGCTCTATTAATAGAATAGAATTCATATTCTTTATTTCTACTAATTCTTCCCCCACTTCAAATGGTTCAAGTCACCTAAATTATCTAAACAATTTTTTGACATGCATGGCACAGAAAAGAAGGCCAGAGCCAGGAGCAGAATGGGTGGCTGTGGATCTGAAACCCCAGCTTCTCTCCCTGTTGGGTTTGAAGCATTTCTATTTACTCCCTGAGTCTGTACTGACCATCTGGGGACTCCATCTGTTCCCTCCCAGGTCCTGCAACCCTGGATTGTGATTCTTGCTAATAATTGATTGCCATGATTCCATTTCAATAGTATGATATTAAGTTTTATCTCAAGTGCTGGAGTACTCTTAATTATCTCCTAATGACCTAAAATAGAAAATACCTTAAATGCTAAAAGAATTGAAACCTGACTTACTGAACAGTTTGGTACACTATTATCTTGAGAATGAAATGAGACTAATACATGTGAAAAAATCTTGAATGTTTATAGAGAACAAATAGTTTGATGGTGTTCCATGAAAGGGCTATATATGCAAAGCAACCCCCAAATGCTGAAGGAGCAGAGAAACCAAAGATGGGGGCAGGCAAATCCAGTTTGTTGGTATAGGGTGTCTTATTGGGGAACTTACAGACAAAAGCATGGTCTTCGGTGGCCACAAGACAGGTAGATCTCACATCATTATTCCCCAGAACCAGGGCTTATATACCAAAGGGGAAAGGGGATGTGCTCTATAGAGACAATAAAAGGCAACCCTCCAGAACAGGCCAGAATGCTGTGTGTGTCATAGCTTATGATTTGTGCAATAACATCCACATTGCTTCGACCTAAAAGCAGGAGTACATGTTCTTACACTAGGGACACTAAGTAGAAATTAGGGCACATTCATGGGACTAGGGCTAATCAGAAGTTAACATGGAGGATTCACATTCAAGATGAAGTCACTTTTGTCTCTACAGATGGCTAAAAGTAATTAGGAAATTGTTAGCAAGTACTTTAAGCTGTGTGTTGTTAGGCTAATTACTTCACCTCTCTGCACCTCAGTTCATCCATTTGTAAAGTAGGAATAATGGAAGAGCCTTTTTTATGAAGTTGGCGTGAGGATTAAAAGAATTAATATATGTGAAGAGCTTTAGAACAGTAGCTCATATTTAGCTATTATAGTGTTTGCTACTATTACTATTATGATTTTATAGCACATCCTAGATTTTACTTTGAATAAATTTTAGAGGGATCCACTCCAGTGTGTTGGCCACCAGCTTATGGATCTCCTCTTATCCTGATGGAAGTCATACTCTAATTTTTCTAAATAAATAATAATTGAACAGCATAACTTAGTGGTTAAGAACCTGATTCTGGAGCTAGTCATCTAGATTTTAAACTTGGTTCAGTTATTACCCTATAATGTTTCTGAGCCTCAGTTTCACCATCTGTTAAGTAGGGATAATAGCAGTAGTGACCTTAGAGAGTTGTTGTGAGGATTAAGTGAGTTATTACATATAAAGTCTTAGAGCTTGGTACACAGTACGCACTGCATAAGCATTTGCTAATATTATTAAGTTAGATTCAAAATATGAAAGTTATTGCTGGTTTTATGATCAGAATTCCTTATTCCTCTGGATTGCTGCAGAAGGGAAAAAAAGAGCTCAAATGGAAAGTGATAATCGAGTACAAGCTAGAACCACCCTCTTATGCCAACGTAGACTTCATCACTGGAGAAAAATCCTTAGGATCCTTCCTAAGTTCAAAGCCTGGTATCCATTTCAGGTTAAATATTTAAACAAGTTAAGTACAAAGGAAAACAACTAATAGGTATCATTCATAGTGGTTATATCTTTATGCAAAGTCAGATTTCGGGAACACATAAATGAACCATGCACTCAAAGGACAAGAAAATAATTTGCGCCCTTCCCAGTATGGCAATAAGCTTGTTAGGAATGTGTAGGGAAGGCTATAGTTGATGACAGAACAATTAATCACACTTTTAGAACAGCTCAGTGATTACTGTTTTTCCCATTAGTGCTTCCAATAACCTATTCATACTGTGGTTAAGATGAGTATCACTAAAATGCAGTCCATAAGGACCAGAGCTGTGAGCTCAAGTCCTGCTGGGCTATTCCTGACCTACAAGGCTACTGGGGAGAGAGCAGAAAAGTACGCTTGACAGCAAGATTATTTTTAAAAACATCATGGCATTACGCTGTCAGGTCCTGGGAACAATGATTTCTACCTGTAAAAATTGAATGACAACAGTCTATATGAAAGCCCGCCCCACTGTAGGACTCCTAGTCTTACTGCAGTATAATCATGAATCCCTATATATTTCTCTGTAAATATTGATTAGTTTGGGTATATTGAAAGTTGAAGGATCAGAGAGAATTTGATAGACTATACACCCTCAAGGGGTTACTTCTGAAGTTCTTACTGATTCAGATAGAGATTATTAAACCATCTAAAAAACTCAGTGCACTGAAAAACCACATGATGAATGCCAATATCAGGCAATGATTTTTAAAATCATGTATAGAAACATTAAAAAATTAATCTTGATGTGCTATTGTGTGTCTGTAGCATACATATGAGAATTTGGACCTCTGAATTAAAGTATAGAAGATGTCACCAGTCTACTTAAGGGTCTCTTTATTAGCTACAAAATGGCTTCTATCTCTTAGAAGGGGGATTGGCCGGGCGCAGTGGCTCACGCCTGTAATCCCAGCACTTTGGGAGGCCGAGGTGGGCGGATTGCAAGGTCAGGAGATCGAGACCATCCTGGCTAACTCGGTGAAACCCTGTCTCTACTAAAAATACAAAAAACTAGCCGGGCGTGGTGGTGGGCGCCTGTAGTCCCACCTATTCCGGAGGCTGAGGCAGGAGAATGGTGTGAACCCGGCAGGCGGAGCTTGCAGTGAGCCGAGATCGCGCCACTGCGCTCCAGCCCGGGCGACAGAGAGAGACTCCGTCTCAAAAAAAAAAAAAGAAAGGGGATCTATTTCCTCAAGATCTTGCTTCTTGTAGAACTTGGGCTCTTATTAAAACCAAATGTGGAAAGGAAAACACTGACAGATTGAACATGTAAGAATCCAAATATTTTGTTTAATGAACGATATGATAGAATTAAAAGACAGTGGGAGGAAAATATTAGTCATGTATATAATCAGGAAGATAATATTCATAATATAGAGTGCCTACAATCCATAGAAAAAGGATAACCCTGCCTCAAAATTGGCAAAGGATGTAAACACAAATGCACAGAAAAAAACACAAATAATAAATACACAGAAGTATACTGGACTTCAAAAATATTCAATGAAGTACAAGTTAGATCTAGAATATGCTATTTTTGCCTATCAGAAGATAAAAAATGAAAATATTAACAATAACACTAAGAACATAGTATTTTAATTTCCATCTCCATTAAAACAAAGGAAATTTGAAAATCTTTTCATGAGTTTATTTATTCATTTATTCAACCAGTATTTACCAAGTGCTACTAGAGACAAATCAAAGTGCCAGACAGTATAGTGGATACCAAAATGAATAAAAAGTCACTTAAAATATAGTCTAGAGTGAGACAGAGATCAACATACAAGCAATTAACTGAATACAAAACAGAGTGAAGTAGGTTTATGAGAGAGATTTGGGAGATCAGAGAAGGATTACAGCAGGAAACAGTCTCAAGAAGGGGTGGCATTTGAGCAGAACAAGTAAGACCAAGCTGAAATAATATAGACAGAAAAGGGAAGAAGAACATTCAACCAGAGACCCCCAAAAAAAATTACCAAAAAAAAAAGTGAAATCACAGAAATAAAAAACTTTACATTTCATTACCTGAAATGATAAAACTACTAGAATAAAAGATAGGGGAAACATTTCATGACATTGGTCTGTGTAAGAATTTTATGGATAAAACCTCAAAAGCATATGCAACAGAAACAAAAATAGACAAATGGGATTATATCAAACTAAAAAGCTTCTGCACAGCAAAGGGAACAATCAACAGAGTGAAAAGACAACCTAGAGGATGGGATAAAATAATTGCAAACTATGCATCTGACAAAAGGTTAACATCCAGAACACATAAAGAACTCAAACAACTCAATAGCAATAATAATAATAATAATTTTTAAATGGGCAAAATACCTGAGTAGATATTTCTCAAAAGAAGACATACAAATGGCCAATAGTTATATGAAAAATTATTCAACATCACTAATCGTCAGGGAAATGCAAATCCAAATCACAGTATTACCTCATCCCAATTAAAATGGCTATTATCAAAAAGACAAAAACTAACAAATGCTAGCACAGATGTCAAGAAAGGGGAACTCATACACGATTGGTGGGAATGTAAATTAGTACACCCATTATGAAAAACAGGATGGGGGTCCTCAAAACATTAAAGATAAAACCACCATATGATCCAGCAATCCAACTCTTGGGTACATATCCAAATGAAATGAAATTAGTATGTCAAAGAGATATCTGGACCAGGCATGGAAGCTCACACTTGTAATCCCAATGCTTTAGGAAGCTCAGGCAGTGGGACTGCTTGAGCCCATGAGTTTGAGACCAGCCTGGGCAATACAGTGAGACCCTATCTCTACAAAAAAAATTAGCCAGGTATGGTAGCTAAAACTAGCTCCTCCAGAGGCTGATCCCAGGAGGTTGAGACTGCAGTGAGCTATAATCATGCCACTACACTCCAGCCTGGGTGCTAGAGCAAGACTTTGTCTCTATTTAAAAGAGAGAAAGAAAGAGAAGGAGAAAGAGAAAGAAAGACGTGTACTCTCATGTTTACTGCAGCACTATTCACAATAGCCAAGATATAGAATCAAGCTAAGCATCCATCAACAGATGACCAAATAAAGAAAATGTGGGGCCAGGTGCAGTGGATCACACTTATAATCCCAACACTTCAGGAGGCCAAGGCAGGAGGATGGCTTGAGGCAAGGCATTGGAGACCAGCCTGGGCAATATAGCAAGGCTCCATCTCTACAAAAAGTGAACAAAACAAAACAAAAAACCACATAGCTGGCATGGTGGCACTCGCCTGTAGTCCCAGCTACTTGGGAGGCTGAGGCAGAAGGATCGCTTAAGCCAAGGAAGTTGAGGATGTAGTGAGCCATGATCATGCCACTGTGCTCCTACTTGGGCAACGGAGTGAGACTCTGTCTAAAAAAGAAAGAAAGACAATGTGATATGTATACACATTGAATACTGTTCAGTCATAAAAAATAAAATCCTAGAATCTACAAGACTATTATCTTTATGTTTGTGCTTCCAAAAATTTTTTGTAAACACTGATTTAAATAGTCTACACCCTAAGGGTAAGAATGAACCAGCCACCACATGGATATGCAGCCCAGCTTCAAATCATCTGAATTAAATGAACAAATTTCTAGAAATGTACCTACTGAAGAATAAATAGAAGACTTGAATAGTACTATGACTATTAAATAAATTGACTCAGTGATTAAAAAAAAAAAAAAAAAAACAACTTCCTTCCCCACACACAAAAATTCCAGGCTCAAATACCTTCACCAAGTTTTACCAAAAATTTGTGGAAGAACAAATCTAAAGACTCCACCAAAAAAACTAATTGAACTGATAAACAAATTCAGTAAAGTTACAGGATACAAAACCAATAAACAAAAATCAGTAGCATTTCTATATGTCAACAGCAAACCACCTGAGAAAGAAATCAAGAAAGTAATCCCATTTGCAATTGCTACAATAAGATAAAATACCTAGGAATAAACTTAACCAAAGAAAGATCTCTACAATGGAAACTATAAGACATTGATGCAAGAAATTGAAGAAGACACCAAGAAATTGAAGAAGATATTCCATGTTCATGGATTGGAAGAATCAATAGTGTGAAAATGTCCATACTACCCAAGGGAATCTACAGATTCAATGCAATCCCTGTCACAATACCAATGGCATTCTTCACAGAAATAGAAAAAAAAAATCCTAAAATTTACATGGAACCACAGAAGACACAGACTAGCTCAAAGCTATCTTGAGCAAAAAGAACAAAACTGGTAAATATATTGTTAGCAAAAATATTGTTACCTGAAGCCAGGTAACAATATTACTGGACTTCAAATTATACTACAGAGCTATAGTAACCAAAACAGCATGGTACTGGCATAAAAACAGACACATTGATTAATGGAGTAGAATGAAGAACCCAGAAACAAACCCATACATCTACAGTGAACTTATTTTCAACAAAGCGACCAAGAACATGTATTAGGGAAAGGACAGACTCTTCAATAAATGTTACCGGGAAAACTGGATATCCATAAAAGAATGAAACTACAACACTATCTCTCACCATATACAAAAATCAAATCAAAATGGATTAACAACTTAAATTAACAACTCAAACTATGAAACTGCTACAAGAAAACATTTAAGTAACTGTCCAGGACATTGCTCTTGGCAAAGATTTCTTGAGTAATACCCCACAGGCACAGGCAACCAAAGCAAAAATGGGCAAATGGGATCACATCAAGTTAGAAAGCTTCTGCACAGCAAAAGAAACAATCAACAAAGTGAAGAGACAACCCACAGAATGAGAGAAAATATTTGCAAACTATCTATCTGACAAGGGATTAATAACCAGAATATAGAAAGAGTTCAAACAATCTGGTAAGAAAAAATATAATCCATTTGATTTTAAAATGGGCAAAAGATCTAAATAGACATTTCTCAAAAGAAGTCATACAAATAGCATACAGACTTATGAAAAGGTGCTCAATATCATTGATCATCAGAGAAATTCAAATAAAAACTACAATGAGATATCATCTCACCCCAGTTAAAATAGCTTTTATCCAAAAGACAGGTAATAACAAATGCTGGTGAGGATGTGGAGAAAAGGGAACCCTCATACACTGTTGGTGAGAATGTAAATTAGTAAAACCACTATGGAGAACAGTTTGGAGGTTCCTCAAAAAACTAAAATTGGAACTACTATATAATCTAGAAATCCCACTGTTAGGTTTATACCCAAAAGAAAGCAAATCAGTATACCAAAAAGATATCTGCACTCCCATGTTTATTGCAGCATCACAACAGCTAAGTTTAAAAGCAACCTAAGTGTTCATCAACAGACGAATGCATTTTTTAAACTGTGGTACGTATACACAATGTTGTACTATTCCACCAAAAAAGAATGAGATCCTATTCATTTGCAACAACATTGATGGACCTGGACATCATTATGTTAAGCGCAATAAGCCAGGCACAGAAAGACAAACTTCACATGTTCTCACTTGATTGTGGGGGCTAAAATTTAAAGCAATTGAACTCATGGAGATAGACAGTAGAATGATGATTACCAGAGACTGTGAAGCATAGTGAGGGGTGGGGGAAAAGTGGGAGTGGTTAATGAGGTACAAAAATAAAATCTAGTATTTGAAAGCACAGCAGGGTGACTATAGTCAAAATAATTTATCATAATTTCAAAAGAACTGAAAGAATATTATTGGGTTATTCGTAATAGGAAGGATAAATGACTGAGGTTATAGATACCCCATTTACCCTGATGTTATTATTATGCATTGCATACCTATACCAAAGTGACTCATGTAACCCACAAATATATACACCTTCTATGTATCCCTGAAATTTTTTTAATCTTGTGGAAGAAATCATTATAATCTAGCCCTAAGTATTCCAGTGCATAGAAAAAAGAAGAAAGTTACTAACTCATTTTATAAGGCAAGAATAAACTTGACAGCAAAACTTGGCAAGGCCTGGGCTGGGCACAGTGGCTCAGGCCTATAATTCCAGCACTTTGGGAGGCTGAGGCGGGTGGATCATGAGGTCAGGATCAAGACCATCCTGGCTAACACGGTGAAACCCCGTCTCTACTAAAAATACAAAAACATTAGCCGGGCGCGGTGGCGGGCGCCTGTAGTCCCAGCTATTTGGGAGGCTGAGACAGGAGAATGGCGTCAACCCAGGAGGCAGAGCTTGCAGTAGGATGAGATCGTGCCACTGCACTCCAGCCTGGGCGACAGAGCCAGACTCCATTTCCAAAACAAAACAAAAACAAACAACAACAACAACAAAAACTTGGCAAGGCCTATATAAGAAAGGAAGAGGAAAATTGCAAGTCATTTGTGAAACACACATACAAAAATTTCAAATAACATACAAGCAAAACAAATTAAAGAATACATGAAAATGACACTACCTCATGCCCAAGTTGGGTTTATCCCAGGAATGTAATTGTATTTCAATATTTGAAAATCAGTTCATTTAACTGATCACATTAATAGATTAAGGAAGAAAAGTGTAATTACTTCAATAGATGTAAAGAAGCGTTTGATAAATAATCTTATAAAATGTATGAAAATGTAAATACCATAAAGATATAAGACAGACTTAAAGCAGAAGCATGTGATGGGAGGACTTGCTCTACCAGATACCAATTATTTATACAAAGCTGTCATACTTATGGTATTGATACAAGGACTAGACAAATAAACTAATGGAAAGAATAGAGATCTCAGAAACAGGGTCTCAAAAATGAGGACACTTTATAATGAAAGCGTATCACAGAGTACTGGGGAAAGGATGAGTTTTGAAATAAATGCTGCTAAAAATAACTGAGTGCCTATATGGAAAAAATGATGCTGAAACCACTATATTATAAACCTGAATGTGAAAGGCAAACCTAAGTTTTCAGAAGATAATGTAGAATATTGTCCTGACCTTGGGGAAGAAAAATATCTATTAAACAATACAAAGTACAGTGACTTTTAAGGAAAGACTTTGTAAATTTACTACATTAAATTTGACAACTTTGTTTATCAGAAAACACCATAAAGAGATTGAAAAGGTAAGCCATCAAACTCAAGCTACAATATATCAAGTCCTACAAACCAATAAGGTATATATGGCTAAAAGACTTAAATAAGCACATGCAAAACATATTCAAATAGCAAATAAATAGAAAAAAATGCCCAACCTCATGAATAGAAAAGAGTGCCTAACTTCTTTAATAATCAGGGAAATATAAACTAAAACCTTAATGAGATGCTATTGTAAACCCATCAGATTAGCAAAACATGGGAAGTCTTACAATCCTAAATGTTGCTGAACATGTGTTATCATGGAAACTCATACTCTTTGGGTGGGAGTTTAAATTGGTATAACCACTTTGTTTTTTGTCTGATAAAGATACCATAAAGTTTGGCTTTATCTGATAATCCACAAGATATGTAAACCTCATGACCCAGAAATTCCACTCCTAGATCCTAAAGAAATTTGTAGATATGTGCACCATCATACACATAAAAGAATGTTCATAGAAACATTATTTATAATAACCTAAAACTATATGCAAATGCTAATCAACAATAACAATTAATAACTTGGGATACATTGCAATGAAATATTATGCAGCAATGAAAATGACCAAGCTTAAGCAGGAAAATAGATAAATAATAGCAAAATAATAAAGAGATTTTTTTAAATATGTGTCTGGATTTGAATTTTTTTTAACTTTTATTTTAAGTTCAGGTGTATCTGTCCAAGTTTGTTATATAGGAAAACTTGTGTCATGGAGGTTTTTTTGTACAGATTATTTAATCACCCAGGTATTAAGCTTAGTACCCATTAGTTAATTTTCCTGATCCTCTCCCTCCTCCCCACCTACAACCTCAAGTAGGTCCCAGTGTGTGTTGTTTTGCTCTATGTGTCCATGTGTTTTCATCATTTAGCTCCCACTCATAAGTGAGAACATGCAGTATTTAGTTGTCTGTTCCTGCATTAGTTTACTAAAGATAATGGCTTCCAGTTCCATCCATGTTCTTGCAAAGGAAATGATCTTACTTTTTATGGCTGCATAGTATTCCATGATCTATATGTACCACATTTTCTTTATCCAGCCTACCACTAATGGATATTTATATTTCTCTGAGTATATATCCTGTAATGGGATTTCTGGCAAAATGGTAGTTCTGCTTCTAGCTCTTTGAGGAATCATCGCACTGTCTTCCACAATGGTTGAAGTAATTTACACTCCCACCAACAGTGTATTGCATTCCTTTTATTCCGCAACCTTGCCAGCAACTGTTGTTTTTTTACTTTTATTAGTAGCCATTCTGACTGGTGTGAGATGGTATCTCCTTGTGGTTTTGATCTGCATTTCTCTAATAATCAGCTATGTTGAGCTTTTTTTCACATGCTTGTTGGCCATATGTATATCTTCTTTTGAAACATGTCAGTTCATGTCTTTTGCCTGCTTTTTAATGGGGTCATTTTTTTTCTTGTAAATTTGTTTAAGTTTCTTATAGATGCTGGATATTAGATCTTTGTCAGATGCAGTTTGCAGATATTTTCTCCCATTCTGTAGCTTGTCTTTTCACTCTGTTGATTGTTTCTTTTGCTGTGCAGAAGCTCAAAAAGAGAAAGATTTTTAAAAAATTCATACAGTATGATCCATTTAAATAAAGCTCAAAAGAGCCAAAACTTTACTAGGTCATTTAGGGTTAGATGTGTAAGTAGTAAAACCACAAGGAAGAGCAAGAAATGGTTATCACAAGAGGCAGGAAGGGATGGAAGTGGGGAAGCATCTCATAAGCGGGCAATTTAAAAGCTTGGCAAATCTTACTTCCAACGATCTGATGAGGATCTAAAATCTCCGTGACTTCCTCCCACTCCCATCGCTTTTGAGAATGACCCCCTCTAATGAAGTGAGACCATCTTATAAAGGCAGTAAGCAGCTGGGCGCGGTGGCTGACGCCTGTAATCCCAGCACGTTGGGAGGTCAAAGTGGGCGGATCACGAGGTCAGGAGATCGAGACTATCCTGGCTAACACGATGAAACCCCGCCTAATACTAAAAAATACAAAAAATTAGCCGGGCATGGTGGCAGGCAACTGTAGTCCATTTCTTGGCACATGGTCACGATCACACAGATGTTGGCTTTAAATATTAGATATGAACATATTTGCTTTATCTATGAATTCTATATTTTACAATTAAAAACTTTTTTTTTTTTTTTGGAGACAGAGTCACTCTGTTGCCGAGGCTGCAGTGCAGTGGTGCCATCACAGCTCATTGCAACCTCCACCTCCCAGGTTCAAGCAATTCTCATGTCTCAGCCTCCTGAATAGCTTGGATTACAGGCATCCACCACCACACCCAGCTAATTTTTGTACTTTCAGCTGGCCATGTTGGTCAGGTTGGTCTCGAACTTCTGGCCTCAAGTGATCCACCTGCCTTGGCCTCCTAAAGTGCTGGGATCACAGGTGTGAGCCACCATGCCCAGCCTATAATTAAAAACTATTAAAAATTTTTTAATACAAATTTGGTTCTCTTTTATATTCTAAACTAGTTGATGAGATTTACTTTTAGGTGTTTACATGAAATTGTTTATTACAAGTGGAAATCAGTTCTTCTACCTTTATGAGAATGGCAATATTAAGCTATGGAACATAATTCAATTTTGTGGGTAATTAACACTGAGGGCAGGAGAAGGGGAAAGAAAGACATGGGCTCAGAATTCAGCTGACACCAGATTGCTAACAGGCGCCATGCTCCTACCTACCCAGGTGATCTGATTCAGCTAACAAGCAGTAAGGTGATATAAGAGGAAGGCTGAGCCCAAGAGTCTGGAGGTATAGGTAAGTGGGACTGTCAAGAAGCTAAGTTCTTTGAACAGGCTCATGTAGTGTGGTTAGGCCCGGGGAGAGGGGCCAGAAAGCTTGAGTCCAGAAATGAGGAGACTTCTCAGTGCCTGCACGGGAAAGGGGCTGCAGCCTTACAAAGGGTGTGGTGCATTAGGTGAAACCTAGTGGCTCTAGAGAGATCCTAGCTATGCTGCAAGGCTCTTTGTGTGCTAAGCGGTTGGGTACAGAGCCCCCACTCCCCTCATTCTTAGTCACTTCAATCAGTGCTCACAACGCCCAGCTGTTTTCTTGGTCGGGCTATTATGACATAAATAATACTTCTTTCTTTTAATGGACTTTGCTCTTTGTGAGGTAGTCTGAGACTTCTTATTCCTCCAAGTGTGGTCAGTGACCCAGATGATGTCTATTAAAAACCCTAGAAAATGGTCAAAAGTTTATGAGCAAAGATAAATCAATCTCAATTTTGATCTGGGTATTGGCAATCTACTGGGCTTAAGAATTTGCCATCTCTTTACCAAGTTATCTTGAATGGAGAGCTAACACTAGTGCAAGGACTTACATTTCAGACTTCTCTAGTGCTCTATGCACCACAGGGAATCATTTCTCTAGGCCACCTTCTGCCCTATCTCCCACTGACAATGTGTTCTTGCTCTGAAAGTACTGATTGTTCCTTTTGACTTAAAGATCTTCACCTTCTCTCAAAAGGGTACCTGGACAGTGACGGGTGTAGACAAGGTCTCATTTTTACCCTTCTGTGCTTACTGCCTTTTTTCTTTTTTTTTTTTTTTTTTTTTTTTTTTGAGACGGAGTCTCTGTCGCCCACGCTGGAGTGCAGTGGCCTGATCTCAGCTCACTGCAATCTCCACCTCCCAGGTTCACGCCATTCTCCTGCCTCAGCCTCCTGAGTAGCTGGGACTACAGGCGCCCACCACCAAGGCCGGCTAATTTTTTCTATTTTTTAGTATAGGCGGGGTTTCACCGTGTTAGCCAGGATAGTCTTGCTCTCCTGACCTCGTGATCCGCCCGCCTTGGCCTCCCAACGTGCTGGGATTACAGGCGTCAGCCACCGCACCCAGCTGCTTACTGCCTTTATAAGATGGTCTCACTTCATTAGAGGGGGTCATTCTCAAAAGCGATGGGAGTGGGAGGAAGTCACAGAGATTTTAGATCCTCATCAGATCGTTGGAAGTAAGATTTGTCAAGCTTATAAATATAATGGTCAATATTTTTAAACTATATTTTTTCCTAAAATGTTTCCCTTCACAAAATCTTCCCTTCATAAAACAGCCAAAGGCCTGAACTCTTCTTTCATTTTTCTGGGTGGGAAAAGGCAATTCTTAGTGAGAAGTCTGTCTTGATTCAGGGATTTCCAGGGAGAAAGAAGCAAAGGGCTACCTAAAATGTTGTACTCTTTAGCTATGCTGAATCAGAGGCTAAGAAATCTAGCTGTTTGAGACCTGTAGGGGCGGGGTGAGGAGGTGAGGCAGAATGGCAGGTGGAGACAGTGAACCAAGAGAGTGATTCCCCTCCTCAAGTAGCCGGTTGCTCTATGAATGAACTCTAGTCTAGCCTATCAGTCCAAAAGGCAAATCTGGCAAAAAGAGACCACTAATAAGGTTTTCTAAGGAGAGGAAGGAAAAATACAAGCAACTGAGCACCTCAAAGTTATTCGCATTTGGATCCTAACTCGTCATTCTTTGGGAGGTGCTAATGAAGAGTGAGAGGACTACAAGGCAGATGACCGTGGAAAGGACAGACAGCAGGTATAGGCTGGAAAGCTGGGATGTAAAAGCTGATGTTGATGTATAGGAACATTTACTTAATGCTGATATGTTCAGGTCACAAAGCTTCCTAGCTGCCCATGCATCTCTGCCCTCCACCAAATGTTTACCATTCTCTTATTGGCAAGATACAGAGGGCAATAAAAGTAACTTTAGGGTAACCGCTTGGGAATTACAGGAGACAGGAAGAAAAGTACACATTTTATAACAACTTTGCAGTTGCTTCCCTGCTGAGTCTGCTTCCCATCTGAAGTGGCCCAGAAGCAAAACTAGTCAGGGAGAAGGCACAGCTGGTGAGCTCAGGGACAGCATCTGATGTAGCTTATGAACGGAGCATGAAGAGCAGTAAGACCAGGTGCTCCTCTGCTGGTTTCTCATTAAATTCATCTCTCTGGCAGTAATTGGTGTTCCCCCAAACTTAGAAAGCTCCTTGTCTCACTACTTGAAGCTAGAGACTTGGACATGTTATGCTGAGCTGGTCAGGGGTTTGGGGGCAACTTTATCAGGTGGCAGACAGTCACTGAGGGATGTGACTGGTTGCAGTGGCCGTGGGGGAAACCGGGTTACACAGTTTAGCAGGGGTCTCCTGTCTATGTGGGCAAGCTATGAAAAAGGGGGGCAGCTGCTAAATGATTTAAGGCTGATTTGTGTTTTCCTATAGTCATGACTCAGCTGACTTCAAGGTGAATCACAGGGTAGTGGGTGGCAGTGACTGGGGTCCAAGCTGATCTCAGGAAAAAAAACACAGACCCACAAAGTGTGAGTTATCTTATCCCAATGCAGTAGTTAAAAAACTCTCCCTGGATGCTGCTCAGACAGGTAAACAAGTGCTTATGGAACATATTTTATGCCAAGCATCACAAAGAATCATGACTTACTTAATTTCCCAAAGCACGCGGAAAGTGATTCGTCACTCAGATCTTAGACCACAGTTCTCAAACATGAACTTGAATCAGAATTCCCTAGAGGGCTTGTTAAAACAGACTACAAGGCCCCACACCAATTTCTGATTCAGGAGGTCTAGGTTGGGGCCTAAGAATTTGCATTTCTAATAAGTTGTCTTGGGAAATTGATGTTGTAGGTCAGGGATATTCCTAGATGTTTCTCCCTGGCAGAAATACCATGCATAGGAAGGGGCAGTAGTTTAGGAAATGCTTTAAGTAGGGCTGCAAGCAAATAGAGGTTTCTTGCCAATTTTTAGGGCCTGTGAAGACCATTACATTGCCTGAATCCACTCCTTTACAATAGGTAGATGACTTTAAGTTTAACAAAGATCTAGTTCTCTAGAGGTAAACCAGTTGTGTTGTAACCTCATTGTGAATGCATGGGATGAAAGTTGAGATTGTGTTTGCCTTAAGTCAGAAGTTCTTTATTAACCTCCAACTAGAATTGCTGAGCTTTTAGATAAACAACTTTTTGGGAAAGCCAGAGCAGGTACTTAAGACATTGTAGCTAGTCTTTAAAAATAAGAGCCACTAAGCTGGTGTTTGCTTTGTCTAATTAGTGTGTTAATGATATAATTGAAGTACCTAGGTCAGCACCATGGAGCTGAATATATCTTAGGTAAATAAAGAAGTTGTGCATGATTAATCTCATTTCCTTAACCTGATTACCTGTTTTCCTACCACTTACACCTGCATAGTCAAGTATATTGTGGGGCAATTGCTGCTTTGCAACTCTACAGGTAGAGTTTGCAGTTAATGACCACAATCGTACAACTTACAATACACCAGTAATATCCTGACAGCTTCAACTTATGGGATGTACTACTATATTTATCAAAACATTTGAGTTGCATTTTCATGATTCTAAGTATAGCTTGTTTGTTTCTTCCCTTTATCTAAAGTGACTCTGAGAATGTTGGAAGTTCTGGCAGAAGTTATGATAAGTAACATAATCAGAACTAAAGTTTTAATTGACAATATGGAATTCCAACTTTGGAACTCCCTGTGGGTAATGTGAGTTTGAGTGATTTTTTAAAGGTGGCTTTTAAAATATGTTTCTATATTGATGAAGTTTTTAACAAAGGCATGTATTTTTTTTTCCAGAAAGATACAGATACTAACTTTGAAAAGAAAGTTTTGAAAATAAAACTTGGTGTACTTTCATCAAGAATTGCCCTTCTTTTGTAATCCTTCAAATGCCAGAATCTTTTGGTGTATCTGTTATTTCTATGCCCATAAATTTGGAAACAGCCATGACTGTTACCTTCTCTGTCATTCTTTATGCTAAAAGATCATCTAGTGAGATTGCTAGAATTAATTGCACAACCCAAAACATCAGTTAAAAGGAGGGAAGAGTGTACATGTTCACATATGAAGATATATATGTGACCTTGGTCAAGTATACTTCTCTTTTGTTTAAAATCTGCTCTTTTAAATATGTAAAGATGTGCTGCAAGTGTCAGTTTTGCCTAAGCATCCCTGTATAAAC
Source organism: Macaca nemestrina (assembly GCF_043159975.1). Taxonomy (NCBI): domain Eukaryota; kingdom Metazoa; phylum Chordata; class Mammalia; order Primates; family Cercopithecidae; genus Macaca; species Macaca nemestrina. The sequence continues at coordinate 107,569,687 of NC_092126.1, forward strand.
TCCTGCTTATGAGGAATTGAGAGTATAAGGGAGGAAATATAACATGTAATTGCTATTCACTCTGGCAATATGGATATAGCACACAATTTAAAAAGGCAAAGAGAATAGAGAGAGTGTGGAAAAGGTAGCTGTCTTCAGTAACTTCTGTGGTGGTCACTGGTTTTGTAGTTGTGGGAGTGTAGTGTGTGTGTGATGGAGGAGAGCAAATGTGTTATTATGGGATAGTCTAATCTGTTATCGCCTGTATCCTTGAGAAATAAGAGCTTCTATGTGGAAGGATGGAAATAACAGAGATAAGGTGAAAGAAGTAAAAATCCTGTGGTCAGGAATATGAAATAGAGGTGTCAGCATGAACTCACATTATTTTCATTTAGCTTCCTAGCACTGTCTGCTGAAGAGACATAGAAACAATGAGCATCCTGTGAACAATGAGCACCCTGGTGCCCAGACTATGGTCTTGAAACACCATTTCCTGTTAAAAGAAACTAGGGCTCCTTGGAAAAATGGATTATTCCAGGGTCAGAATGGGAAATGACAAAAATTAGCCTGTAACATCTTTTCATATCAGAAAACAAAAAAGACGCTATCAAAGACTAATAGGGTAGTGTTTCTTCATGAAGCTCCCACAACCAGAAATGAGGGAATTTGCCCAGCCATAAAAAGATAAGGGTGGTAGACAGACACTCAAATACATAGGTTGTAAGTAAATGCATTGTGAAATGTTACTAAAAGAAAAAAATCACTTCTGGATCAGGATAGAGAACAAACTCTTTAAAAAAAGTAAATTGAACAAATATATGACAGAATAATAGATTTAGAATCTCCCCACTTTGCATTCCCTAATGAATTCATGAATGTAGGTGTTGAACATCAGGGGCTAGTAATATCACAGAAGGAGAGAGGAACAGACATTAAGTGCCTCCCAGTGCAAAAACACATTGCCATCTACAAAGTTACCTTGGGGAAAAAGCCTGAATAGGATCAAAGCTCAGAAAATTCAGAAGATATAAGAAAATGATAGCTTACATTATAGGAATTCAATCATCAAAATCCAGTCTATGGGAAACTTTACAGGGCAAATGACTTGATGTCTTCAAATTGCAAAAAGAAAGAGAGGAGAGAACCTGTAAATTAAGAGACTTCTAAGACATTTATTTTTTAAAAAGCAAAACTAGACTATTGCACATAAGGATGCACATTTGTAGCTAGAACTACAAAGAAAAGTGAGGAAATGATGACTGTCAACATCTGGATTGTCTTTTTAGGGAGGAGAGAAAGGCTGTGATTGGCACAGAGTCACTACCTCCAAAGTGGTCAGCAAAGGTCTATTTTTCAGCCTGGGTAGTGATTGCAAGGGATTTGTTTTATACTAACCTATTAAGCTACATTTTATGTGTGTGTGTGTGTGTGTGTGTGTTTGTGTGTGTGTGTGTGTGTGTGTGCCTGTTTTTTTTTTTTTTGTCTTTTTTTTTTTTTTTTCCTTTTTGTGGAGAACGGGGTCTCGCTATATTACCCAGGCAGGTCTCGAACTCCTGGGCTCAAGCTATCCTCCCGCCTCTGCCTCCCTGAGAGCTGGGATTACAGGCGTGAGCCACCGCGCCCGGCTGTGTGCCTGTTTTACAACAAGAAAGGAAAAAGTGAAATGTCGCAAGAGATATTTGCAATATACCTAATCAACAAAGGGTCCATAACCTTTGTAAGAGAAAAGATATCCTACAAAATGATTAAAAAGACAGCCAATATAATAGAAAAATGAGCAGAAGACTTGAAGAAGCACTTCACAGAAAGAGGAAATCCAAATAGCCAATAAACAAGACAAGTGCTGAAGGGAAATGCAAATGAAAACCACAATTAGATACTGCTACTTGCCCAGCAGAATCAAATGTAAGTGTTGGCAAGGATCTATAGGAACTCTGAAATTGCTGGTAGGGATGCAAATTGGTACAACTTGGGAAAACAGTTTGGAATTTTCTGATAAATTTGACGACACACATCCAGTGGTGGGCTGCCAAATGTTTTAACAACCAGCTCTCCAGAGGGAAAGCCTTGATTTGTAGTGTTTTCTTATTTCCATGGTGTAAATACTCCCGCTATGACTGATTTCAAGCTACCAAAGTGACATTACTGAATGTACAATTGAGAAAAGATGCACAATAGTACACCATTATATAGTGTTTCTACCATATAGATACAATAAACAGAAGGAATCTCAAAAGTATAGATAATGATATAAATGTTGTAAAATAACTAGAAAGTGATGAGTCTTCAGTATGTGTCACCTTTATTTTTAACATAATTTTTAATTATAAGTTTACATAATTCAACTTTTAATAGCTGTGTTAACAATTTGCTCATAAAATTTCAGAAAATTTAACAAGTTGCTCTTGAGGGACAGCATGAGGAAGCTCCAGCACACACACTACCATGGCCACACCCAATGACCGAGAAATTCCATGCCACCCTACAGAAATGTCTTCATGTATACACATGCAGAAACATTATATTGTCTATAATCAGTCAAAACATGAAACAATCCTATTATCCAGTAGTAAATAAATACATTCCTTTGGCATGTTCATACAGTGAAATTTATTATACAGTAATAAAAGCAAACTGGAGCTATGTATAGCCATATAGGTGAACCTTTAAAACAATGTTGAGTAAAAAACGTTCAACACCAAATAGTACACCAATACAACTCAGTTTATATAAAGTTTGAAAACAATACTGTACTGTAGTGTTGAGAGACATACAAGTACATGTAGGTGGTAAAACTATAAAACAAGGCAAAAAAGGCCATGAAAGACACAGCACTATCTTTGAAGAGGCAGGATTATGGTCAGGGCACATGGGGTTTCTGGAGTGTTGAAATATTGCTTCTTGAGTTGATTATGGCTACATAGACCTTTGCTTAAGCCGAATGTGTGTTCTGTATATTTTTCTGTATGTGTGTATTTCACAACTTTTCAAAAGTTAATCAATAGAAAATTATCTCTAAGCATAACCCTTAGGTTCAGCAAAGTTAGTTTCTGAAAGTCACCCTAGAGAAATAGAGAAAGACCAACAGAGCAAGAATCAAAAAACAGGCCACAGAACCAGTAGACATGAGCAAGGCTTGGAATCTCTACAAATCACTTTCCTTTGTAAAACTGGGGCTGTCACCATCCACTGGCCCACTTCATAGCATTACCAGAAGGATAAACAAAATATGCTGATGCCTTAACCCCCAGAAAGCACTAGAGAAATACATTCATGGGAGGCACTGTAGTGCAGTGAGGAACTTCACAGGCTAAGGAGTTGGACAAATGGTTGTAAATGTCCACCCTGCTCCAATTTGCTAAAGGAGGATACCCCTCTGAGTCTCAGTGTCCCTAACTAAGTGTCCTGGCAACAAGTCCATCCTCATAGAGCTGGTAGGAGGACCAAATGCCATGTCTCTTATAGAACACACTCAAATATAAATAGTAGGTTTTTTTTTTTTAACAAATGCATTACCTGACCAAAACTAAACTTTATTTTTGTCTTCTTCTAGTCTTGTGAATTTTCTGTAGTAAGGAATAATCTCCTGATCCTAGATGACGACTTGGGCAAGCTGAAGAATCTTCTAGTCACTCACAGATAATTCATCCATTGCTTTTAGCCATAGACTATCTCAATTACATTTTTTTTTTTTTTTTTTTCTGAGACAGGGTCTTCCTCTGTTGCCCAGGCTGGAGTGGCAGTGGTGCGATCTCGGCTCACTGTGGCCTCTACCTCCCAGGCTCAAGCGATCCTCCCGCCTCACCCTCCCGAGTAGCTGGGACTACAGGCATGCACCACTATGCTCGGCTAACTTTTTTTGTAATTTTTGTAGATATGGGGTCACACCATGTTGCCCAGGCTGGTTTCGAACTCCTGGGCTCAAGCTCCCACCTCAGCCTCCCAAAGTGCTGGGATTACAGGCATAAGCCACTGCTCCCAGTCAACAATGAATAATTTTAGTATAAGTATGTTCCAAACATTGTAGGAGGTATATCTGTACTAAAAAATTATTTGTTGATAATCTAAAATTCAAATTCAGTTGTTCTGCATTTTTATTCACTAAATCTAGAAAGCACAAGCGGAGGAACTGAGAGACTGAGTTGTACCTCTGACAGCCTCTCAAGGCTATGGGGTTAAATAAGAAGTTGAGAGCTGATCAAGAGAGGAAAGCATCAGCAAAAAATTCTTCACTTAGTGTCGTAAGCCTGACAGGCTGAACCGTAGAAATGCAAGTGAACTATAAGTAAATCGCCCCTTGCATAAACTCCAGGACTCATCTGGGTGGCCGGGAAAATCTTGTGTTTATACTGGATACAGGTGGTCTCACATTGCTAGTGCCGCTGGGTGACTGAAGCAAACAATTGAAAAATCTTCTCTGGAGGAAGATAATATAATCCCACATATTTCTATAAACCTATAAAGAATGTTTTCAAGTATGTTCATAAACAATCAATACAGTCAAATATAACCAGGTACACAAGAAGCTAAGAAACATGACCAAGACCCAGCACAGATGAAAGAAACAAGTACAGAGACAAACCCACAACTGCCACAGATAGTGGAATTACCAGATGAATGTACAAACACCTATGCTCATGCAGATTAAAGCCAAACAAATTTCAGTCAGTTTCCTGAAACAAAAAGCGACATTTTAGAGTCTGCAAAGAAGGTTGGGCACAGTGGCTCACGCCTGTAATCCCAGCACTTTGTGGGGCTGAAGTGGAAAAACCGCTTGAGGCTAGGAGTTCAAAACCAGCCTGGGCAACATAGTGAGACCTCGCCTCTATGAAAAATTTTTAAAAATTAACCAGGTAGCCGGGCGCGGTGGCTCATGCCTATAATCCCAGCACTTTGGGAGACCAAGATGGGCAGATCACGAGGTCAGGAGATCGAGACCATCCCGGCTAACATGGTGAAACCCCGTCTCTACTAAAAATATTTTTTTAAAAATTAGCTGGGCGTGGTGGTGAGCGCCTGTAGTCCCAGCTACTCGGGAGGCTGAGGCAGGAGAATGGTGTGAACCCAGAAGGCGGAGCTTGCAGTGAGCTGAGATCAAGCCACTGCACTCCAGCCTGGGTGACAGAGCGAGACTCTGTCTCAAAAAAAAGAAAAAAAAAGATTAATCAGGCATTGTAGCGCAGTTACTGTAGCCCCAATTACTCAGGAGGCTAAGGTAGGAGGATCACTTGAGCCTGGGAGTTGGAGGCTACAGTGAGCCATGATCACACTGCTGCACTCCAGCATGGGCAAAAGAGTGAGAGACCCTGTCTCAAAAAATGATAATAAAATAAAATCTGCAAAGAAGCAAATAACCAGCTACATACCCTAAAACTGAAAAGGTTAGTGTGTGTATGTATGTACGTGCATGTGTATGCTATTGATTCAGGTGAAGGAGCATTGTTTTACTTTGGCAGTTTGAATCAATATAGTAAAAGAAGTTTAGTTGACTACCCATTAAATTATGTTGTGAATAGATGAATTAAATATCAGAGGCAGAGCGTTCAGCTTTCATCCTTGCTCTTATCATAATAACCAAAAATTTTTTAAAGACAAGGGAGAAGAAATCTAGAGGAAATACCAGAGAAGGGAACAAGCCCTTCCTAGATTCAAGATGCTCAGTGAACCCCAAGCAGACAAATATAAAAAAACTACACCTAGTTAAACTACTATACATCAAAAATAATGGGAAAATCTCAAACTGACAGAAAAAAAGACACATTACATTCAGGGAACAGCAATAAGAATAACAGCGACTTTTCAATAACAACGACAAAAAAATGGAAGCCAGAGACAATGGAACTATTTCTTTAAAGTGCCTAGAGGGAAAAGAAATAAAATAAAAGCTAGCCTGTAATTCGATCCCCAATGAAAGCATATTCTATAACACAAAGTGGAATAAAGACATTCTTCAACAAATAAACTCACAAGAATTTCTCCCCCCATGTACTCTCACTACATACAGGAAATGTTAAGAAATATAAATGGGCAAATATAAATGACTGTTTAAAATGTTACAAAAGATTGCTAACTATTTAGAGCAACAATAACAACAATGCATTGTAAGGGGTTATAACATGTATAAGTAAAATATGACAATGTCATAAAGAGCAAGAGATGGTAAGCGGAATTACATTGTTAAAGGTTCTTATATGATTCTGGAAATGGTAAAGAACCAATTTAAGGCAAATATAATGAGTTAAGGATACATATTATAATTTCTGGTTACTAAAAACAACAGGTTACTGTTTAACCCCTCCACCACTGCCACAAAAAGGATGTAAAATAATAAAATATATCTAAATTCCTAAAAAAAAATTTTTCAGTCAGGAAAGGGAGACGAAAGAACAGATGGGACACACAAAGCAAACAGCAAGACAGTAGATTTAATCCAACCATATCAGTAATTACGTTAAATATTAATGGCTAAGGCCAGGCACAGTGGCTCACACCTGTAATCCCAGCACTTTGGGAGGCTGAGGTGGGCGGATCATTTGAGGTCAGAAGTTCAAGACCATCCTGGCCAACATGGTGAAACCCTGTCTCTACTAAAAATACAAAAATTAGCTGGACATGGTAGTGCATGCCTGTAATTCCAGCTATTCCGGAGGCTGAGACAGGAGAATTGCTTGAACCCGGAAGGCGGAGGTTGCAGTGAGGTGAGATTGTGCAACTGCACTCCAGCCTGGACGACAGAGCATGACTACATCTAAAAATAAATAAATAAATAAATAATGCCTAAATCCTCAAGAGATTAAATTAAGTGAATGTCAAACTAGGGGGAAAAAAATACCAACACCCAACTGTATGTTATTACAAGAGGCCTACAGACAGGTTAAAGGGAAATGACAGGCCGGGCGCAGTGGCTCACGTCTGTAATCCCAGCACTTTGGGAGGCCGAGGTGGGCGGATCACAAGGTCAGGAGATCGAGACCATCCTGGCTAACACGGTGGAACCCCGTCTCTACTAAAAGTACAAAAAATTAGCCGGGCGTGGTGGCGGACGCCTGTAGTCCCAGCTACTGGGGAGGCTGAGACAGGAGAATGGCGTGAACCCAGGAGGCGGAGCTTGCAGTGAGTCGAGATCGCGCCACTGCACTCCAGCCTGGGCGACAGAGCGAGACTCCGTCTTAAAAAAAAAAAAAAAAAAAAGGGAAATGACAGAAACAAATATAACAAAAGATAAACTATATACCAACACTAACCATAAGAATACCAGGGGGCTATTTTTAAGAATCTAAGTAGATGGCTCACGCCTGTAATCCCAGTACTTTGGGAGACCAAGGCAGGCAGATCACGAGGTCAGGGGTTTGAGACCAGCCTGGCCAACATGGTGAAACCCCATCTTTACTAAAAAATACAAAAATTAGTTGGACATGGTGGTGCATGTCTGTAATCCCAGCTACTCGGGAGGCTGAGGCAGGAGAATTGTTTGAACCTGGGAGGCAGAGGTTGCAGTGAGCTGAGATTGCACCATTGCTCTCCAGCTTGGGCGACAAGGCGAGACTCCATCACAAAAAAAAAAAAAAAAAATCTAAGTAGTATCAAGGCAGAGAGTATTGCCAGAAATAGAGGGGTGTTTCATAAAGATAAAATGGCAAATTTCTTAGGAAGGTATAGGAATCCTAAACAATTAATTATAAACATGGATAAAACTGAAAATTGAACTATCAGGAACACAATCATTAAGTATGAATTCAAACTTAATCATATTTTAATTTTATTTCTAACTTTTTAATTAGTTGTCCCTGCAATGAGAAAAATAGTAAAAATGTTGTGTATCTTCCTCGCTCCTTCCATTCCCTTGGTCATCAAAAATCTTTATTTACATAGCACTATTCCACATAGTACTTGCTTGGGTCATGGAACAGAGGGCTACAATTTCTATGAAAACCTTGTGAATCAATATCTGAAAAAAAAATTACAAAATATACCGGGGGGGGAAATAAATTGAGACAAGTTGAGCAACAATAGGAACTGCTTTGTTTTGAGGAAAGTTTATGTCCAAACAAAATATTGTACATGTTTCATATATATATATGCTAATTGTACATCTATAGAAAACCTGGAGAAATGGACACCCAATCTAAGAGTGGTTACCTCTGGGAAAAGATATTGGAGGAAAGACTTTCACTTTTTAATTTAATTTATGTGCCTCTGTACAGTTTGAATTGCCTCATGAACACGTAACCCTTTTCAACCTAATGCTGGCTTAGCCACTTCCTGGATAAACCAAAGCCACATTCTATCAATGGGTGCCAGGCAGTATGTGAGAAAAAGTGCTGGATCAGCCTACAAGACCTCTTTTCAACTCTATTTGGAATGGAACCTCGTGACGTTATTTGTTATCTGTTTTCTTTACTGAACTATGTTGCATTAAGGGTAGGTTGGGCACAGGATGTGGAACATAATAGCTGCTTACTAAGTACATGCTGACTGAAAGGACAAATTTCTGACATCACTGGGTGTTCCAGGTTTTAAGCATTGAGAAGCAGCAAGCTCCCCCTCCCACTAAGTCAGCATCCATTGACTTACGCCTTGTGTTTCATGCAAAAAGTAATATCAGAGACTGTGAATTAGATAAGAGAAAAGAACGAGGGAATGTTGTTGGGGGCTGGGGTCAGGGGTGCAGGTATGCATTCTACAGTATGTCAAGATATGAATGCTGGCATTTCATGTAAAATCTTAGAAATTGATGCATACAAGACAGTGTTTTCTCTCAGCCCTTTGCTGAATCTCTTGGCATGGACATGGATCAGAGTGCTGAATATAAATAGAACTGCACTACTAAACCGGAGATATACAGTACAATTATTAAAAGAGGATTTCCTAAAACTAACACTTCATTTAGTGCTTTCTTCATGCCAAACATTGTTACATTGACATTTAATCTTCAGGACAATTGGATGAGGTATTACTATTACTGAGGAGGAAACTAGGGCATAAAGATTTATATACCTAGTCCAAGGTCACAGAGCTGGTAAATGCTGGAGCCAGAATTTGAACCCAGGCTGTTTGGCACCAGAGCCCACGGTCTACACTACTTCCATGTGTGCCAAGTCTAAGACAACCATTACTGTTGAAGGCATATATCCTAAGGGGTGACAAATGAGGCGTAGGGCTGTAGGTTGCCTGATAGTGTCAGTGCTTTTGACCAGGCTGTGGGGTAAGGGGTGGCTACATGGGCAGTGGCTATTGAAAGATAGATCTTAGGGAAACAGAAGAAAGCAATCTAGCTCTTTGGTGCCACCAAATATGTGATGTTCTTCTATCAATATGGTTCTCCTTCAAAGGAAAGTACTGAAGACAATGCCAGGGCTGGGAATTCTTTCATTTTCATACCCTTTTTAAGATGCACATTTGCTCTTGTTTTCACTCTTGATGTTCTTCAACATAGATATATACAAACTCTTCCCAACACTCCTCTGAATATCCATGGAGACACCATGACTTTTATTTTTAAGGACTGACCAGTGGCAAGGAGTCATGCTAGGTGCCAAGAGAAGAGAGATCAATATGACACTCTTGAAAGACAAATACCGCACGACCTCATTTATATGTAGAATCTAAAAAAGTGAAACTCACAGAAGCAAAGATTAGAATGGTGGGTAGAGGGTTGGTGATGGAGAGATGCTGGTCAAAGGGTGCCAAGTTTTAGTTAAGAGGAGCAACGTTTTTAGATCTTTTGGACTGCGTGGTGACTATAGTTAGTAATAATGTATATTTCAAAATTGCTAAGAGTAGATTTCATACCACGAAAAGAAATATATCAGGCGATGGATATGTTCATTAGCTTGATGTAACTGCAATGTATACATATGTCAAAACATCACATTGTATCCTATAAGTACGTACAATTATTATTTATCAATTTTTAAGAGATTAAAATAAGACTCTCTTGGCTCTCAAAGAGAAATTTTTCTTCCTAAGGATCTCTTGAATCTGTAACTTCATTTGTCAGTGTTTCACTCTGTCACAGGCCTCATCCTTCCCACATGGACTGTGGAGAGGGTCCTCCAAGGAAGTTCGTTTCTTCCTACAATGCTGCACATCCCTTCCAGATCAGCTTCCTGAGCCATGACCCTGACAGTCCTGCTATTCCACAACCCCTCCAAAAAAAGTGCAGGCCCCACACAGCCAACAAATGTTAACTTGGCACCTGTGTGCCAGGCACTGTTTTCATTAATAGAGTTACAGCAGGGCATGAAAAAAGGCCCTGTTCTAGCTGAGAGTTGGGGAAGACTAACAATGAGCAAATACACAATATGGCACTGTTAAAAGTGTCATGAGGAAAATCAAACTGGAAAAGTGCATGGGAGGGAACTTCCATTATAGAGTGGTAGCAATGTTGAATTTTACTTGTGCCCTGTGACCCTGAAAAAGGGAAGGTTAAGATATCTCCCTGCCCTTTGTGTTCCAAAAAACAGCTTCCTGCAAAGAACCACCTTTCCCCATGTAACTGAGATAAGACTCACAGATACTCACCTAAATTATCTATGATGAAGCCAGACACCAACCTTTCTTTGCTTCGTAAATCAGCTGAACTACTTGTCCCCACTGACCAATTGGAACAAAATGCATGTTTCACACTTTGGTTCAGCTTCTCTCCTTCCTCCAGGTCCCCAAACTTTGGCTCAATATACAGCCCCTCCTGAGAAGAGGCTGGCCTCAGGGTCAAACATTCTGTGATCTCCTGTTGAAACACACCACTCTTTGGAACACGCCACTCTTTGGAACACCCCACTACCCCATACCTCATCTTTTCTAGCTTTATTTACTCCTCTCTATAACGAAGGAAAACTCTTCTTACCCACCTCTGGAAGCCCCTGCAGACCTTATGGTCACACCCTTCTTTTACTGCAATAGTCTCTTTCCCTCCTTGCAATGATCTTTTTGAATAAAGTTCTGTCCTTGTTTGATATAGTTTGGCTGTGTCCCCACCTAAATTTCATCTTGAATTGTAGCTCCCATAATTCTGATGTGTTGTGGGCAGGACCCAGTGGGAGACAATTGAATCAAAGGGGCGGTACTGTTCTCGTGGTAGTGAATAAGTCTCATGAGATCTGATGGTTTTATAACTGGGAATCTGCCTGCACAAGTTCTCTCTTGTCTGCCGCCATTTAATACATGCCTTTTGTCTTCCACCATGACTGTGAGGCCTCCTCAGCCATGTGGAACTGTGAGTCCATTAAACTTCTTTTTCTTTATAAATTACCCAGTCTCAGGTCTGTCTTTATCAGCAGCGTGAAAATGGACTAATATATTGCTAAATCTAGATTTTAAAATTTAACAGTGATTAGAGAGGGTTGCTCTATAAAGGATCATTTGAGCAGAAAGCTGAGGGAAGTCAGGAAGTGGAGCATGTGGATTCTGGAGGGAAGAAACATTCCAGGCAGAGAAACAGTAAATGCAAAAGATCTGAGGAGAGGAGCTTGCTTAGCAGTTTAAGCGCTGAGGATGAGGTCAGTGGGGTGGAGCCACACAAGGAAGAGGGGTGTCATAGAATATTAGGGTAGAGGGATTCCAGAGCCGTTATTATATGCAGAGGATCAGAGGACTTTGGATTTTATTCTAAATGGGATGAGCAGCCATTGGAGAGTTTCTGGGCAGAAGCAACTTGAATTTTAATGGATCAACTGTGTAGAGGATAGTTGGATAAAGTTATAAATAGAAAAACCAGTTAGGAGATTTTTAAAATAGTCCAGACCAGGAAGGATGTTGGCCTGACTAGGGGGTGGAAGTGATGGAGGTGATATGAAATGGTAAGATTTGGGATATGTTTTAAAGTAGAGCAAACAGAGTTTGCTGATGGATTGGATGGGAGTTGGGAAAGAGGATTCCGGAATGAGTCTAAAATTTTTGACCTAAGTAAACAGAATTACAGAGTTGCCATTTGCCAAGCTAGGGAAACTGTGGGGGAATAAAGTTATATTTCAGCATATTTTAAATGTTGATTGGATATTGTCTTAGCTTGGATAGAGCCCAAGGCAAGGACCTATGTGTAAATAGGTTATTTGGGAAGTACAGGGACCAGAAGTGAGAGAATAGGAAGAGTGAGACAAGGAAGGAGCAAAATCTAATCAAAGGGTATGTTATTAAGGTTGCTGACTTGTGCAATGAGAGCTCAACCTTTCAGAGGTAACTGACAAAATGTACAGACTGCTTCCAGCACTGTCTGTGGAACAGGAGGCAGGAGCATTTATCCATCAGCTCCCCTCCCCTGCTTGTTGAAGGTTTCTACAGGCATACTAGCACTGCTGCACTTTCTAGTTGCCCGAGCCCTGAAGGAAGCCAGCTGTCTGCTCCTAGGCATTTGGGAAATCCCTGGGGCAGAAAGGGGAGAGTCCTGGTGAACGCACCCCGCCAGGTGAGTGGAAGCCAGCAAGGAAGTGGTTACCCCAAGAGACATGGCCAAGAGGACACAAAGCAGGACATAGGGCTGGAGATACAACTTTAAAAGTCATCAGTATATTTTAAAATACATATAATGTTCTCCTTAGTGGAAAGAGACCATATAGGAGGAATTTTCCTTGTCACACATCAAATCAAACCATTTAGACAACCGTCTGCTCTATCCATTGACAAACATCATGTTAACGTCGTAGCCACTGACATAGCTCTCTTTGCCCTTCTGAGGTTATCCCATATGGGATAGTGACATGGCGATTCTCTCCTCCACGAACAAACAAAATAATACACTGAAATGATGGCCCTAATCCAACTTGACTTCTTTTTTTTCCCCCCGAGATGGAGTCTCGCCCTGTCGTCCAGACTGGAGTGCAGTGGCGCCATCTCGGCTCACTGCAACCTCCGCCTCCCAGGTTCAAGCTATTCTCCTGCCTCAGCCTTCCTAGTAGCTGGGATTACAGTCGTGTGCCACCATGCCCAGCTAATTTTTGTATTTTTAATAGAGGTGGGGTTTCACCATGTTGGCCAGGCTGGTCTCGAACTCCTGACCTCAAATGACCCACCTGCCTCGGCCTCCCAAAGTGCTGGGATTATAGGAGTGAGTCATCACACCCAGCCTCATTTTCGTATTTTTAGTAGAGATGGGGTTTCACCATGTTGGCCAGGCTGGTCTGGAACTTTTGACCTTAGGTGATTTACCCGTCTCGGCCTCCCAAAGTACTGGAATTACAAGCCTGAGCCACCACAGCCAGCCCTAACTTTAAAATTTGAGAGGGATAAATATTACGAGATCCTTTCCGGAGATGCCAGAGTATGGGCGCATCCACCTTAGGCATTCTTAAGTGTACGCCGGGTGCAGAAGCAGTAGAATAAGCTTGCTTCCATCTCTCTTTCAGACCACAGGTTCTTGCCTCCTGGAGAATGGTCACTTTGGAAGCACAGGCGGCTAGGCAGCAACCAAGAGGAAACGCTTAGGAAATGATTGATTCACTGCGCTTTTAAATTACTTAGCTGCTCTTGCCTCTCAGGAGTAAAACGGAGAGGTTAGACTAGATTATTTCAAGGTCCTGTTCTGCTCACAGATTCCTATTGTGTTCCATTTTGGACTTATTACATTGAGTAATTGAGTTCTTCCGACTCAATGACACAATCAGAGAGGCTCTTAAGATTAAAGAGCCTGGAGTTCCTGCAGCCTGAGGAAAGAGGGTGAGTCATCGTTGGCGACTCTGATCTGGGGCCCTCTAGTGGATAGAAAGTTAATTGAGATTCCGAAGTCTGGACTTTAAGATGTAAAATTACTGGAGGCAAGCGGCAGGTTTTGAAACCTTTCATTTTTCTCCAACGTAAAATAGGATCATTAATTTTTTTTTAACATTTGAGAGATACCGATATGTTATTGTCTGCTGAACATTGGATTGGATAATATTCCTAGGCAGATGATTTACAATCAGAAATTGAATAAGAAGTCAAACTTGGAGAAAACATGGGGAATGTTTAGCAGAAAAGATAAGAGACCGTTTTGGGAGAACACAAAATTTATTCGTGCATTATTTAAACGCTAATTTCAAGACAGTGAAAGAACATCTTCTGCCACTGTGACTGAACAAGTCTTTGCTTTCATACTGTTTCTTCCAGCTTCCTTTAGTTACAGAGGGGGCTCTCTCACCAGGAAAAAAGAAATTAAGTATTTTAAATTGTCGGAATCTCAAATGCCCCTCAGTGGCATAAGGATTATTTTAAGCTAAAACCATCTGAACAAACAGCAGCCAGGAGAGCAGGAGGCGGGCAGACCTTATCTAAACTTCTTTTGCTGAGTTAAGCAGGACCTCCCAGAAAATACCAACCACCATAATTCCCTCTCGGAATGATTTACAGCCAGAAAAAAAAAAAAAAAAAAAAGACTAACTATTATCACTGGAATTAGTAATTGCTTAAACTTTATTTGAACCAAACTTTCTACTCATTCTTCCACAGAAGCCCTTTCTCCCCCTCCTTTCTCCTTTTTCAGTGGATATATAAACTTCTATCTTTGGCTGATTGAATAGCCATTTCATCTAAAGGATCCAGAGTGAATACACAAATTTTGTCTTTTCTCCTATTAATATGTCTACTGTCAGTTAATTTGCAGACCCCCAAACACTGGACCCAAGTCAAAGGAGGAAAAAAATATTTCCTCCCATAGGGGAGAAGATACTTATTTTCATAATCATCACTAGGTTCATGACTGAGGCACCTATAATAAAAACATACTAACAAGAGAAAAGCTCACAAACTTAAGTTTTACATGACACAGGAGCCTTCAGAAAAGAAGATTCAAAGAAATAGAGAAACTTGTGTATTTTTATACTTAAATAGTGGACAGTTGTGCAGAAGTGTAATTGGACAAAGGGGGTGTGATCTAATGGTAATAAACTGGGGAGAACTTAGCAAGGCTTGTTTGTTCAGGTTCTTCTCTGTGTTCCTGTGTCTTCAGAGATAAGGATATTGCTTTCTTCCAGGAACAAGAAGGGCACCTCTGGAATGAGGGTCTATGGCCTACTTCAGGAAAACGTCAGCTAGATTTTATGGCCTGTTTCGGGGAGAAGGGCAGGGGGAGGGTAAAAGTGATCTTGCTTCTGCTGTTTTCTCAAATGCCAAGGTGCCATATTTTGGGGTAGCATGTTCTGAACCTCATCACTCCCAACAAAACAGGATTGTGCTGCAGAGAATGGGATAGAAGAACTGAGAAATCAAATGAGGTTTGTGGTGCCCAGATATTAATAACAGCAGAAAGCAACTACCACTTCTAGTCTGGAGGGGCAAAGGGACTTCAAGGCACATGGCTGAAGCTGCCCCCACAGAGAGCCCCTCCAGCAAGAGATGGAGCCCCAGGGGAGATGTACCAGTTGTCTGCTAGGCAGTTCAAGGCAGAAAGCAATGTGGGAAAACTCTCCCTTCTTTATTCTGCCAGAGTTCTCTATTGGCCTAGTCTCACCCAAAGCCAGCTGACCCAGGAATATGGAAAATGCAGAATCAGAAGCTGGCCCCTGTGAGTCATAGCAGGGCAGAAAAAGGGTATGGAATTGCTCTAACTGCAAATTGGCCATGGACTGGCATAATAAAGGATAGAAGTTATGATGTTAGAGTTGACAAATATTAGCAATAGAGAGGACTGTTAGTCTTATAGATGTTTGTATAAATAGAACATGAATCTATAAGGTCAGCTTTATGGGGACATGGCCTGTGTAGCTGCACAGGGTTCCATACTTGGTTTAATGCTCTGCTGTCGCTGTCTTGAAAGTTTTTAATTTTTTTTTTCTTTTTTGAGACAGGGTCTCACTGTGTTGCCCAGGCTTGTCTTGAACACCTAGGCTCAATCGATCCTCCTGCTTCAGCCTCCCAAAGTACTGAGATTGCAGGTGTGAGCCACCATGCCCAGCTGAAAGCTCACAAACTTCCTTAAGTTTTACATGACACAAAAGCCTTTAGAAATGAAGACCCAAAGAAATGGGGAAACTTTAATTTTTGAACAAAGGGCTGTGTGAGTTTTCATTTTGCACTGGGGCCCATAAATTATGTAGCCAGTCCAGAGGATCAATAATCTACAACTTAGAGTTGTGGAATGCAGAGAATGTAGCTCTGCTGTCCTCTTTTCTGGATAGAACTAGGACATTGAAGAAGTAGTGACCCTGAAGTTGACTTCAAGGGCTGGGCAATATTGTCAACCAGGATGCAGGGACAAGAGCACATGGGTAGAAAAGGAAAAGGGAACGGACTAGAAGAGAAGGGACTCTTAGGCACCCACAGAAGGTCATCTCTGTGTGGACTGAGATGCAACCCAATAGCTATCAGTAAATATTCTGCTTCATGTTCTGGATTCCCAAGAATGTGAGGTCTCCCACTAGGAAGACAGTCTTTTTTGATAAATGATAATGCCTTCCCTTTCCAGATATTGCCATGCATAATAAGTAAAATTATGATAATCATTTCACAGAAGAGAACAGAAGATGCATGGAAACTTTTTATAAAGACATCTAACCTCAAGTTTTCTGTGAAAGCAGTTTGGTATGAGGATTTTAAAAGCTGTAATAAAGATTAAAATTTTCCTATGCAGAACCCTAAGTATAATACGGTCCTTCCTCAATGTCCACAGAGGGTTGGTTCCAGGACCTCTCTCAATACCAAAGTCTGTGATTCAGTTCCTTACATAAAATATCATGGTATTTACATATAACCTACACACATCCTTCTGTATACTTTAAATCATCTCTAGATTACTTACAATACCTCATGCAATGTAAATAATTGTTACATTGGTTTTTAATTTTGTATCTTTTATTCATTTTTTTTCAAATATTTTTGTTACACACTTGGTTGAATCTGCGGATGCAGAATCCACAGATAGGGAGGGACGACTGCACTTGATTTTGGAATTTCCTATGCTACTAAGTTCTGCTCATTCCTGTTCTACATATTGTTCAACAGTTATGGGTCATAAAAGTTTCTAAATTCCTGGGCCTACAACCAACTTTAATACCATCTGTCCTTAAAGTGGGCCAAAGGCAGTGGGTGCCTAGTGGCAGGAACAGCCTCTGTGAAGCCAGTGGGCTCCAGATTCAGACCAGAGGCTGGACTCTTGAATTTTTATCTTTATTTTACTAACATTCTAGTAGCAATGCTTATTTTGAAGGTAGTAAATGTCAGAATTCTATAGAGTCTACCTTTTAATATATATTGAGGCCAGGGCCGGTGGTTCACATCTGTAATCCCTGCACTTTGGGAGGCTGAGGTGGGAGAATCACTTTAGGCCAGGAGTTCAAAGCCTGCTTGGGCAACATAGGGAGACTCTATCCCTATTTAAAAAAAAAAAAGAAAGAAATGAGCTGGGCTTGGTGATGCACACCTGTAGTCCCAGCTACTCCTGAGGCTAGGGTGGGAGCATCACTTGGGCCCAGGAGGTCAAGGCTGCAGTGAACTGTGTCCACACCACTGCACTCCTGCCTGGGTGACAGAGTGAGACTCTGACTCAGTGTGTGTGTGTGCTGAAGTTTTTACTTAACAAATCTATTTAATGTTTATAATCAACTAGGCATTATTCTTACTGCTTTACAAATATTGGCACATTTAATTCTCATGAGAACTCTGAGGAGATACTATTTCATTTTACAGATGAGGAAACTGATATATAAAGTGAATCATAAAGTGACTGTTGAATGAGCCTGAAATGCTTATGATAACTTGTTATAAATTCTGCTAGTCTTAAACTGATTTTCCTTTTACCAAGGGTATTTACAAGGAGAAAGAAACAAGAAAAATTTCTGTATCTTTTACACCTCTTTTACTTAAATTCCATTTTATAAAAGCTCCTCAGAATACTCGACCTGAGCCCCTCATCCAAACTGCCATATTAGTCACACTCTATGCATCATACCTACCATTCTTTAATGCTTTGTATTCAAATTCGCCAGGTCCTTCTTTAAACACACAGAAAGGAAAGATTAATGGAAGGTATCTGCACTTGGATGGAAGGAAGCTACTAAGGGAGACACACAAATAAATAGTTGAACTGTGTGTTTGCAGACAGGAAGAAACACTTTACCCCTCAAAGTGCAAGAACAGTGAACAGTGACAGGAAAGTTTCCTTGATGGGTGATCCTTGCACTCAATCTTGAAGGGGCAATATGTAGTTCACCAGGCAGACGAGCAATGGAAGACTTTCTAGGACTGTCAAGTACAGAAGCACAAGCATGACAAAAGTATATGAAATCTGGGGAACTTCAGGTAGTAGTCCAACGTGGCTTACGGGCAGGCTATGTGTGGTGATGAGATAATTTTCAAAAAAGAGAAAATAATGGCTGTCATAGATGAACATGTATTAAAGATTATATTCTCTCATCAGGCAGATTTTATAAACATTGGTTCAAAGGATAAGTCCAAACAACAAACATTCTAGACCAGGAATGAAATGAATGTGAAAAAGGAGGCAAAACTGGCTTCTTCCACAGTGAAAATGGGAAGTCAATTAAACTTCTATTGGACAGAATTTGGATGTCTATAGACCATTATTTTGTGTTGCTATTGCTTATCTATAATTTACACAGTCGTAAAATAACTGCCATAGAATCAGAATCAACTAATTCAGAAGGGTGACTTCTATGTAGTTTTCCATCAAAGCACAACTTTTACCCTGCAGTGGCAGTAAGAGAAAACCAGGTAAATTTTCAGAGGTTACATCAGATAGGGTTGCAGATACCACACTAGAGTTTGATTTCTGTTAGTTTTAGTCTTTGAGCAAAAACAGTTCATGAAAGGTCAAACTAAGAAGTGCTAGGATCCCCTTTCATAGGAGAGGCATGGCCTGGCAAGGAGGTGGAAATTTGACTGGAATAGCTCAAGGATGGATTCAGAGGCTTGATGCAGTAGGTCAGTCAAGAAAGTCTGAGGGCCAGAGCCACGGTAATGGCAAGTGGGAGAGTGGCTGACAAAATACAGTCAAGCAGATTTAGTGAAAGTGGATGTGAGGGATGAAGTAGAAAGAAGGTTGTCTCTGCTGGTTTCTACGTTTCTGGCTTAAACAATTAGGCGCATGGTGGCACATCCACCTATGTGAAAGGAGCAAGCTTGTGAGGATCGATGAGCTGGTTTGCCCACCTGAGTGTGAGGTGCCTGTGGAATATCCGGGTGAATATATCAGGAAGGCTTTTAGACAGGGGCTTCTGGGAGACTTGGTGTGGAGTTAGAAGCCACTGGCTGACAGTGGCCTTTGCGAGCAGCCAAGGAGTGAGGAGCACCACCTGGGAGAATGAGCCCTGAACGGTTCCAGGAAGCTCGGCCTAGTGGAAGGGACAACGGAGGTCTGTGATGTGATGAGCCCCACTACAGTCCCTTGCAATGAAATCGGGCGTGGCCACTGCCTTCCTCCGGGCTCCGCGAGAGGCCCTCCGGAAAGACGCTGGCACGGAACTCGCGACTCTCCTGCCCGTTGGATCCCGAAGCACCAGTCGGGGCCCCAGACACTAGGCCCCACTTCCGCTTACGCGCCCCACTTCCGCTTCCGGCCCTGGGCTGTGGTGACTGGCGGTGTGGGGTGGGTCAGAGGGCAATAGGTGCCTGGCCGGGGGAGCAGCCTTTGCGCCGCGGTGGGTTCCTGCGAGCTGGTGCAGAGGGACCCCGGCGGGCCGGCCCCGGGGCACATGCGACGACCTCCGCCCCTGGGCCCGACTACGGCCTCAGGGCCTGAAGGCAATGTGCGAAACCTGCGAAAGCGGCAGGCTCCAGGGCCAGGCGCCGCGGGAGGCTGCGGCCCTGAGGCTGGGGGGCGCGGGGAGAATAGGCAAAAGAGGAGAATGGTGGCCCGGGCCACCCCTGGGAGAGGCGAGGTGAAAAGTGACAAGTCGGTTGCGGCATCAGGGGCTGGAAAGGCCGCAAGGCGTCGGGTGGAGGGGCGCAGGGGCCAGGTGAGCCCGTCAGACCGGCGAGGCCTAGAAGCAGCAAAGGAGGCTGAACTCCCCTTGCAAACGGAAAGACACAGTAAGAAAGAACCCACGATCACTTACCTTTAGCCTTTGCAACTCAGCGTGCTCCATCTTTGTTTTACTACTAGTCTTTAACTTGAACCTGCATGGTTATTTCTGATGCACATAGTTGACCAGGAGATGGGAAAAAATGGATTTCTTTAAAAGGGGTGTTCGCCGTTAGGAGTCCTTGGTCAGAATTATGATAGGAGGAATTCGTACTTGTGGTCCATTTTGTCAAGTATGAGATGACAATGTTATAAGCGTTATTCAGTTGCTTTAGAATTTATACAGGTTTATATGTAATTCCTTAACAGAAATTAAGGCTTTCATTTAAAAACAAGTGTGTATTTACATACAGCTCTTCAGGGAAATAAAAATGATAGCCTCACAATTTTTAATTTCAATGATATTGCATTTTCCTCCTCAATATAAAATCTTTTCTGATATGTTTTGTTTTCTTTTTTTTTGATCAGCCAAGGAAAAAAGAAAAGTTACTGAAGCCTCAAGTGATGATCCACAGCCAGGGTTTGACCTGGTAAGAAAGGAATCATTAACCAGTTCGGAATCTTTCCAAACAGTGGAGTGCTTGCGGTCTTTGGGTAAGGAAGGTATAGTAGAAGGTATTAAAAGAAGAATTCGAAATAAAAAACTGAAAAGCTTAGAAAACCCACCTCTCAAAATAACCGAAAATGAGGCTACACAAAATATTAAGGTTGAATTCCAAGATGAACTGTACAAGAATACTCTAAAATATTCTTGTAACATCTTGTCACCTGAAGTAGAAAATAATTCCGTTTTTAAATTACGTGATTGCAATTGTTTTCCCCATTCCAAGGATTGTAATGATGAAAACAACCTGCCATATGAGCCTGATGGTGGATGTATGCATGTAGCAGAAAATTTCTCAAAGAAAGAAAACTTTAGAAGTCTTGCAGAAAAGAGTGACACAAGTAATATTCCTCAACTCTTACAAACTGAAGAAAATGTAATGGGAGTAAATAAGTTACTACCAGAAGAGAGTGATTTATACCAAAGTAAAATCAATGGCTTGCTTCCCTGCCTTCAACGTGAAAAAAATAAATATTCAATAGAGGAGAGCAGTGTTGGGCGAAAACCCAGGAAAAGGATGAAGTTGTCTGAAAAAGCGGATGAAACAGTTACTCAGATGAACTTCTCTAATGAGTATAACAAGTCTGAGTTGATGTTGCAAGAAAATCAAATGATTGCTGATGGTAAAGAAGCAGAGGCTAAAAGTCCTTTAAATGTTTTGAGAAAAGTAAGCCATAATACAGTCTCTTTGATGGATCATTTATTAAGTGTCCCAGAAATGGTAGAAAAAGAAACAAGTTCTGAACATCATGTAAATGCTGTGTTTCAGAAAACCATCGAACCACTTTTGAAAGAAGAAACAGAGAATGCTTCAGAGCCCTTAGGATATGAAAACATGGCGCTGAAAGAGGATTTTAAATCGAAAAGCTGCATAGGGAAATCACCTGAGTACCATATTGAAAGGAGATCTTCACGGGAAGATTTAAAAAGTGACTCTGAAGAATTGAAGTTAAGCTGTCAGAGAACAATACCTATGACTGGTAAAAGAACTTGGCCCTATTATTCATGTGCTAGAATATCTGCCTGGTGTTGGAAAAAGGCTTCCTTGCCAGAATCAAGTTACTTTCTTCCTGGGTCTCAGAAAAGTTGTAAGAAAGTTGATGTCCCTAAACACCAAACAAACAAGACCCACTTAACCGACTCCAAATTATTATTACAAAGTTCCTTAACAGAAACAAACACTGAATCTTCAAGTAAAGAAAAATTAGATTCTAATTTGAATTGTTTGTTTTCAGTTTCTGCAGTAGAACATACTTTAATGGTTATAAAGGAACCTATAATCAAGGATGATAAAAAGATAAAATCAGAGGAACTGAGCAGAAGTGGGTCAGAGGTAATTTCTAACACTACTGAAGATACTCAATTAACCAGTGATACTCAAAGCTTAACAGGAAATAAAAAAAGAGATAGAGGTCATTTAACAAAACTTAATTTGACAGCAGCTTCCAAAGATGGTCAGGAAGCAAATAACTCTACAGGCAAAACTATTCATCGAAAAGCATGTGTTGCTAAACAAACATTTGTAGTTCCAGACTTGGTTAAAATATTGAACACAGGACGACTGACTAATTTTAAAATTCCTTTACTTAAGAATAAAACAAAAAAAAGAAAAGAAGTAAATGCCAAGTCATCAGAGAGAGAAGCTTACAGTCCTCTAGAACTTCTGGACAATTTATCTGGAGCAGATACAAGACAGAATAGGAGTAAAGAAAATGTCTCCATGACGATGTTAGGACCTCAAACTTTGAGCATACAAAATAGTGTAACTCCAGTGCAAGCTAGTTCTGACTCATTCTACAATAAGAATTCCTGTAGTATTTCTCCAAGCTTTACAAAGCATGGTAACAGTAGCAAACCATCTAATCACTTCTCTGAACCAGGCAATATTGTTTCTAATAAAGAAGTTGCTTCTCTCACAGTTGAAAATAATGCTTTTTCTTGTGATCCTGGGTATGTAGAGAAAAGTCCTTCCTTCTGCTGTAATAAACAAGAAACATTCCGACCAGTTTCCAGTGAAGTTAGGGGTAGAAAAATAACTAAGAATTTTTCAGAAGTAGGATTTCCAGATATTCTTAAAGCATATGAAGATGACGTCCTCTTAATTGATGTAATTCAAGATGACCCAGACCTCTTTGGAGTCTCCAATGAAGGGGAACTCTCATTTACTTCAGAGGTCCCCAGGATAAGCCAGGAGCCCAATGTTCCTGGAGAGCACCAATCAACAGACTCCAAGTATGTGGAAACTCCAGTAAAAAAAGAACCAAGTGATGACTTAAGGTATGCATGTTCAAGTATGCCTTTTAGTGCAGATTGTTGGGGGTTAGAAAAGCAGTCTCTACTCTTAGGTTTCACTAATGTATTCAGTGATATTGAAGCTCCATTATTTTTTAACCCAGTTATTTATTAAATGTAATATGCCATTATTACTGCTGATACCTGGAAATGTCATTATGATAAAACTTAGAGTCAAAATAATGAATTATGTGTATCTTGGAAGATAGAAAAGATTAGCTCATCAGAATTTATGGTTCATAGAGTGGCCTTTTTTTTGTTTGTTTGTTTTTTGTTTTTTCGGAGTCTCACTCTGTCACCCAGGCTGGAGTGCAGTGGCGCAATCTCGGCTCACTGCAAGCTCCGCCTCCCAGGTTCATGCCATTCTTCTGCCTCAGCCTCCCGAGTAGCTGGGACTACAGGTGCCCTCCAGCACGCCCGGCTGATTTGTGTGTGTGTGTGTGTGTGTGTGTGTGTGTGTGTTTAATAGACACGGGGATTTCACCGTGTTAGCCAGGATGGTCTTGATCTCCTGGCCTTGTGATCCACCCACCTCAGCCTCCCAAAGTGCTGGGATTACAGGCATGAGCCACCGCAACCCACCCATAGAGTGGCTTTTTAAATGATGGAGATTGCTTCTTTCAAAAGTCAATTAAGTTTATTTTCAAATGTTCTTTAATTATTATAAATATGCAGATAAACGTTTATTTCAGCCAGGTTACTTATTAATATCAGTGCTATCTATTTTAATCCATTTTCTATAGCCTCCTTATTCGATAAAAAGTTCATTTTTCAGGGGACAGAGAAGCCTTGGAAATTTTTGTTTGAAGTAATTAGGGTTTGAAAGTAGAGTCAAAAGTTAAACTAATTTTCAGAGATAAACAGTATAGAATTTCTTCATGGTTTTACTTTTAAGGCAGTGGTTATAAATGATGATTTTTCCCTCAAATAGGACTAGTTTGCCCAATGCAACTTTGAATGGGGCCAAGTAGTAACGTTCATGCTCAGGAACTTAATCTGTTCTGCTTGGCCCCAAATTGATTTAATAATATGTCATATTTTACTTAATTTTATAATTCCTGAAGCTGTTGTTTATATAATACCTGAATATCATAGTATTTTGTGAACAGACTAAAAGAAAAATGAAAACACTTTTCATTAAGATTCAGTGGTGCATGACTTAAGTTTCTTTGCCATTTATTTTCTGTTACCTTTGGGGTATCAAACTCTTCTTGATGGTCTTATTGTTACAAGAACTTGAAACTTATCACCAAATATAATGCTCTCTGTGTGCCAAATGGAGAACCAAGAGTTTTATTGATTTTTTTAACCATGTAATGAGGTAGCATGGTAATCTGTCTGTTTTGAAGATGGAAAAAAATGAAGATAAATTTGTCACTTGCCCAAGATCACACTCCTGGTAACAGAATCTGGATTTGAACCTAGGCCTATCTTACTCTAAACCTAGTGATTAAGAGCTTCGTCTCTGTAGTCTGACCTTGATTTTTGAATCTTCTTGTTACCACATAACAACTATGTGACCTTTTAGGCAAATTATTTCATCTTTCTGTAAAAAGGGAAAGTACTTGCCTCAGGGTTGTGAGGATTAAATTAAATAATGAATAGAGAAGGTTTTGGCATTTTTAACTGTTACACCATACTTCCTTGGAGGAATACAAAGGAAAATCAGAGTAAATTCTGCATTCAAGAGCAAACATCTCTGTTGACTGACAAGATGTTGACAGTGAACTAAGCCAAATTTAGAAAGAGATAAATGTTGTGAATTAAAGTGCAGGACGTTTGTTCTTTATTCTTTTTTTAAAGAATAATGGCTGATTTTAAAACATGATACATGTTAATTAAAGTAAAAAGTGGTGTTGGGGGGGAAATTCCACCACCCAAGTAACAAATTAATTGCTATTTGTATGCGTCATTCCAGACATTTATCTATACATATAAATAGATATAATACTAGAAAAAATTGGATCATGCCATTTTTTAGTAAAAACATTAAAGATAATTTCATTTACACTTAACCAAAAGAGGCAGAGAAATGAAAGTGGAATGAAATGGATTGCTGAATTAATATACTTCTTTACCACAAGAAATTAGTTTCTTGAAGTTCTCAAGTTAATGAGGAAAATTGTTTAAAAGTTTGAGTTTTAGCTTCACTTATAAAAATTGCTTTCCAACTTTAGACAGCAGTGTTTGCTTTCTTCATATGAAAGATGAACATACTTGTACACACTTTTTCTCCTAATATTGCCTACCCCACTTTTTTGTTTAAAGTTTATTTTGTATTACTAAGCCTTGTGCCATGTGCATTCCTTCAATAATCTGAAC
Organism: Macaca nemestrina; assembly: GCF_043159975.1. Lineage (NCBI taxonomy): Eukaryota > Metazoa > Chordata > Mammalia > Primates > Cercopithecidae > Macaca > Macaca nemestrina. Next base: position 107,594,832 of record NC_092126.1, read on the forward strand.
TCCAAAGATTCTCACTGTTAGTTTTCTATTTAAATTGATTCAGTCCCTACCACCAGTCCTTTTTACTTTCCTCTAATCTTGACTATTTTTTTTTATTTTTTTGAGAGGGAGTCTTGCTCTGTCGCCCAGGCTGGAGTGCAGTGGCAGATCTCGGCTCAGTGCAACCTATGCCTCCCAGGTTCAAGCAATTCTCCTGCCTTGGCCTCTTGAGTAGCAGGGATTACAGGCACATGCCACCACTCCTGGCTAATTTTTTGTGTACTTATAGTAGACGGGGTTTCACCATGTTGGCCAGGCTGGTCTCCAACTCCTCACCTCAAGTGATCCACCTGCCTTGGCCTCCCAAAGTGCTGGGATTACAGGTGTGAGCCACTGTGCCTGGCCTAATCTTGACTATTTTGATTCATCACTTAGTTGGCTAGATTTCAGAGCAATGAAATATTTTTAAGAAGAGTTCATAATTACTGTGTTCCCTAAAATCTTGGGTGCATGAGAATTATTTGTCTAAGAGCAGGTTGTCTGTGTGTAAAATTCTTAGTTTACGTATTTCCCCCTCACAGCTATGTAGACATTGCTCTCTTGCTTTCTGGCATTATGTGTTGTAGTCAAAAACTCTGAGGCCAAACTAATACTCCCACTGTTCCACTTTAAACTGCCTTTATTGTTTCTTCTTGTTTTCCACCTTGGGAATGGTAATTACATATCAGTTTTTCCTGAGACAAGGTTAGCCATTTTGGTTTGCAGTATCAGGTGTTTATTTCAGATAGCTTTTTTTGTTACTATCTTTGAACTTCATTTTTCTTCACTTCAGAAGCATCAGTTATACTTTTATTGGCTCTTCTTTGCCTTTTATCTACCTCTAAAGTTTCTGTTTTTAAACAAACTTGAACATCTTCTCAGTATTATTTTAATATTTTTATATTTATTCTGCACTGGAAATACTAGTTTTGTAGTCATCCACAGTGCTAGGATAAACCTTAACAGGGAAAAATGAAGACCTGATAACCAGAGATTCTATCAGTAGTTGCACAGAAACTCATTAATGGTTCTAGAACTAAATGAAGCTTAAAATATAATTTCAAATTTCAGCTATGTCCCTTTTACCAGCCAGTTGCTACTTCATATGCTCTCTTTTCTCCCTTCTAAGACACTGAGAGGCTGAAGCCTGCTAGAATGAATTTTTATTTTACAGGAATAAAAGTAGAAGATGAAAGGGCAAGGCCCATATATTGTCAGAAACTCTGGACTGCCCCTTTTGGTAAAACAAGTAGACAAACCTGAGCTGACTTAATCACTGGGGAAAATATTCTCAGACCAGATTGGGGAGAATTTGTAAGGTGTCTAAGTCGTGAGAGAATGCTTATTTGTTTTTAGTCTCCACAGTGGGGAAAGTCCATGTTAAAATCTAAAACATTAGAAGCATACTAGAACTCATTCACTAAAACTTGAACTGATGAGCTTGGAAATGTGTAATGGCTGAAATTGGTAAAATGTTTGAAATAGGCTGTGTCATTGGAAATGATCTGAGAATGTCTGTAATAGTCAGTGCTGGACAGTTAATCTGTTCTAGAACATAGGATTATTATATGCTGAAATATCAGTTAAATGATACCACACAGTAGATTGTTGAGATTTTAAGTGTCTGCCAAAAATTCAGGGGAATTGCTATATAGGTAGGGAGGAGGGGGGAGGAGTGAGGGACTAATGTGTTTTAAACAAAAGTATATAAACTGAAGTACTAAGAGTAGTAGGAGTTTAGAAAAGAGAAGAATGAAAGATACCTTGGAAAAGCAAAAATTTGTATTGATCCTTGAAGTTTGGATTTGTTTAGATTGACAAAGGAGAAGAAGAAAAGAAGTTTGGTAGGGAAGGAGGAATAATGAGGAATATGTGGGCAGAAAGGCAAAAGTACATGTAAGCGTGATTGTGTACGGAAGGTTAAAGGTTTTCCTGACTCCATCAGGCAGAGGTGGAAATCCCTTATGCATTCCCATAGCACTTTATGCTACCTTAGTTGTGGCATTGATTTCATGGTGGTATAATTTAATCTCTCACTTGCTAAACTGTTGGATTTCGTGAGGGTGGGAAATGTCAGTGTCTTACTTTTATTTGCAAGTCCAGTCCCTCATATATTGAGATGGGAAGGAGAATTAAGGTTTCAATTCCTATTTGAGAATATTGCAGGCCATTTCTGAAGTGCTTGAATTAGATTACATGTAAATGGAGACAGTAAATCCTTTCTTTCTTAAGCAAGTAGACACTGAACAATAGTGGGAAATAAGATTTTATAAGTAGGGTGATGCTAGATTAAGGAGGTTGGAAAGTTAGGCACAAAAACTTGAATTTTGTATGGAATTGATGTTGGTGATCAGTGGGGATCAGTTATTTACCACCTTCACAACTTGGTCTCAAATCCATAGGCAGCCATTGTAGATTCTGGAGCCAGTAAATAATAAAGTTCTGAGGGATAAATATCTGGTACCAATGCACAGAAAATAAAAGCCTACCACTTTTGCCCAGGCATTTGAGTCTCATTAGACCCATGTCTAGCCTGGATCTATGCTGGGCAAATTATATCCTGTCTCAAGTAACTTACTTTCTCAGAGTCTGACTTAATCCCAGTTCGTTCCCCAAGAGAGGACTTCTAGAGTAGAGTAGTCTTATTACCAATTTTACCATCAAATGACAAAAAAAAAAAAAAAAAAAAAAAAAAAACAGGTTTCCACCAAAAATAAAGATCTTTTTTCTCTCCCTTATATATTGAGATTCATTGTCTTTTATGAAACTTACTTTTCTTCATTGTCCCATTGCGCTGCATATCTAATGTGCTCTAACTTTACTGCAAAATTTTATTAAATTTTTATAAAAATTAAATTTTTACTAAATTTTAATCTTAAGAACTGATATTTAATGTCTACCCTGTGCTAGATACATTACTTATTTTATTTAGTGAAACAATTCTGAGGTTGAAACTCACCCTATTTTTATACTTAAATCAAAGTGATTAACTTTCTAAAGGACCCAGCTTGCAAGTATCAGAGCTGACATCTGAACTCAAGGCAACCTGCTCCAAAGTCTGTCCCTGCTCTGCAAAACAGCATGCTGGAAGAGCGGCATTTTGGTTCTTCCTATATATTTAATTCAATTACTCTGCAAACTACTGCAGAACATTATTTTACTTGAGGTCCCTTTCCTCTCATCTCTGCTGCCTCTTTAAAGTAGCAGGTGGACACTATTAAGAAACACTATTCTGAGTTTTTTTCTTCTCTCTTTCAGGTCACGTAAACTATTCTTTGTCTTTGCTGGAATAAACAGTATTGTACCTGATTGATCATTTGTAATATCAGGAGACCTAACAGTACAGTGTGGCATCAGGCTAGGGAACCTCTGCCTTGGTGAATTGGATACTATAATATTTCTCTGCTTAGGGCCACTACTACTTGCATAATATGTGCCCCAGTAAATTTGTAGCAGTTCTATCCAGAAACAGAATATGGGTATTTGTAAGTAAATGAATACTGACCACAATTAGCATCTCAAAAGGAGGCAGTGACATTCTGAATTTTTTTTTTTTTTTTCTTAGAGAGAGAGAGAGGGTCTTGCTTTGCTGCCCAGGCTGGAGTGCAGTGATGCCATCATGGCTCACTGCAACCTCTACCTGCCAGGCTCAAATGATCCTCACACCTCAGCCTTCCAAGTAGCTGGCGCTACAGGTGCATGCCACCACACCTGGCTAATGTTCTTCTCTTTTTGTAGAGACTAAGTCTCACTGTGTTGCCCAACCTGGTATTGAATTCCTGGACTCAAGCAATCCTCCCACATCAGTCTCCCAAATTGTAGGGATTACAGGTGTGAGCCACTATGCTAAACCCTAAACTTTTTCCTTGGGCAATAGTTTTCAGACTTTTTCTGATAGTAATTATTCTAAAGCAATCATCTTCCAGCCATTTTGCCAATTATCCTCAATAAAGATCTGTTTTATATTACAATCTGGTACATATTTATAAATATATGAAATTATAGGTTTATGAAAACAATTATTTTCCTTGCTACAACTGATATAGTCTTATATTTCATATTCGATTTCATTAAAAAATTTCTTGGTTGTGACCCACTAAATAGATTTCATTATCCACATGAAAAGTGCTCTGGTAGAGAATAAGCTTGATATAATCTGTATGGCTCTTCAAAGTTGGCTTAAACCTGTTTTACTCTGTCTTCTCCTTTTTACTCAGATCTTCTCTTTGCTTATCTGTATCTCTGTAGCCTCATCCAAATCTCTTTTATCTCCTTTTGTTGTTCTTCCCTTCATTTTTCCCTTTTTCATTTTACCAATTCAGAACTGTAACTACACCAATGCAAAACTGTAAAATATTCGTGTAAATTACAATTTTGCTCACTTTGTGATTTTTTTTCACCTCAGTGAATTTAACTTTTTGTCTCTGAAATTCCAGACAAAAATAAACTGTTTCTTATGAGAGTTTGCATGTGTAATTTTACTTTCCTTGTAAATTAGCTATTTTCATAATAAAAAGTTTCCCACATCTATATAGATTATACTAGCAGTATTATAAATACTATCTTAATACTTGGAAATTTAACTAATATACTTGCTGTACCTATTTATGAATGGAACTTTCGGGATAGTTAGAGGCCAAGGAAGCATCCCTCAGTTCTCTATTAAGTCACTTAATTCTGTTCATGTTATTACCTCAGTACCTCTCATGGCTGTTCCTTCCTCTCAGTTCTCTCTATGTTCTTATTTTTCTCCTAGATTATTGTAATGAGCTCCTGGTTAATCTTCCTAAACTCTCTTAATATATCTTTTGTCATAGTGATATTCTAAATAGAAATTGATCTGCCAGTAACTGTTGAGAGTGTTTCACTGGCTTTCAGCCACCTGGGGATAGTCTGAATTGCTTGGCATGGCTTTTTAAGGCTCTTTGTGGATCTGTATCCACTCCCTCTTTGGCAACTATGGTATTGGAGGGAGGAAAGTGGGGTGAAAGGCTAATGAAAGATAAGCATAGCAAGCAGCTCACTGTTTCTACAATGCACCATGTACTTTAGGCCTTTTGCATATGTTTATCTGAAAGTCCCTTTCTTTGCATTCAGTTATCCATCAAATCACATCTGAGATATTATTCCAGGAATTTGTTCCAGTAGTTCTCTTGGCACATATCTCAGTATATTATGTCTGCTTGTATGTGAGCCTCACCTTGTACTGGAATTGCTAGAAAGGGGAGTGGCATCTTCATTTGGGTCTCCTTAGCATAGAATATGTTAGGTGCTGCATGTGTAGAGAACAACTAGACATATATAAGCCTTGTCCTCACAGTGCTTTCAGGGAGGCAAATAAGCATGTACCATAAAATGGTAGGACAAGTGCAAGATGTTAAACACCTCCTTGTGAAAGTGGCGTTTAAAATGATCACTAAAGGATAAGTAGGGATTAGCTAATTGTTGAGGAAAACTGAGACACCAAAATAACGTCCCATGGCTTGGTGTTCAAATAGCAAGAAATGAAGCTACAGAATGTGCAAAAACTGTCATGAAGGGCTGTGAGAGTAAAATGACCATAGAATTTACCTTCTGGATTGCAAAGCTTTTGAGGACATGAGGAGCTGTTAATATGCCAGGACAATAGGCGTAAACAGACCTTCCTAGGCAAACTAGAATTTATGGTGAGTGTGAAGTTTATGCTGAGCATATAGGAATTCATGGAAAGGCTTCTAAATAAGAGACATAATTTGATCACATTTACTTTTAAAAATAATTATAGCTCTGGTGTGAAGGATAAACTGACAGGGACCTATTGTAATAAGCTGAAAGAATGTGGTGACTTTACACAGAAGTGGGAGTGAATTTGTGGGAGGTTTAAGAAGTGAATATTGATTCATCAGTTGGGGGTGAGGCAGAGGGAGATGTTAAGGTTGATACCTGGTTTCTCTTTTATCTCGTTACCATCCATGGCATTACCATACCATCTTTTGCATGGGAGAAGAACATTACCATCCATCTCCCATGCAAAAGAGCTATATTGGGGAGGTCAGATTTAGACATTTTAAGTTGAAGAGGCCTTTGAGATACTGAGATGGAAATATTCTAGTAGATAGCTAGATATGAATGTAGAAAGGTCCGGGTTAGAGAAAGATTTGCATTTGTGTATGTTTTCTGTTTGTATTATTTCCCCGTCCTTTAAACTATACTTACTGTTTCTAGGGTTTACATTGGGAAAAACTACTTTGTTTTCCAAACTTCAAAGAATGGTAAATACAAAATGTTTTGTTTAGTTTTCCTCTTTCTTGGCTAGGAAGTAATTCTGAACCAGTGAGCAGTCGCAGTGCTGAAGGATATGCTTATCCACTTGTTAAATGAACAAATAGTGGGATTATGAGTGTTTATTTTGTTCTGTGTACTTTTATATGTTTTAAATTTTTGTCTAAGTGATTAAAAATGGAATAGTGTTTGGCCATTTGTATTTGAGTGGCTCCTATAAATGTAGTTTTCATCTGTTGGGCCTATGATACTGGCTTTAAGGACATCTTATCTCATTTAATCCTCACAATACCTTGTGGTTAGTGGTATTCTCATTTTACAGATATGATTAAACTTAGAGAAGTTAAGTAGTTTTGCCATAGTTTATACAGCAAGTGGCAGAACAGTGTTTGAACCCAGACTGGTCTAACTCTGTTCTATATAATCTTCAGACTCTAAGTTGTCTTTAGGGACTACCAAAAAAAAACTAAGCTGCTTTCAAGCTGTCTTCCTTTGACATTGACCATATGACATACATATACATGCTTAAGAGTAGAAATTGGCCAGGCACGGTGACTCACACCTGTAATCCCAGCACTTTGGGTGGCCAAGGCCAGTTGATCACCTGAAGTCAGGAGTTTGAGACTAGCCTGACCAACATGGCAAAACACCATCTCTACTAAAAATACAAAATTAGCTGGGCATGCATGCCTGTAATCCCAGCTCCTCAGGAGACTGAGGCAGTAGAATCACTTGAACTCACAAGGCAGAGGTTGCAGTGAGCCAAGATTGTGCCATTGCACTCCAGCCTGGGCAACAAGAGTGAAACTCCGTCTCAAAAAAAAAAAAAAAAAGAGTAAACACTATCTTGTATTGATGTAATACTTTTTTGAGTTTTACATGCTTTGTATATGTTGTCAAGCTCTCAGTAACAAAGTTTGAGTGGCAGCACCCCCTAACAGTTGAGGCATATGTGATTAAAGAGCCAAACAAAGAATCCACACAGGTGCACTGGGTTCTGAGCCTCGTTATAGTAAGTACTCTGCCCTGGAGGACTTGAGCTGATGTTCACCAGAAGCTAAAGTGATTATTATGTAATGTTTAGAGATAATGTTTAGATAGTTCTGCTTAGAATCTGTTACAATGTTTAAGCTCTGTTTGCTTTATAGTAGAGAACTTCCTGTACTGGACTGTGGACCGATAAAGCCAGACATCTGTGCTTCCAACTCAGCAGGTAAAAGTTGACATTTTCAGAATATTCAATATTGAACCATCTCTTTATATCTCCATGCAGGCCTAGTCAAGATGAATTCATTAGAACAGGAAACTTTTCATTTTAGGGTCTGTTGACCATATGTTTTATAGTTTGTCAATTTTTCTGTTTTAATTGACTGTTTGGAAGATCAGATTGAGATATTTTCTGTTTGATTATTTAATAAATAACTTTGTTAGGCTTTATCTAACAAAAGATAGGTAACTAACCTCAGCAGTGTTTGTCATCTTATTTTGAAATTGAAATATGTATTTTAGCTTTATCACATTTTAAATCTCAGTTGCTTAAAAAAATTTTATAGTTGGCCGGGGGCGGTGGCTCATGCCTGTAATCCCAGCACTTTGGGAGGCTGAGGCAGGTGGATCACGAGGTCAGGAGATCGAGATCATCCTGGTTAACATGGTGAAACCCCATCTCTACTAAAAGCACAAAAAATTAGCCGAGGTTGGTGGTGGGCATCTGTAGTCCCAGCTACTCAGGAGACTGAGGCAGCAGAATGATGTGAACCCGGGAGGCAGAGCTTGCAGTGAGCCGAGATCGCGCCACTGCACTCCAACCTGGGCAACAGTGCAAAACTCTGTCTCAAAAAAATATATATATAGTTAACAGGTAGTCAGAAGTTTAAATACCTGAATCTTTATTTCACAGGGCATAACTTAGTATGAAAGTTAATTTTACTTTGACTTTCAAATTTTACAAGTATATTTAAAATATATTTTATTTTATAAGTATATTTAAAATAAGTATATTTAAAATTAAAAATTCTTAAGATGATCAAGAAAAATTCTTAAATATCTGTTTCTTTTTATATAATATAATGGAGTTATTTTAATAAAGAGGAATTATTGCATTATTCGCTGAAAACTCTGCTTCATATTTGTCACATTAGACCTTAAAAGAGCCTCTGAATTCTAAGTCATTTTTTACAACAGCCTTTGAATAACTCAGTTATTTTGTCTTTAAAGTTTCTATAGCTGAATATTATTTCTTTTCAGCAAGTGAAATAAAACATGATCCCAAAGATGCAAACACTTCCTTAGGAGAAGTTGCTAATGAGACCTCTGAAAATGAAACACTGGGAGACTTCAGTGAACAAATAAAAGGTTCAGACTTGGATGAAAAGGTACTAGGGGATCTTTTGCATGTTTTTATTTCTTAGTCTTAAATAGTGGTAATGCATAAATCCATCTTAACAGTGCTATCGGGTGGCGAGTATAACTCCCTTTATTGAATAAAAGAATCAAGTCGCTCTAGCCATGGGATGTATCCCTTGATATTTGGTGTAAGCATAGTATAAAAAAGATTTTCCTTGCCTGGGAAAATGGGATGTACTGTTTAATTACATACTGTAGTTAGCTTTTTAGTATCTGAAGTTTGCCACAAACCTATGAAAGTCTTTCTAAATAAAATATTACATATTTTTCTGCCTCAGAAAACACTATAATACTGAAAATCGTTTGATCTTCCTTGATTTTCAGGTAGCATAGTACTTGAGGGCCATGCTTCCTAGTATGGGATGATTTCTTTGTTTTGTTTGAGGGAAGGGGGATTATATATTTATCCTTCTAATACCATCGTAGGCTTCAAAGTACTAACCCTTTACAAAATATGAGACTTAGTAATATTTGCTCTTAAGATGTCTGGCCCTCAAATTTGGGAATTAACAAACTTGTTTTCATCTCTCTCTTACATTTTAGGAACACTACAGGGTAAATAGATTGACTTATGGGACATATGCCTGGCCTATTGCTTTTCTGCTCTTGTAAATGGCTGACTGTAAATTTTTAGAAATGCTTCCTTATTGATCTTTTACTTCCCACTACATGTGTATGTGTGTACAAGTATGTATGTATGTACAAGTGCACACATGTATAGTGAGAAATAAAAGATCAATATGCCAGGTGCAGTGACTCAGGCCTGTTATTCCAGCACTTTAGGAGGCTGAGGTGAGAGGACTACTTGAGGCCAGGAATTTGAGACCAGCTTGAGCAACATAGTGAGACCCTGTCTCTACCAAAAAAAATTTTTTTTTTTTTATTAGCCAGGCATGCTGGCATCCACCTGTAGTCACAGCTACTTGGCGGGTTGGAGGTGGGAGGATAGCTTGAGCCTGGGAGGTCAAGTCTGCAGTGAGTCATGTTCGGGCCACTGCACTCCAGCCTGGGCAACAAAGCAAGACCTGTCTCAAAGAAGAAAAGGTAGGGGCGCACACGCGCGTGTGTGCGTGGGTGTGCGTGCGTATCTATTATATACGTGTGTGTGTGTGAATGATTCTTTTCCAGAGGCCTTTTCTTTTCTTCTCTGTATCACTTGTCAATTTTTAGGTTTACCATAGTAGTAATTACTTTATGATTCTACTGTTGGGCTCCTGATAAAGTACTAGTGTACTTTTTTTAACTTTTTATTTTGAAATAGAGATTCACAGGAAGTTACAAAGGTAGTTCAGAGAGGACCCATGTTGCCTTCACCTAGTTTTCCCCTACATCTTACATCTTAAAGTATAAGAAGCAGGAAATTGATATTGATAAAATATGTTTGTGTAGGTCAGTGTATTTTATCAAATATGCAGATTTATGTGACCACCACTGCAGTCAAAGAGCTATAATAGCACCACAAAGATCTCCCTTATGCTACCTCTTAACAGTCATACCTCTCTCCCTCCACCAATAATTTCTATAGTTTTGGCATTTTAAAATGAAGATTCATAAGAGGTTGGCTAGAGGATTATTAATTGATAATTCTAAAAACAAAACCAGCTTTAGTTTTACTGATTTTTTTTTCCTATGTTGCTTTTTTGTTTTCAGTTTCACTGATTTCTGCTCTGGTTATTTCCTCCTTCTACTTACTTCGGATTAATTTGTTGTTCTTTTTGTAGCTTCCTAAAGTTGCAGCCAAGGTCATTGATTTATTATTTTCTTAATTATTTTCTAATAGAGACATTTAGTGCTATATATTTATCCATAAATACTGTTTCAGCAGCATCCCACTTTTTGTTGAGATAAATTGTGGATTCACCTGTGTTATAAGAAATAATACATAGATATCTATGTACCCTTTACCTAGTTTCTCCCAATTGTAATATATTGCACAACCACAGTACAATATCACAACCAGAATATTGGCATTAATACAATCAAGATATTACAGACCATTTCCATCACCACATGGATCCCTCATGTTGCCCTTTGATAGCGCACACCTACTTTCTTCTCTCTTTCCTCCATCGCCCATTCCTTAATCCTGGACAACCACATATCTGTTCTGCATTTCTATAATTCGGTCATTTCAAGAATATTATATAAATGGAATCATACAGTATGTAACCTCTTCAGATTTGTTTCTTTTTTTTTTTTTCCTCACCTGGCATAATCCTGTGGATATTCAACCAAATCATTGCATATATCGATAGTTCATTCATTTTTACTGTTTAGTAATACTCCATGGTATGAGTGTACCATAGTTTGTTTAGCTATTTGCTCATTGATGGACATCTAGTTTGGGACTGTTACAGGATAAAGCTGCTATCTATAAATATTCATGTACAGGTTTTTGTGTATCTATGTGTTTTAATTTCTCTGGAATAAATGGGCTGTAACTGCTGAACTATATGGTAGTCGCATGTTAGGTTTTAACTTGGGTGAACTCATCCTCCAGATTACTTCCCTGCGGTTAGACTCAGTTGAAATGTTTGTTCAGTTCTTTGAGTCTTAGCTGGGCTCTTTGGAATCCACGTTACATACATATTGTTGAGAGATCAGCTAGAGATTTGGGTCAAGTTATAAGTAGATTTGGGGACTTTGTCTGTTAGACTTTCTCCCAGATTCCTAGCCTCACTTTCTGATTTTACCCCAAACTCTGTTCTTCTGGTTCTTTGTTGGTAGGGCAAATTGTTGTCCTCCCCAAGTGGTTCCAACTAGGGCCTGCCCTTGGGTATACAGCCATAAAAACAAGACAGTTACCCAGTGGCATTCCATCTTTCTGAGTGTAGACTTCCCTCTAGGTTCTGCCTGCTTTTCATATCTCTCCAGGGTTTTCAGGTAGTTTAAACATATTTTATCCAGGGTTTATGGTTGTTATCTGCAGAAGAGTTACCCCAATAGGAGATTCTCTGCCATTTCTCAAAGTACACCCATTGTGAATTCTTTTGAATTTCATCCAGATGGTAGCGTACTGTTCTTTACCTTGCTTGAGATGTTTTTCCTTTCAATGTATGTAATGATGTCTTGTTTTTATAGTTGTATAATTACCTACTATATGAATATACTCTAACAAGTCCCACTACTGATGGACACTTGGTTTGTTTCCATTTTTTTGCTATTTAAATATTGCTGCATTATGCATCCTTGAGCATAAGGCATTTTGCATATGTGCAAGCATTTTTGGATTAATTCCTAGAAGTGGAGTTGTCAAATTGTCCTTCATAGAGATTGCTTTGATGTATACTTTCAACAACATTGTGTGAGAGTGCCATTTTCTCCCCACACACTAATTCATTATTAATTTTTTGTCCATCTGCCTATTTTTATAAATGACTTTGTTTTAGTTTTAATATGCATTTCTCTTATGAGTCTAGTTAAACATCTTTAGAAGCCATTTATATTGTTTTCTATGAACTTGCTGTTTATGTCCTGGTATGATTGGCTGTGGTCCCACCCAAAATCTCATCTTGAATCTACATAATCCCCACAATCCCTGCATGTCAAGGGAGAGACCAGGTGGAGGTAATGGACTCATGGGGGCAGTTCCCCCCTTGCTATTTTGTGATAGTGAGTTCTCATGAAATCTGATGGTTTTATTAGCATTTAGTAGTTCCTCCTGCATTCATTCTCCTTCCTGCCACCTTGTGAAGAAGGTGCCTTGCTTCCTCTTCACCTTGTGTAAGTTTCCTGAGGCCTCCCCAAACCATGCTGAACTGCGAGTCAATTAAAACCTCTTTCCTTTATAAATTACCCAGTTTTGGACAGTTCTTTATAGTAGCATAAAAATGGACTAATACATGCCCACTTGCCCATTTTCTTCCGGATTTGATCTTTTTACTTGTAGGAACATTTCATGATATAAACTTATCTGTTCTTTGTCATATGTGGCTATACCTTTTCCTGGATTTCATTTGTTTTGACTTAGTTTAGGAGCTTTTCACCTTGTAAAAGCCTTTTATTTTTATTTAATCAAATATGTCAGTTTTCTTTCATAGTAGGAGTTACAAGTCAGATTTAGAGAAACCCTTCCCCATCTCAACATTTAAAATTTTCTCTCATATTTTCTTTTAGGGTTTTTTGGTGTTATTTATTATGTTTAAATTTTTAATCAAACTAAAATTTATCTTAGGGGAAGGAATATAGAAACAGTGTAACTTTTCCTTGTTTTAGCAGATGGCATTTTGTACTCTTTATTCTCTTAACGTATGAAAATATTTAAAATATTTGTAGTCAAACCTATTGATATCTTACTTCATGGTTTCTACCTTTGGTGTCATGCTTAGGCTTTCCAAATCCTCCAGATTATATACTCATTTATATATTTGATTTGTTTTGCTATTTTATTTTATTTTCTACTTTTAGAATTTATTTTTAATTTAATGAAATCTTTAATGAACCTAAAAGGTATTTTGGCATATGGTGAGTTGGGAGCACACTTAATTTCCATCCAATTAACTAGCCAGTTGTTCTACCATTTATTGAATCATTTCCTCCTAAATTTCAAGTGCCATATTGAATATTTTCTGTTTTATATATAGATCTGTTTCTTTTCTTTTGTTTCATTGATTGCTAGTCCTTACACCAATAGCATACTATCAATTTTTTGAAAAATAGTAAGTAAAATATTAAATAGTAAAATGTTTTTTGGTGGTTCTCTCATGTGTTTTTTTTAAACAGTGCTTTAAACTCACATTGTAATTTCTTTAATGTATAAATTAATTTGGGGAGAACCAACATCTTTAACTCTAGTATTCTCATTCAGGAACATGGTAGGTCCTTCAGTTTGTTATGTTTTATGTTTCTCAGTTGATTTTTGTAGTTTTCTAAGATTTCTAGGTTGTCTTCCAAGGCTTTTATAGTTTTGGGTTTTAACATTTAAGTTTTTAACCCATCTCGAGTTGATTTTTGTAGTTTTCTAAGATTTCTAGGTTGTCTTCCAAGGCTTTTATAGTTTTGGGTTTTAGCATTTAAGTTTTTAACCCATCTCGAGTTGATTTTTGCATATGGTAAAAGAAGGGTCCAGTTTCAGTCTTCTGCATGTGGCTAGCCAGTTACCCAGCACCATTTATTGAATAGAGAGTCCTCTCCACATTGCTCGTTTTTGTCAGCTTTGTCGAAGGTCAGATGGTTGTAGGTGTGCAGCCTTATTCCTATGCTGTCTATTCAGTTCTATTAGTCCGTGTATCTGTTTTTGTACCAGTACCATGCAGTTTTGGTTATTGTAGCCCTGTAGTATAGTTTGAAGTCAGTAACATGATGCGTCCAGCTTTGTTCTTGTTGCTTAGGATTGCCTTGTCTATTCGCTCTCCTTTTGAGTTTCATATGAATTTTTGCTAGTTCTCTGAAGAATGTCATTGATAGTTTAATAGGAATAACATTGAATCCATAAATTACTTTGGGCAGTATGGCCATTTTAATGATATTGCTCCTTTCTATCCATGATCATGGAAAGTTTTTCCATTAGTTGATGTCCTCTCTGATTTCTTTGAGCAGTGTTTTGTAATTCTCATCATAGAGGTCTTTCACTTTCCTGGTTAGCTGTATTCCTAGGTATTTTATTCTTTTAGTGGATGACTGTTTTTTCAAAAGTTTAGTATTTGAACATGTATAACCTTCTTATGACTGGAAAATCATGATTTCAAAACAGCTACTTGTGAAATGTAAGTATAGTTATATTTAAAACACATTTAAATATTTCTTATGAAAAATAAATTTTATGTTCACAAATACCACTTTAAAATAATTCAAAGCTCAAGCTTTTTTTCTGAATAAAAAGAAACTCAACTTAAGTTTTACCTAATGATTTGAAATAGCGACTTGGGTAATTAAAGGTGATATCAAAACCTGGACAAATGTTTTGACTTATATTAATTTTTCTCTTAAGCAGCAGTGGAAATTTTAAAGTCAGGATTCAGTATTTTAAATTATGTAGAATAGAATTGTTTTTAGGGATTGGCCATAAACTAGTTGTTTAATTAACATCGAATACATTATAATAAATCCAGTAAGCCTCATAGCTTAGTGTGTAATACAGAGACATTCACTGGTTCTTATTTAACCATAATCTCTTCACAGCATAGATTTACAGACAAAGTGATTACCAAAGAAGAAAAAGAAAATATTTATGAAGTTTGCAAAAGGTCTGTAACATAATTCTTAATTACATAACTTAAAATAGTCACTCGTCTAATTTGTATCTTGAGTATGTTTTTTGTTCTCTACTGTTTATATGCTTGGGCTATATGCCATTAGCCATATATAGGTATACTTTAATTAATGTGTCAGATGTACTCAGGTGTAAGGGGTATTGTAAATTACCTTAAAGCTGTCACTAAGTTTTTTGAGTCATTAAAATATTTTTTGAGGAAAGATAAGGAGTAGTTATAAAAAGAAAAAATGATGTATGTTTGACTTTTATGAAGATAAGAGTGGCTGAAATCAGACTCACATTGCAGTTTGCAAGGATCTTACATGGGTGCAGTGATTCATACGGAGAGTTATAGCACACTCTCTGGAACATATAAAACCGCATTTAGAGTTGGAGGACACCTTAAAGATCATCTGATCTATCCTCCACCACCCTCATTTTGCATTTGACTCACCCAGGTCAAGGTGATGGATATATCTGAGGCCTTTAATGTTAAGGCAGTAATTTTCAAAGTGTGATCCTTGGAGAAGCATCATCATGCATGAACTTGTCAGAAATTGAAATTATTGGGTCCCATCTCAGACCTACTGAATCAAACTTTGGCGATGGGCCTATCAATCTGTTTTTAACAAGACCACCAGCTGATTTTGATGCATGCTCAAGTTTGAGAACTACTGTGTTAAGGGAAAGGCCAGACAAGAATTAGATTGGTATAGAAGGTTTAGTACGGTTCATGACCATTTGGAGATACTAAAGAAAAAGGAAGATACTAAAGAAAAAGCAAGAAGGTTAACTTTTTTTTTCTATTGCAATCATTTTGCTTACAAACTAAGATAGTGTAACTGCAGCCTGCAAAGGTTTATCAACTTGACTCTATCATAGTGATCACCAGTGTGACATTGATTGGTTAAGTCATTACATCACCATGGGCTTCAGTCATCTGATCAAAAATAAAAGATAGATAATCTCTTCCATCTGTAGAAATTCATAATTTCTATTTCTTTGTTTATGTTGCCGCTTTTGTTTTATTTGCGGGGAACATACTGATAATACATATAAGTGACATCCCAAGTTGGGGAGAGAAATGAAGATCTTTTTTTTGTGTGAAAATCTTAAATTCTATCAATGCTACTAAATTTCAACTGTTGTAAGTATGGCTCCCTCTTCTTACTACTTTTACTCTCCTCTGGCCCAGAAAACACAACCTGAAAAAACTTATTAGAATTATTTTTAAGGTAAACATTATAGTATCTGAATGGTAGTGTAAACCTTTCTTCTAAAAAGTAAATGCATTTGTATTTACTAATCAGCTCTGAAGTACTTCTTTCCCTCTCCTTGCTTAAGTTATTTTTCTAGAGAAGTAGTGTCCAAATTAAATTTTTCTAAAATTGGTTATGTAGGATCTCACATATTAGAATGCAATTAAAGCTGTTTAAATCAGTCACCCTGAAACAATAACATTTTTAATACCTTTTCCCCAGAGAAAGCTCTCAAAGACCTTTATAGGCTTATTGTATATACTTTTCTTGAAGAATAATTTATAATTAATTTAATTACATTATCAGTAGAATAATTTAGTGACATCTTCCAGATTAAAACACTAACCTAACTCCTCCTCAGACCTTTTGTTTGGCATGGTCAAAAATATTTTGCTCTAATCTTAACCACACCACCCCATTCCTTCCTCTACTCCAACCACTTAAGAAGTGCTGGTTTTCTAGTTAAGAAGGCAGGAACAACCTATTAGAGATGTTAAAGAATTGTAATATATACAGGTATACCTTGGAGGTATTGCAGGTTTGAGTTCAGACTACTGCTGTAAAGCAAATATTGCAATAAAATGAGTCATATGAATTTTTTTTGTTTCCCAGTGCGTAGAAAGGTTATGCTTACACTATAGTCTATTAAGTGTGCAATAGCATTATGTCTTTAAAAAAATGTACACACCTTCATTTAAAAATACTTTATTGCCAAAAAGTTCTTACATCATCTGAGCCTTCAGTGAGTCATAATTGCCTGGATGTTGATGGCTGCTTACTGAATAGGGTGGTTGAAGATTGGAGTGAAGGTTGAAGGTTGAGGTGGCTGTGGCAGTTTCTTAAAATAAGACAACAATGCAGTTTGCTGCATCAGTTGACAGTTCTTCTCACAAAAGATTTCTCTGTGGCATGTGATGCTGTTTGATAGCATTTTACCAACAATAGAACTTCTTTCAAATTCGGATTCAATCCTCTCAAACTCTACCTCTGCTTTATCAGCTAGTTTGTGTGATGTTCTGAGTCCTTTGCCACTTAAACAATGTTCATGGCTTCATCAGTAGTAGATTTCATCTCAAGAAACCACTTTCTTTGCTCATCCATAAGAAGCAACTCTTCATCCATTCAAGTTTTATAATGAGATTGCAGCAATTCAGTTACAACTTTAGGCTCCACTGCTAGTTCTAGTTTTCTTGCTGTGTCCTCCACATTTGCAGTGACTTCTACCACTAAAGTATTTAAACCCTGAAAATCATCTCTGAGGGTTGGAATCAACTTCCTCCAGACTGCTAATGTTGATATGTTGACCTCCTCTTTTAAATCACAAATGTTTTTAATGGCACCTAGAATGGTGAGTTCTTTCTAGGTTTTCAATTTACTTTGCCAAGATCTATCAGAGAAATCACTATCCATGGCAGATAGAGCCTAATTAAATGTATTTCTTAAATAATAAGACTTGAAAGTCAAAATTGCTTCTTGATTCATAGATTGCAGAATAGATGTTGTGTTAGCAGGCATAAAAACAACATTCAGGCTGAGCGTGGTGGCTCATGCCTGTAATCCCAGCAATTTGGGAGGCCAAGGTGGGTGGATCACGAGGTCAGGAGTTCAGCACCAGCCTGGTCAAGATGGTGAAACCCCACCTCTACTAAAAATACCAAAATTAGCCAGCCGTGGTGGCAGGCGCTTGCAATCCTAGCGACTGAGGAGGCTGAGGCAGAGAATTGCTTGAACCCGGGAGGCAGAGGTTGCAGTGAGCTGAGATCATGCCACTGCACTCCAGCCTGGGCAACAGAGCAAGACTCCTTCTCAAAAACCAAACAAACAAAAAAACACAATATTCATCTCCTTGAGCATGTCTGGCAGAGTTCTTGGGTGACAAAATACATTGTCAATGAGCAGTGATATTTTGAAAGGAATCTTTTTTGAGCAATAGATCTCAATAGTAGGCTTAAAATATTCAGTAAACCATGCTTTAAACAGATGTGCTGTTGTACAGGCTTTGATGTTTCATTTATAGAGCACAGAAAGAATAGATTTAACATAATTCTTAAGGGCCCTATGATTTTTGAAATGGTTAAAGTTGCCAGCTGCATTATCCCTTAACAGGAGAGAGCCAGTCTATTTGTTGAATCTTTGAAGGCAGGCATTAACTTTTCTTTAGCTATGAAAGTCCTAGATGGTATCTTCTTCCAGTATAAGGCAGTTTTGTCTATGTTGAAAATCAGTTTGTTGTAGCTTCCCTCATCAGTTATCTTAGCTGGATCTTCTGGATAACTTGCTGCAACTTTTCCATTAGCACTTCCTGTTTGACCTTGCACTTCTATGTTACAGAGATGGCTTGTTTCATCAAACCTCGTGAACCAATTCTGCTAGCTTCATACTTCTGTAACTTTCTTATCTCTCACAGCCCTCACAGAATTGAAGAGAGTTAGGGTCTTGCTCTGTATTAGGGACTGGTTTGATCTTCCATCTAGATCACTCAAACTTTCTCCATTTCCGCAATAAGGCTGTTTCACTTTCTTTTCATTCACATGTTCACTGGAGTAGCACTTTGAATTTCCTTGAAGAACTTTTCCTTTACATTGACAGCTTGGTTAACTATTTGGTACAAGAGGCCTACCTTTTGGCCTATCTTGTTCATCAACATGCCTTCCTCACTAAGCTTAATCATTTCTAGCTTTTGATTTAAAGTAAGAGATGTGAGACCCCTCCTTTCACTTGACTACTTAGGGGACATTGTAGGGTCATTAACTGGTCTAATTTCAATATGGTTTTGTCTCAGGAAATGGGGAGGCCTAAGGAGAGGGAGAGAGATAGGGGAACAGCCAGTTGGTGTTGCAGTCAGAACACACACATCATTCATTGATTAAGTGCACCCTCTTATAAGGGCTTAGTTTTCATGGTGCTCTGAAACAATATCGGTAGTAACATTGATCACTGATCACGAATCACCATAACAGATAAAATAATAATGAAAAAATTTGAAATATTGTGAGAATTACCAAAATGTGACACAGAGACGTAAGTGAGCATATGCTGTTAGAAAAATGGCACCAGTTAGACTTGCTCGACTCAGGGTTGCCACAGTCCTTCAATTTGTAAAAAAATAAAAATAAAAACTTTTTTTAAAAAGAAATATCTGCAAAGGATTACTTTAATGTTTAAAAATGCATTTAAATTCTGATGTTAGTTTTTCCTTTCACACAGCAAAGATTCTAGAAATGCCGACATTATGGTTGGCGAATGTCAGTTTGCAGCACCAGTCCCGAAACCTCTGTGCTTATTAGTACCTCCTTTGAATCTAAGTGGTCATCAAGAAGACACAATACTGAATACCTGGATGAATGGTACTATTTGTTTTCTTAATGAAATCCTGTTGGCTTTTGGTCATATAGGAACTAGGAGATTTTTCTACCAAAAACAAAAGATGATT
Organism: Macaca nemestrina; assembly: GCF_043159975.1. Taxonomy (NCBI): domain Eukaryota; kingdom Metazoa; phylum Chordata; class Mammalia; order Primates; family Cercopithecidae; genus Macaca; species Macaca nemestrina. The sequence goes on from NC_092126.1 coordinate 107,614,402, forward strand.
AAAAAAGAAAAATGGAAACATGTAAAATATGTTAAAATTAGAAAGTCTGTGCACCTTTACTTAGTACTTTTTTTTTTTTTTTTTTTTTTTTTGAGACAGAGTCTCACACTGTTGCCCAGGCTAGAGTGCAGTGGCACGATCTCAGCTCACTGCAACCTGTACCTCCCCAGGTTCAAGCGATTCTCCTGCCTCAGCCTCCTGAGTAGCTGGGATTACAGGCATCCACTGCCATGCCCGGCTAATTTTTTGTATTTTTAGTAGAGACGGGGTTTCACTTTGTTGGCCAGGCTGGTCTTGAACTCCTGACCTCGTAATCTGCCCACCTCAGTCTCCCAAAGTGCTGAAATTACAGGTGTGAGCTACCACGCCCAGCCTACTTAGTACTTTTGATGGAACAATGTGTGAAATATCTGTATTTATGTGATAGTGGTAGTATGAGTAAATTACAGATTGTATCTAAAATATATTTTGATAGAGTGTATTTGTATATGTATTTTAGAATTTGTGTCAGTTTTTTGATAATTAACAGTACTTTGAACAAAACAGACTACATTAAAGGATGAATTTAGAATCTATAAAATCACGTTGTATAGCACACACACCTAACTTTTCTGTACCTACCCAGTACTGACTTCATGCTGCCTCGTGTTGTATACTGTAACAGCAAGCTCATGATGGTCATGTGTTTTATCTTAAAAAGTCTTACAGTTTTCATAATGCAAATTACTGTGAAGCTATGCAGCAAAAACTTCAGCTTGTTTCAGATTATAGCTGGATGCTGCCAAAGTAAAAAATAAATGATTTAAAATTAAAAATACTTTTATTTTTATTTGTTATTTTTATCTTTAGAAAAGAACATTTTTAAATGCCCTAGTTCTCTTTTTAAAAGACCAACATTAAGGGATATGATGCCTGGTGTATTAGTTTGCTTGGGCTGCCATAATAAAATGCCACAGATTAAAGGTCTCAAACAACAGAAATTTATTTTGTACAGTGCTAGAAGTTCAAGACTAAGGTTCTAGAAGGGTTCATTTTCTGATGAGGGCTCTTGTTTCTGGCTTGCAGATGGCTACCTTCTTGCTAAGTCCTCACATAACTTTTCCTTGGTGTGTGCAAGGAAAGAGTGTAAGCTCTGTGGTGCCTATTCTTTTTTTTTTTTTTTTTTTTTTTTTTTTTAAGACAGAGTCTCACTCTGTAGCCCAGGCTGGAGTGCAATGGTGTGATCTTGGCTCACTACAACGTCCGCCTCCCAGGTTCAAGTGATTCTCCTGCCTCAGCCTCCCGAGTAGCTGGGATTACAGGCACACACCACCGTGCCTGGCTAAATTTTGTATTTTTAGTAGAGATGGGTTTCACCATGTTGGCCAGGCTGGTCTCAAACTCCCGACCTCAGGCAGTCTGCCCACCTGGGCCTCCCAAAGTGCTGAGATTACAGGTGTAAGCCACCACACCAGGCTGGCGCCTATTCATATAAGGACATTAATTCCATTGATTCAGGACCCCACCTTTATGACCTCATTTAACCTTATTAACTTCTATAAACACCCTATCTCCAAATATAGTCATATTGAGGGTTAGGGCTTCAACATGTGAATTTTGTGGGAACACAGTTCAGTACATTGCACCTGGATTTGTCACTAGTTTTCTTCCCTTAGAAATGTTCATTGTGTATAATATTTGTCTATTTAACTTAGAGATATATCATTTGAATACAGTGCCCAATGCTGCTATGTGAGGTTTTTAAGAAAGTTGTCTGCAGCTTATAGTGAGTTTAAAATTTTAAATTCAGGTCTAGAAATACTTGAAGGCACCTAAGATGTAAATCACACTATATTTCACAGGAACACACATGGCAGCACAGTCTGTGAATTGAACATGAATATTTCAAAGTGAAACTTTAAAGCAGATAGTAGTGATCATCTATTTCATTGTTATGAAGAAAATAAATTGTAACATATTGGTGTGTAATGTCACTCTAAATCATTTCTAGATTTCAGATTTCTGGGAAAACATTCTGTCCTAAAGCTGCAGAATCCTGAAACTTGTGAAATATTTAAGAGGGAAAAAAATGTGGGGGTAAGTCTACTTTTTAAAAAAGTAATAATCTGTCTCTTTGTCTTCCCCCTCCTCCTCCTTCTCCTCCCTCCTCTTCCTCACTTTCCTCCACTCCCTCTTTTACCCTCCCCTTAAAAAAAAATAATTTCATAAAACCAATACTTTGGACCTTTGGGTTTTATTTCCCTATATATATATATATATTTTTTTTTTGAGACGGAATCTTGCTCTTGTCATCAGGCTGGAGTACAATGGCATGATCTCGGCTCACTGCAACCTCCGCCTCCTGGGTTTGAGCCTCAGCCTCAAGATTCTCCTGCCTCAGCCTCTCGAGTAGCTGGGATTATAGGCGCCCACCACCACACCTGGCTAAGTTTTGTATTTTTAGTAGAGACGGGGTTTCGCCATGTTGGCCAGGCTAGTCTCTAACTCCTGTCCTTGTGATCCTCCTTCCTTGGCCTCCCAAAGTGCTGTGATTACAGGTGTGAGCCACCGTGCCCAGCCTATCATCATTTTTTAAGCAGTTCCAGATATTATATGGATTTTGAATAGAGGTTTGTGGTAAGAGGTAGAAAATAAGTAGTGACTTAGAAGATATTAACAAATAGCATAAGAGGTTGAAAACAGCAGAGGGAGAACATCCAAAACAGAAAAAACAGGCTGAATAGTTTTCTGTGATGACAGAGAAAGCTGCTGATATAAAGCAGTTTATGGGGAAAGTTTGTTGTAAAAAGTTTTAACTCTCATTTGCCTTGTTCTATTAACCAGAAAAACTAAGGAGAATTTTGGTTCTAATAAATGCATCTGAAATATAGTGCATATTATAATAGAATTAACTTTTTGTAAAATAGAGACAGGTATATAAAAGGGAGGAGGAATGTGTACATTTAATTATGTAAAATATGTGGGGGCTGGGAGTCCGTGGGATATTTCTGTTCCTTAATTTTTCTGTGAACCTATACCTGCTCCAAAAAAACAGTCTTAAAAAATGAGAATTATAAAGTGCCATTTTCCATACCACTTATAATATACTGTCTTGTAGTTGTTTTTCTGTCATCTGTATTTCATCCCTCTAATAGATGATAAATTTCTAGAGGGTGCCTTCCACAGAAAGAGTGCTCAATAAATATCTGTCATTGGTGAAAAAAAAAAAAGAGACATAAAAGAGAATAACCTTGATGGAATATTTTACACAAAGATAAATTTTTTAAAATCCAGACAAATCACTCTGAAATGATTTTTAAATTATTTTTGAAAATATAAATTGTTTGAAGTTTTATTTTTTCTTATCAAATTAGCAAACAAGTTATCTTGATACTCTTTGGAGTATATGTTATTTGTGTTGCTTCAAATGCTGTCTTGCTTAACTATACTGGATGCTTTACAGTTAATACAGAAAGTGAATCTTTCTAATTTTCTAGGTGTTCCAGAAGTCCCTAGGGTTGATGATACCCTATAAATATTGCAAATTTCATTTTAATACGTTACGTGGCTGTGAGCGACCACTGTGCAAGTTTGCTCATGTGCCTGAACAAGGGGATGAAAAGGTAAAACATATAAAGTCTTTAAAGTAGAGATTGTTTTAATAGCTATCTCAGTCGTGCATTTTAATTTAGATTTTCGTTGACTCCTAATAGCATTGATGTGAGTTTTGCCTGCTTTTGTTCTTTATATAAAAGGAATCATATGTGTATTCTTTTGTCTATCTTCTTTTGCTCAATATTTTTGAACAAACACCTATTGCAGATGTTTCTCATTGTCGTATAATAGTTAATATTCCATTTTGTGAGTATATCAAAATGGAATATTGGATGGAGCAGATTTGGATATTACAATTGTGATGCTATCAGTGTTCTGCATGTCTTTTGGTGAACATATGTATACATTATGATAGGTTATACTTAAAACTGGAAGTGCTGTGTCATAGGGCCTACATATATTCAGCCTTAGTAGATAACAGCCGAACAGTTTTCCAGAGGAGTTTTACCAAATTACACTCCTACCAGCAATGTCTGAGAATTCTGGTTGTTTCACATCCTTACCAGCTCTTGATATTATTAGCCTTTTGCATTTAGCCATTCTGGCGGGTGGGTAGTGATACCTTCCCTGATGATTGATGAAGTTGAGCACTTTTCAAAATGTTTATTGAGCATTAGTAGGATATGCTGTATTTGGAAGTATACTGATATTTTCCCTATATTCTGTGGGATTCTTTTTCTTCTCTGTCTACAATAATTGATCACATAATCTGTATACAAGTTCTCAGTTGTGTGTGTGTGTATGTATATCTATATATATAAAATCATTTACTACTTTAGAAGTTGCCTTTTCACCTTTTGTATTTTGTTTTTTTAATTTTTAATTTAAAATTACAAGTTGAAAACTATAGTTTATTTATGGGGTACAGTGTGATGTTTTGATTTATGAATATGATATGGAATAATTAAATCAAGCTAATTAACATATCTGTCACCTAGGATACTATCTTTTTTTGTGGTGAGAACATTTGAAATTTACTCTTAGCAATTATGAAATGTACATTATTATTTGCTATAGTCACCACACCATGCAGTAGATATCAAAGAAAAAAAACTTTTTCTTCCTGTTTAATTGAGGCTTGGTACTCTTTGACCATCATCTCCCCATTCCCCTTACCACCCTTCACCCCTGTCCTCTGGTAACTACTGTTCTACTCTCTGCTCCTTTGAGTTTTAGATTCCATATGTAAATGAGAACATATATGGCATTTGTCTTTCTGTACTTGGCTTATTTCAGTTAGCATGTTCTCCAGTCTTTCTGTGTTACAGTGACAAAACTTCTTTCTTTTTTTAAGGCTGAATAGTATTTCATTGTGTATATATACCACATTTTCTTAATCCATTCATCCATTGATGGACACTTAGGTTGATTCCATACCTTGGCTGTTGTGAATAGTGCTGCAATGAACATGGAAGTGCAGACATCTCTTCAACATACTGATTTCAAATCTTTTGGGTAAATACACAGAAGTGAGATGCTAGATCATATGGCAATTCTATTTTTAGTTTTTTGAGGAATGACCGTACAGTTTTCCATAATGGCTATACTAATTTACATTGCCACCAACAGTATACAAAGATTCCCTTTTCTCCACATCTTCACCAGCACTTGTTATCATTTGTCTTTTTGATAATAGCCATTCTGACAGATGTCAGGCAATATGTCACTGAGGTTTATAATTTGCATTTCTCTGATTCATGATGTTGAGCCTTTTTTCGTACATTTGCCATTTATGTATCTTCTTTTGAGGAATGTTTGTTCAGCTCTCTTGCCCCCCCACCCCCTGTTTTTTTTTTTGTTTTGGGGACAGAGTCTTGCTCTGTTGCCCAGGCTGGAGTGCAGTGGCACAATCTCGGCTCACTGCAGCCTCTGCCTCCTGGGTTCAAGCAATTATCCTGCCTCCGCCTCCTGAGTAGCTGGGACTGCAGGCCTGCGCCACCACACCTGGCTAATTTTTGTATTTTTAGTAGAGACGGGGTTTCACCATGTTGGCCAGGATGGTCTCCATCTCCTGACCTCATGATCTGCCCGCTTTGGCCTCCCAAAGTGCTGGGATGACAGGCGTGAGCCACCACGCCCAGCCTCCCTTGCCCATTTTTACATTGGATTACTTCTGTTCTTTCTAAGTTATTTGAATTATTTATATATTTTAGATACTAACCCCTTATCAAATGTATGGCTTGCAAATATTTTCTCCCAATCTATAGGTTATCAGAACTTAATCTTAACGAAACCAACAACTATCCTCTAACAAGGAATTTACCACCAGATTGTGCCCAGATAAGGCAAACACCTAGCTATAGCCTTTCAAGTAATTTCTCAACTTTGTTTCCACATTCAGTCTGTAAGAAATCCCACTGTTCACACTGTTAAAACAGAGCTCTCTGAACCTCTCTAGTTTGTGGTGCTTCCCCATTCATGAATCTTTTAATGCTCAGATAAACTCTATTAAATTTATTTTTTCTGAAGTTTTTCTTTTAACAGAAGTCAAAACAAAGTTAGCAGGGACACAC